>NC_045733.1:13953336-13954637 GCF_008692095.1 Etheostoma spectabile
CCTTGTACATTGCGGGCTGTAATCTAAAAGGTTACCCAATACTTGACTGAATTGTAGTGGAGTAGAAGTATAAAAGAAGTAAGAGAAAATGGAAACATTCAATTAAAACCTTATTGTATTGTAGTAGTATTGAAGTACTGTATTGTTACTTTCCATCCCTGATAAACTGCAATGCTAATATTTATGTGTAGCAAAGCCTAAAAGTTACTTCCCAACATGTTTGATCTATCAGTTGCTCAAACACGCCGCTGTCTGTGCTGACATACCGTTAGCTGTTGGGACACAAATATCCAAACAATTTCTGGTTCTGGCTCTGACCATGGGGACAGTGACCGGACAGCACCTCGCTTCAATGCAGCGTAATATCTCCTGAAAATAAGTGGAGCATGTCCATCTCGCAAATGTAGAATCAGTCTCTGCAGTCATCTCAACCCAATGGGGGTAAGCGAGCATCCGCAAAGCTTACCTCAAATGGAGACATTTTGATGCTAACAAGCCATCATGTTCCATTAGCATCCCATTGACCATTCATTTTGGCGTCACTTTTGACAATAACTTTACATCTGAAGAGTTTAAAGACTCTATTTGTCCATTGTTTACATCTAAAGAAACACGACAATGTATAAAAGGCTCTATTACCTTGCACCTCACATTATTGCTCCGTAGCAGCCATTTTATATAGCAACGGGCTAACAATTGTGTCATAACCACGTGACTTTCTGTCGCACAGTCAACAAATTACCATGTAGTCAGGAAAAGCTTGCAGGCAGTTTTGATTAACATTAGCTGTTTTAGTTGAATTAATAATATTAACTAGCATTTTAGCCAGCAATAATTACCCTTTGCCTTTGTTATCTCCTTACATATATCTACGCGCTCCATCTCTGCATTTCTCTTGGCACAGCTACTTTCAGACAGGCTGCTCACATCACATCTACGTTGTCAAGCTCAGTTGGAGGCTGCACAGTAACGCTCAGCCATCACCAGAAAAATGCTTCTATTAGACTTCACTTCTCTGCGTTAGAAGTCTACGGCGTCGCTTTGTCCATTTCTTTAAATGTCTATGCGTTGAACAAAAAGCTACTCATTTAATACTTTAATGTATTTGCTAAGAGCTGCAGAGTTGTTATAGAGCAAGTCGTGAGCTCTTGAACATTTCCTTGTTTAACAAGACGTGTGTGACTCGAACATCTCACATTTACCAACAAAACGTACAGCGAAAGGCCGTACAAAACATTTCAGACCGTCCTGCCAACCTGCACACATTTTAACATCCCTGTGTTGTTTGGTGTTTTTTACCC
>NC_045733.1:13954647-13956059 GCF_008692095.1 Etheostoma spectabile
CATCATCTCCTTCCAGGCAACACAGCAATGGTTATGTCTAGGATTAAGGTCAGGGTTAACTGCCTGGAAGGCGTCGTTGGAGGCAAAAAAATCATCGAGCCATCAATGTATACGCAATAACGTTTTGTCACTCTGATGTTGCTGAAAGCTGCTGCTGTTTCAATCCTGTTGGCTCTCTGCAGTGGGCAGGGCTGCTCAGTTCCACCCGCGCACACACACAAACACACACACGGTGGATGCAGGAAAAACCGGAGATTAGACGTACAGAACGACCTAAATTAAGGACAGCTACACTTGTTATTTTAAGTGCAATGATAAGTTAAAGTCCATTAAGTACTTTATTAAATTGTATGAATGTGTGTCCCAGGCCAGGATAGGAAATAAACTAACAATGTAAAGATCAACAAGCCATTAACACATGTTCAGATTTGATTCATTCAATAAATTATTATTTTTTTGTCTTAAATTCACCAGCAATTTTCCTATTATACCAACATTTTCAGTATCCTGAGCCTTTTTGGTAAGGTCATTAGGAAAACTTTTGTTTTTAAAAGTCAACTTTTTTCCCCCTTCAACCACTCACTACCTATTTACAGCTGAACCATCCCTCTCTCTCCGGTCAATGTTTTTACATCTTTCTGACCTTAGTTTTGAGGGCTTAACAGCAAATAGTGCCTTCATCTGCTTTCTTTCAACTTTCTGTGATCAGATTGCCTGTTGGTTGTCTGTCTGAGGTGGCCTGCTCAAAAAGGAACCTAGTATCAAGCACGTACAGTAAAAGGTACTGCAAGATGGTTAACCCATAGTCAGCAATCAGTTTCCAACCAGCAAAGTAATAATAGTCTCAGTTAGCTGCATGACACTGATGTCAAATGCCAGTACAAAAGAGGCTTGCACTAAAAAATGCAAAAGCATGTGTCAAAGTGTATGAATGTAAAATAAAAATTACATTTTCAAAGAGCTCTAATCCTGATGGTTAATAAATACATTCAACATACTATTAAAGAGAAATCCCTTTGTTCCCCTCAATCCTAATGTTCCCTTCGACTTGGTGCAGTAGGACACACTGAACAAAATTGAACATCTTTTGTCATTTTATGCACCACATTCTAAGATCATTTTTTTACATTTTATTTGAACAAAAAACTATCCTACATGAAGCATACTTTGAACATATTTATAACACCAGAGTCCAGTCCAGAGGTGTCAAGTACAAATACTTTGTCACCTTACTTTAGTAGAAATTTTGGGTATCTATACTTTACTGGAGTAATTATTCTACAGCAGACTTTTTACTTCTGATCCTTACATTTTCACACAATTATCTGTACATTCTACTCCTTACATTTTAAAAATAGCCTCGGCACTCCTATTTTAGTCCAGCTTGTTTTCATTCCGGCAGGTCATCATTA
>NC_045733.1:13956069-13980021 GCF_008692095.1 Etheostoma spectabile
AAAAAAACCTATCCAGACTAAAACTACTAAAACCTATCCAGATAAATCACCTCATCCTACTAGAGTGAATTCTTTGCCCTCACAAATTCCTGCAGCTAAGCTTGGATGTACATTTACATTCCAATAAAGGCTATTGATAACATGCTTTTGAAGTTTGACTTTTTGCACCATAACAATACAAAAGGCCATCATATCTTACGCTCCATGAAAAACATGTTAATGCTCAGTAGTACACATATATGGTTCTTTAAGGTATTTGCATTGTACTAAAATACGTTTGTTGTCAATGTGCATAGATGGGGCTGAAGGGCTCCAATTTTTCAACTTTTACATTTTAATATAACACAACAGTCATTATGGACTTTAGAAAAATGTTTTTTGGGGGGAGGTGGGGTAGGGCATTATAGCCCCCTTTGGTGTGGCCTATGCTTTTCTCCTTAATGGCATTTTTCCCCTTACCCCTTAAATTACTTTTACTATTATACTTTAAGTAGTTTTGAAACCAATACTTTTACACTTTTACTTGAGTAAAAAGCTTGAGTTGATACTTCAACTTCTACAGAAGTCTTTTTAAACCCTAGTATCTCTTTTTCTACCTGAGTAATGAATGCGAATCATTTTGACACCTCTGCATAAGTCTCTCGTCCTGTCTCTCACCCATTGACAAACATCCCTGTGTCGAAGCAGTCAATTTCACTTCAGAATTTTACAAAATGTATCAATAGCTTCTTTCAAATCAAATGTGGACTACAAAAGACAAAGGAGCCATGTCAACTTAGTATTATTGGTTTGTGTTATTGGTCCACATTAAAGAGACCAGGCTTCTTTGTCTCTTTTTAAACTTTGACCATGTTGCATGGTTCTAATAGTATAATACAATAAAATAAAATGAGACATGGTTTCCTGTTATTGAAGATTTTGTGTCACTACCACGGCAGCTGCTGCCACTACAACAATAACACGCTGAATTATTTAACCCATACAATATGTTAAAGAAAAGGAAATATATTTATGTTCCTCTAGATGTATTCTCCCTCCCGCGCATTGCTCAACACATGCATCCCTTTCTGTTTAAGCACTGGATCTACCTTGTAATTGAAAAAGAAATGAGTGAGTGCTCCATTGAAATGAGAATAATTGACATACTCGTGAAGAGCAGGCATAAGCCTTTAATTCAATAACATGGCAGATTATAAGGGGTTTAAATTCCACCTTGGCTTGGAGTGCTCCCAGTGGGGAATGGATCAACTTGACCTGAAAACATGATGTGCGAAAAGAGCAGTGTCAAACACTGACACAATAACCACCGCAAGTAATTTGAATGGCACACCAAGTATCAGACTGTAGTTAAACACAGTTCCTGTACTAAATATGGACAGCATTCTAAACAGGAGGTCTGATTATAAAAGCAAGAATTTTTATGCCATTTTGTATGATCATGTTAGTAATTTTTTGTTGACCTGTGCCAATGTTTGTCATTTACATTCAAACCAAGTACAAGTGTGTTGACATTCATCCGGGGCTAATGGTGCACATGCATGATTATTGAGATTAATGGAACAGTGTTGTGAACCCCATGAAATCAGAGTTGATCAATGTAATGGAAGTATTTGCATTATGCATATTTTAGCGGTGTGCATGCACTTTTAGAGTTTTCTAGTTTTATGCTCCGAAGATTAATGTCGGGTGTTTCTGACAAGCTCACTTGGCATCACTATTCCAAGGGCCATATAACCAGCAGCAACATCACTCTTTACTCTGAAATTGAGCCATCTGAAGAGTCTACTAACAGTTGAGAGTTGATGAATGTTTTCAGTGCATAAAAGCTCATGTAAAAGCAAGTATTTCTACATGTGTGAATCATCTTTAATGGCCTGTCCCTTTTATTTTTGTTCAGTGAATTATTTTCCCATCCAAATGACTGACTGAAATTACAGATGTACAGTGCATAAGTGTTGCTTTTTGATGCGTTGGGATTGAGAATGTGTTGCATGAAAAAATATACGTACCTAGCTAATAAAGTCAAGGGGTTTATACTGTACATTAATTAAAGTGCTCATATTATGCTCATTTTCATAATTTTCAGTTCATAATTGTATTTAGAGGTTGTACCAGAATAGGTGCATGTGTGGTTTAATTTTCAGAAAACTGTACTGTACTGTGTTGTACTGCACATTGCTGCAGCTCCTCTTTTCACCCTGTGTGTTGAGCTCTCTGTATTAGCTACCGAGTGAGGCATCACACTTTTGTTCCATCTCCGGAGGGAGTAGAACATGCACAGTAAGTGCAGCTAGCTTGTCAGTTGCAGAGCGTGAGGGAGTGCCAAGCTAGCAGCTAGCAGCTAAGTGAGCATTAGCTTACAAAGTGATGCACGTTTGTCGCGGAAGTAAAGGCTGGACAATAATAGAGCCGTTTAAAGCAGTTTGTGAACAGTGTTTTCTGTTGGAAATGGTAAGTGCCTTCGGGGTGGACTTTGGGCTTTTTCACTTTGTAAACCTTTTACATGCACAAAAAAGATATATAACTCAATAAAGGAAAGGGGAAAAGCCAAAAATGTGACATTTGATGCATCACTAATGGGAACAGGTGGCCCATGCACAGCTAAAGACTTTACTTTCCCAAACAAAACACAGAAAAGAGGACAGAATAGTAAATGCCTGCATGTGTGTTAACTCAGTGGGGATGACATTGTGGGCTCTATTTTTGACTGGTGCGGCGCAAAGCCCAACGCAAGATGTCAATTTCCTGCCCAGCGCACACGTTGTATAGCAAATGCACCTGCACACATCTTTTTTTTCATGTATTTCATTTGACACAGTGTTAAAACAATATTTACAACATAGTACAATATAAGTCTCCATTTTGTGTTTCAGAATGAACAATTCTGAAAAACAAATTTCATCCCAGATCCCTGACACACTGATTGGTTTATTGCATGTTACGCATAAAACACACCTATGATTAATATAGACTTTAAACTAGCAATACTGAGGCCAGGTGCTTCACGCAGTGAGCTTAGATTGTTAAAACAGGGCCCTAAAAGTTAATCTACTGGGCAATAAATATTTAAAAGGAATACAAAATGCCTGAACACCTTTGTATATTTTTTTATTTGGAATTTCCACCTGTGTTTTACTTTACATAAATAAAGACATTTTCCACCATAAATCTATGCAGAAAAAGGCACAAATTGGTGCATAGAATGCAAGAAATATGTGTCCCCAACAGTGTTTAAACGAAATCTATGCCCTTGGGCAGAATTGAATAAATGACCTTTCCAAGTAAGACTAATAGCATCCGGAGAGGGCTTAACACAAAACACTGACATGTCAATAAAAAAGCCCAACCTTTCACATAGCAATTACCTCCACAGCCCTCCAACACCATGTCTATGCCACACACACTGATGAACAGTGTGGGAATAGTGTGCAGATGACCTCTGTGTTTTTGTGTAATGTTTGAATGATGTATATGTACAGCACTGTCAGGCAGTGAGCTACTTCAACTCCTCTTCCATCAAGATATTTTTTTCATGTTGCACACGTTGTCCACAAACACACAGGAATAATAAGTCATTTACATGAAGTTTAGGTTTAAATGTTTAGACAGAAACAAGCTCTTTTGGGGGGGAAATCTGTGTGAATAGGCTGACGCAAGTGTGTGAAATTCGATGTAGTATGCACACCAGGCGGATAGGTGATAGTGTGAAGCACTGCAACACAACACCACCAAGTCCGCGCGCCTCTGAAGAACGTTCCTTGTAATTCTCTCCCTGGTTGCACAAAACCAAAATATGGCGAAGCGAACAACAAAACAACAGACAATTTTGTCTGGCCAGACGAGGAGGTGGAGTTATTGCTCCAAACAACCTGCTAAAAAGACTCTTCTCTGTGTATCAGAGCTGCTAGGGCAACTTGAAGGTCCGAAGAATGGAAATAATCCCACATGTTTGTTGTTATTTTCTTGTACTGGCACAGGCCTATGACGTAAACGTGTACGCAACAAGAGCCGCCGTGAGCCGATCGGAGCAGACTTTTGCGTTTTTACCCTTTAGACAGTAACGTGACGTTGGAGTGTTTTTAAAATTATCCCCCTGGAGGTTGGTTTCACTTTTTTTTGAGTTTTTGAGTCCCAAAAACAAATGAAGCCATTTGTGTCTGCAACACGGATATTTTTCATATACTGTTTCAGCAAGTCACACAGACTCCACTGTCACAATAAGATAAGTGTGCATGCGTGCGTGCTTGAGAAGTGTTCTCAAGAGCACATGCCACCTCCCTGCCACACTGTAACATAGTAAAATGTCCAAACAGACAACAAGTAGGCAGGTGGACATTTTACACAGTAATATGACCTTAAAATGATCTGCAATAATTCATACTTTTTTCTTGATGATCTTTAATATAAACATAACATAAAATGTAACAAAACTGGAAAAACTAGCCACAAACATTATCAGGTTTTAAAAGATGGTTGAAAGCGTTATTTAACGCTTGTGTTGTCTTCCCGTCAAACATCAAGCAACTTTTGTTTTTCTTTACTTTTTTTCAACATTTTGTTTGTGTTTTTTTGACACTTTTGTTTTTGAGCCTCTTTATATGGGCGCTTGCTCTACCAGTAGCCCACCCAGGCACCCATTTTTTCCGATGTCTTTGTCGATTTTCTTCAGTGCCTTTTTATCAATTCATTTCTCTCTAAATGCTATTAAATTGAATAAAACAACCATGTTCAATGAAGTTAGGGAACTGATCATGTTTTTTACTTGTCAAGAGCGTTGTAAAGAACCCTCCACGTTACTTTTCGTTGAAAATTTGATTGAAAGACACCCAAAATTCTGAAATAGAAAATGGGTCAAAGTTGACCTACAGGAGGACAACAGGAGGGTTAAGCTTCACATACGTGACCGACTCATAGCTCCACCTAGCCAACTGGTCACACATGTGTATGTCAAAAAATAGTACTGGATATAATGGTTATGACTTGCTGGCTAATGGCTCAATTTACGACAACTTAAAAAGTAAAATTTGCAAAGTTGATGAATTTTATAAAAAAAATGGAAGGTTTGTCCTTGAGTTAGTAGTCAGACAGTCCAGAGGGATGAGTTTTGTACTGTGAGAGCCTGGGCTTTGTGAGAGATTCCCTGAAGCAAAATACACCCTCCATCAAATAAAAGAACATCAAGCAAATTGAAATTATGCGATTTAAGATTTAGTGCAGAATGTAATCCAATAATGCAAGACAGTTAGTTCATGTTTTAACCAAACATTTCATTTACTTTACAAACCTTTTCTGTTTATAGTAAACAGACAAACAGATGAAGAATTTTATTATATACTTACGATTTATTCATAAAAATACGAATGAATTTCACAGAACAAGTTTTTAAAACAACCAGCGTAGATTATGAGGTGCACATGCTTTTTAATTGCCGCTGCATCTCATGAAGGTTGTTACTCTCCTAACAAGCACCAGACTTTCATGTGAGAAAGCAGAGAAGATATTTTTCTTAAGAAGAATTTCAAATACAGCATTTAGTTTTATTTTCAGCAGACAGTTATAGGCCTAATATAGTATATTGAAGAAGAGGGGCTCAAAGATAGCCAAATAAAAACATGTTCATGATTTGTTTATTTTAAATTAGATTGTGCTTTGTTTGTATATTATCTGCTGAAATCTTTAAAAAAAAGTGTTAAATGAATAGTTTTTAAATCTGAGTTCAGTCATTTAAAATTAGACTATTTAATTCATGCAGTGATGAAGATATTGCAATATCAATGGGAAAAAAACAAAAATAAAAGCTTATTGTTATTCGGCTTTGGCCAATTTTTGGTGCATCCATATAAAGAATACATTTTAAATGTGCGTGATAATCAGGAAATGGTCTACATTTTGTAGCATTTTCTTTTATCATAACTATAATGGTAGTCTTTTTGGGCCAATCCATGCCATGCAACCTGCAGTTCTGCCTCTCCTAGTATGCCAAAATCACCCCGCAGCCTGGAGCTGTTCCTGGCGGCTTGGCTACAGCCCAGAGCAAACTATCATGCAACACAACATGTGCAGTGTTTTTTTAGTAGGGTGAGGGTAGCAGGGCATCAATGTTTTGTTTGTTTTTTCCCTAGGATGGTGAGGGCGATGGGGTACTTGTTTTTCTCAGCAGTGTGAGGAGAACAGCAGAGTGGCAGAACATCAATGACAGATAAGCAAAATAAGGAAGTACTGTAAACCTGACACATACAAGCTAAATATGTTGTGTGTTTTTAATTGAAGCCTTGTAATATCATGTATTATCTGATATTTCAAGGCTTCAGTTAACAATATTATGGATCTTTTATTTATAGGGAGCATTTATCATCACATTGCACAAAGCAAAATGTTCACAACTGAGCAGCTGGAACCACTCAATATTTTCTATTTTTGCTTGAAAATGGACTTAAATCTGGGATAGGCAGTTTATTTTTGGCATTGTTGGGAAAAAATACCATAATATTCTTTCAGAGTGTTGTGATTAAAGTGATTAAATTAGACTTCTGCACCTCCTTTTAGCGCTGTTTTCAGCCTTCAGAAAATCAAGCCATCACAGGCGCCAATTACAAGTAATTTCAGAGAGATAGAGAGAGCGTTCCCATTGGCTGTAATAGAAGATGTCCGTGCACACATCCCTTCGGTGAAAGTTCTGCTTTCCGGAGCCAAAGGCTCAGGGCTGCGGCTAATTTAATGCTAAACCATTAGATAAGAGATTTTATTATCATCCATCTGCGTGTATACAGTAAATATTTGAATGGAGTTATTTAAAAAAGCAGTCCAGTTTATTGTCCAGGCAGCGGCTGTTTGTTGGAGAGCTGGTGTGCTGGGTTTGATGGTTATGTTTACGTTTCCTCTCAGGGGGCTTCCTGCGTGTCCTTGTTTGGGTGGCAGCACTAGGCGGTTGCGGTGCTGCCACCCAAATAAGAAAACGCCTACAGCTTTCTGAGAACAAGCGTAAGCGCTGCAGAAGAGTCGGTAACCGGAGCTCACGGCAGCGGCTAATTCAAGTTCATGTTTTTGTACAGTAGCCAGCTAGAGCCTCTAATCAGAGTATATGACATCTCAAAAGGTGTTAAGAAGAAAACAATTTAGTCATTTTCATAGAAATGCCAACGTATAATGGAATTTGGATGAAATAAATGATTAGTACTTGTAATGGTACTTTTCTATCCGTGTGTTGTTTTCACATCGCAGTGGGCTTGCCACCAGTTTTTCTTTACTGACAACTGACAAGCAAAGAGAACAGTCTACACCCTCCTACAACTGCAACGGCTGCACCTGATTGGACGCACGCGTCACATGGGTCTGTCTCCTCTCAGATTTCAAAACCGACCATAATGGCAGCTCGTTTGGAATTCAGTCTACTATTTTACAAAAATAGTTTACCTGGAACGTGTTTCTGAAAGCATTTTAGAGCAAGAAACAAGCAATGCAGTTGCTGAATCTGTCTTCATTTTAGATAGACAACGTTCAGTTTAAAAGATTTTCATCAGCATTTGAGAGGCATCGCGTCGAGCCGGCCGCTCCTTATTGACATGAAGTTACCTGGATTCAACTTAATGCAAATGAGGAGCGGGCCACTCAACGCCCCAGATTATTTTCTCAAAATCCACTAATCAATTAATCAACTAATTGTTTCAGCTCTAGCGACACCCGTAACAATAACAAAACTGACAAACTGAGCAATGAATTAAAACTCACAGAAACAGTGGTAGAGGACAGCTTCCCTGAAAATGAAAGCCTAAGACCCTTTAGCCAGACCCCTCTGGAAGATGCTCAGGCCTTAACAGAACCTGGGTCCTCAGGCGACAGACAGGCTGCAGACACCAGCGGGTGAGGCCGATTTACTGTAGAAAGAGACACAGATGTTCATGCTATTAAAGATTCAAAGGCTCCTGTGTAGAAGTCAGTGTATTTTTTAATGAGTGGGTGGGTCAGGGGGATGCAGAAATAGGATGAAAGTTGCCTGTTTTACCGGTAGCTCAATGTCTCTATCTGAGTGCATTTATAAATAATGTCTGTGTTACAGCAAGAAATATATCATATCATTGTGAGATGGTAATCAGTTCTGCAGAAGAACCTGCTCACAATTGACAGAACAGAATCTTAAGAAAGACAAAAAGAAAGCTTTTGAAGGATAACTGTGAAGAAAGATAAAAGATTTGGTTTGGTAAAGGTGCACCAAAAGATTTTTCTTGTCAATGGCAAGTTTCATACGCTAATGGTGTTTAAAACAAACTGACTTGATTTGGTAAGAGTACACAACCTTTCATCTGTACATTATACCCTTGGAATTTTCACGTACCTGTAACAACTTCATTATTTCTGAAACCTTTATTTTTACTCTTCTACTTCTCCCAAATAAAATGTATACTTTTACTCCACTACATTCCCCTTAAGCATCTTTGTTACTCGTAAGGCAAAATAAAATTTGTTAGACTGCAAAAAAGCAGGTTTGGTGTATCATTGATTGTTGCAAGTCACTCCATTCCAGTTGGTGATGTAAGGTTTGTTGCCAAGCGCCAACACTAAAGAAGGAGAGGAGGAAGCATAATTACTGATAGCGTCATGAAAGACCTTGCCGCCCCAACGACAGTGGTGAATGGGGTGGTGATGAAGATAACATTACATACCTGTGGTCATATTTGCAATAACGTTTGCAAATTTTACTTTTACTCAAGTATTGCTTTCCAATACTTCTTACAAGACTGGTCTTGTCCCTAACCGGATGATAAAAAGCCCTCTAACAGCATTTTCTTTCATGTCCCTGAAAAACTGTGTCCACTGTCCATATCAGTGTTGAGGTGAGGGATGCTTGGTTCAGCATAGATTCCAGTTAGGATAAGGCCCCGTGTCCATATCTGAAGCCACTGTTGTTATTTCCTCTTGACACTTGTTATCTTACACTGCCTTGCAGTCCAACAACTCTAACTCCCAGAGCATGCACCTTGCATGGCAGTCGAGGCAGAATTCATCGTAGGTTTAATGGCAGGCTGGTCATTCATGCAAACAATATGTTACACATTTGGACAAAAGTGTTAAATACCTTCTAATGTTTCTCCTCCCAGTTGCTCCATCTTTAAATTGTATATTGCATATGCATATCTGATGCCAAGCCGTAGAAAGAGCCCTCTAGAGTTTCCTCAGCGGAACAGTTAACGTTACAAATACAGTAAGTTTCACATTTATATATATGTATATAGCATATATTTATCTATATATTTTAATTGAGACGTTAATGTGACATGGTTTGTCTTTAGAAAAGACTTGTTTTAGACATGAAATATTTATAGTGTGCAGGTTAATGCAAAGCAGAATTTAATTAAAATTCAACGATCTCTACATATGTGCACAGCTACATTCACATTCACAACCATTAGATATGGAAACAGGTAAATGTGTTTCCCTGAAGAGCGAAGGCTTTGTTTTTTGTGTAAAGAACAATGTTGTTTCTTTTATTATATTGTAAAACATGCTTTAGTAAAATGTCTGTCATTTTGGATAAGTCGGACAATTCTGTTCTGGTTGGACAATTATAAAATAACCTGAGTGGTGTTTTAGAAAGGGACTGTTTTTTTCTGATTTTATTTTAGAGATTGGAACGTTATACAAAGGTCTCTGTTTGTATTATATTACCATTTGTAAGAAGGTTTGTTATAGTCTAAGAAAACAGCATCATTATTTTGGTGTTTTACAAGCCCATGTGGGCTGGGCAGTTGTTTGTGTGCATGTCACCATTAATAACTAATTTATAAAAAAAGAAAACTAGAGCCATGCATACGTAAAATTGTTTAGACCACCCTGAATCTCAGCACTGTGATAACATTTTTCTTCTCTCCAAATTTCATTGGAAATGCAGAGTTTGATTTGGTATGTGAGGTGTGTATGTGTTATTTATTATACGTATGTGGGCCATAAAACCAAATGACACAAGAAATTAAACAGCCAGAATTCTGAAGATCCTGTGGGGGGAAAAAGGGGATTGAAGCCTTTAAGAAGATGTGTGACCTACTTGGCATAACCTGCCTTTGTTCAAGTTTGGTCTCAGAGCCAGCTGTGACACGTCTGCTGCTGTCAACTGGAATCATGGGATGCAGGGCAGACGGACAAAGAGGAGACAGTCTGCATATACTGTATGTGTGTGCTTCTCCAGCTTGTCTGCGTAGGCAAAGATAGCAGCTTTAAGTGCTGCATGTTTTTTGCACAGACTGGCCACATGGGAACACACGGACCATATGCACGGTAATGTTGGCAGACAAGCCGCGTTAACGGCAGAGAAAAGGCCATTCAACTCTGCTCACTTGGTCTTGCTTGGCTCCTCTGGTCTGACAGCACCTGGAGACAGTACGGACAGTACACATATCAAACACAAAGTGTACGCTAATAAGAATACATGGTGTTAGACAATCTCATTTCCTCCACTGGAATGTTTTACTTCACATGGGATTGGATTATAGTCAAATTCATAAACATTTCCTCATTCACTTGTGTCTAAAACCAAACTAGGAAGCTTTATGGGTGAAAAAAATCCAGTCCATCCAAAACCCACAAATTTTTTCCCTTCATCAATGTGAGCACAGTACATTTAAATCCCCATATGACTAAGGAAATAGAGCCTTTAGGGACTTAGCACATAAATGCACTGTAAGCTAAGAGCATTATGTTATTTAAGTTCTCTGTAAACTTATCTTGAGCATTGAAAGTATTCATCAATTCTATGTCAGGAATTGTTTTTGCAGTCACCCCCGAGTGTCTCTCCAATTACTGGCAGGGAGTTCAACAGTAATACTATGTTCCTTATCTGTCATGACTCTTCAAGATACTGGAAGTTGTACTGTAAATTAGCATGGTTTCTTCTCTCTAGCAAGACAAAGCTTCCTGCTTTAATTGGAGTTCCATTTGTAAGAAAAAAAGTAACTTGCAGTCACTATGCCTTTATTCATTTCAGGCAACGTATATGGATTTTATTTCATAAAGAGCTTAATTTTCCCAGTTCAGGCTGTCAGTTCTACATAATATTTAAATGGTGAGTTGACAACACTGCAGTAGAGCTAGACAGGCAGCTAGATGACAGAATGGCTGGTTTAAAAAGTGATTTAAAATAAGAACACTGGCAGCAAGCAAAACCAGAAAGCAAGTTTGATGAAGGCTGAAATACAATGAAACCCATGTGTGTTTAAACTCTGACTTGTAAATTATGACCGATCTAATTTTATTCTGAAAGCACGTTATGAGTATTAACCAAAACAACAACATTGTGTTCATGTTGAGACAAAACTCCCTCGGCAGTTTTATATGTACAGTACATTTTTACAAAGGTGTCCATTTCTTAGGTTAAGGATGGTGAAGTATTTCCTTGTTAGATTATCTCTATTTTAAAACTCCTTTAATAAATATTTTAGATTAACAATGTATGAAAATGACTATGATGTGAAAGGGGACATTTGTTGTGACAGACCCATAGAGAATTATAACCTTTGCAGTTTTATTCCGTTGTACAGAGCTCTCAACAACTTCATTTTCAGCCATCAAGTCCTGGAAATTAAATGACAATATGGGTTGTTCTTTCCGTGTTCTGTAGAACATAACGTGGAGTTGTTTTCTGATCTGACACCACTCTCGGCAGGACAACATAAGTTAAGGTATGTTGTCTGTATCTTTCAAATCACTTTTGAAAAATGAATTAAATTTAGTGATGTGACAACACTATGGTTTGGTTAGGTTTAGGCAAACAAAACATTGTGGTTTGGATTGACTGCTTTTCCGTGGTTAGGGAACCTTTGTCTTTATGGTAATGAACACATGGGGGAGGGCTTTGTCACTTGAACAAAAACAAATATTGTTCTCGTACACCTGCTGAAAAAATTGATGCTATAATTCTTCTTACAGTGTCTTTTCAGCAGCTGGCAGCTGTTTTCAGTGGAAAACTCTGATAAACCAACTGCCCACCTGCCAAGAATCAAACGGCAGACAAAGATAGCGACTTGCTGTGAAAATGTGAAATTAAATAACAAAGCCAAGAAAAGCAAAACTGATATATGACATCTTCCAGAGGAAGGATAATCAAAAAGTATTTGACCTACTCAGCCCACCTACACAACACACAGATACCCTAAAAGTAATTTGACAATTGGGTACATTTCAAAGATTTAAATACAATTTGTAGTTTTACCAACCAACCCCTGCATCTCAGTACTGCTGGTAAGGTCTCAGCTATCACTGTGCTAGGAGATGCCTGTGGTACTTTGATTCCTAAGATGAACTGCATGTTTCTGTGATTTCAAACGAGTGGGAGACTGGCTGTTCCTGGAGCAAAGCTAGAGCTGACTCAAACACTCTTACCCCTGCAACACAAATCACACAGCAGTGTTATCTGCCAGAGGATACAATCAAGGAAACACATCAAAGTTCAGTCCGTCACATGCATGCCTACAATATGGGCCTTCAAAACCACATTTAACAAATCACTCACTAATTGAACATGAATACTGAAGCATGACTCACAATGAAAGAGTAATTAGGCCTCTCTATCATTGGCTTTGAACCAGACATAGCTCTGCCTTTTACGCAATGATGGTGCTTTCAGCATCTGCAAGCTAACCACGTGTTGGTTTGTCTGACCTGACTGTTGGACCTTAGGGAGGATCAGTGGGCTTCCTGCCCACCTGATATGAAAACCTTTCTTCTCTCCCTTTTGTCATCTACTTCAACTCCTCATTTACACCACAACCTTTCTGCTCCTATTAGTGGTGTAGCCATGTGTGACGTTGGTTGGGATATATTCCCATGCCTGGGCCTGAGTCCAGAACCAACTCCTGAATGGGGCTTCATGTTTGTACATTTGTGTGTGTGTGTGTGTGTGTGTGTGTGTGTGTGTGTGTGTGTGTTTGTGTGTGTATTACTTGCTCAGTTGGATGGTATTCCCATGTTGCATGTAATCCCTGGTAATAATGTTGTTTGGGAATTTAAATCAAGTGTTTTCTTAGCGTACCTCAACCCGTCGACCCAAAATGAGAGTCCAGTTTGTTCCAAATCTTGTTGACATCAGACTGCAGGCAAGCTTGACATGCACATACATATTAATGAAGTCATGCAGTCATTTATTCACTAGCTGATTTACATTGCAGAACAGAGAGTTCCTAAATTAAAGGGATTTCAAAACAATTTACAAGATTTGCAAATTTGATGAGACAAGCTGTTTATTTCTCTAGCATGTTGTAGCTTTTGGCCCTAAACTTCATTTTAATCTTAATTCCTTCATTAGGCAAATTCGACAGTTGCTTCTTCTACACTAATGCAATTTGCTGAACACATCTATAAAAAATAAAAGTTGAATGTTTGCATGTGAGTGCATGCATTAAATGTAGCCCCAAAACACACCAACACATTCATAAGCATGTAAGTACACAGACACACAAAAAATATGTAGCTCTGCATGTTAATCTTTTTCTTGGCTGGGACACACTAAAACGTTATCTACTTGTCTGATTGTCTCTAGTCTCGAGGGAGGAACGCGCAATGTGGCAGAGCCCTGACGGAGGAGAGTCGGTAGCACAGACTCAGGATTTGTATGCGATGGACGGGAGGCACCTTTAGGAGGAGTGTGTCTGGTCTGTCTGACGCTTAGTGATTCTCGGCGGGTAGGGAGCAGAAGCTCGCTCAGTTGGAGGAAAAGACTTATGAGTTATATTGATCGCAGGCTTGTATAGAGAGCGGGGGGGCTCCCTCTGCATAAAGCAGAGATAGTATTGACATTGAGACTGCAACATGTAAGGTGACTAAAAAATTGATCAGTATAACAGTGTAAACTCAAAAGTTAAGATTGGCTGGGTTTTTGGTTAATAGCCTATTTAAAAAAAAAAAAGGTACACAAAAATGTAGATAGTTACTGAAGAACGAATGATTAGTTACTGCTAAACAGAGTGGTAGTTACTGTTAAATGAATGTGGAACAAATGGTTAGTGAATGAGTTTTTTGTTCTCAAAACTGGGAAATCTGAGACACATCTGTCTACTCCAAAACCTCCAAAGGCTTATTAAGTTCCGTAATCAATACCACTGGATGTCAGGGCTGCTAGATGATCATGTCATTTCACTTCCACATCACTGCACACAACACGTAAAGATCCTATGATTTATTTATTTTTTCCCCAGGATTATTACATGTCTGTTTTGTTAGGGTCAATGTAGTCATTGCATTTCTATTTTTAGATCAAGACATCCAACATAGTTACAGCTATAATCATTAGATATAGAAAAGTCAAACAGTAGGCTTCTCTTTAAAATGTCTTTTATGTTTTTAGCAAGTGTGTTCAGAAATCGTTTAGAGTTGTCCAAACCGTGTCACAGGGGGATTATGTCTGATCGTTACTAAGGCAACATTAAGCAAATTGTGTTGAACTGAACAGAAACATGTAATGAACTGGGCTGGAGGGTTTTATAAACTGAGCTGTGAATTGGAAGGTTGAAAAATACCATGAGGAAAAAGGAATAACCTCTGGGGTCATTAAGTGAGGATTGTTATTTTTTATATTATTTTTCTCTCTTTATTCAGTAGAAGTGTGCAAATGCTGTGACCCGGAGAACAGATGTGTGATGTATATGAATGGGTAGACAAGACATGGAGGTGACTGTAGTGGCTGCTTAGTCTGAGAGGCTGCTCCAGAAAAGAAAAAGCAGTGTTTCCATTTATTTTCCAACATCTTGTGTGAGTGTGCTCTAGGTAAATTTATACAGCCGGTGGCTTGCTGCATGCTCATCAACCCTGAGACAAAGTTCAATAAGCCAAACTCCCCACACCATTTACCTGTCTACCAGAGCTTCACCAGACAACATAGTGCCTCTGCTGTCCACTGCTGTTGGAGACTAATCTCGCTATTCCTGTTAAAATGAGTCTCAACACACAGCGAGTGCATGAGTGAGCACAGAAGTTAATGCCGGAGCGCTAATTTGAAGATACCCAGTTGTCTAATCTTATTTGGGAGCCTGCTGCTGTGGGTTGAGGAAAGTGAACCGGGGTTGAACAGTTGCTCAACAACCAGGCCACAGTTGTCACATGGCATTTGACCCCCACCCTGTTGTAGCTACACATGGTGCACTGCTTGTTTTGTTAAGCTGTGGAGTTATGTTAACATAAATGTGTGTGAGCACGGAATTCATTCTTAGCACACTTAGGTACAATTTGTTTTTTACAAAGTGACAAAAATCACAGAAAACGTTCATATTTTGCATGATCAATGGACAAGAGAAGGACAAGAGGCCCTGACTGGGATGTTGAAATGCAGTTTCAAGGCTGTGTTCAGTACAAGAAAGATGAGGATGTCAAGTAACAACTATTTCTTTCAGTGCAAAAAGATTTAATAGTAAAAAATATCAATTTTACACAGCTGCACCAACAACTACTTTGGGGACATGCGGGGGGTTAAACAGAGGCATGTTGATTTTTTTTATGACAAATATTTATCAAGTTTAAGGTATTTTACTGAACACATGTTCCCAAGGTGTTTGCATCACAACTTTCTTTAAATATTCTTTAAATATGTCATTCTTTAAATTTAAATGTTAGTGTACTGATTATAGCTACTATTAAAGATTTGAAAAAAGCCCATTGTTTTTAAGTGGTGAGCTTATTGAATCTGTGGCGCCAATTACTGAATCTGAGCAATAATCTTATTTATTGTTTGTTTGGATCAGATAATGCCCTATTTAAATTTGATTTAGTTCAAATTATTACTTTACTTATTCTCATAAGTTCTTCCTTAATTTTTCTTAATTATGTAAATACTGTATCATAAAATTCCTTTAACTATGTAAATACCGTACATATCCACACTCGTTATATTTCTTTTATTCATATTGCTACTCTGATATTTATGTACTTCTTGGAACTGTAACATAGAATCTCCCTTTAGGGATTAATACGTATTTCTGATTCTGATTTCTGATTTCAAGACAGCATAAAATACCAACCCAAAGGGACTCTCAGCCACATAATAAGGACTGATAATGAGATTAGATTTACATGTGATTCTCAGGTTGTCCTGATGTTGCAGTCTAGTGTTGCCAAATACCTTGTACAATCGTGAAGAATGTGCTTGTGACAGCAAAGTTGACTTCCCTCCCTGAAGCCATCACTGTTGCTTGGCACACTGTGAGAGAGACTGTGCTGTTTGAGGATGACGCTTCGGTGTGATGACATGCCATGGCCGACGCCAAGCTGACACTAGAGAGAAACTAGAGAAAAAAACAAAGCAGCGGGTTATCTCCTCCCCAGCCTGCATGCCCCTTTCCAAAATATGCATGTGATGAATGTTATGTCTCATGTCTTCACGTTGTCTGCCTAGGTACTTGATTTGTATTACTTGTATTACAAGTCGAGTACTATTGCACTACTAGTTTTATTAGTAGCTTTCTGCTATATCTTTACTCTTAGTTTGAAAACCCTGACAGCAAGGTTTTTTACAATTTAGTTTTATGAGCCGTCAGGTGGACAGTAATGTATAAGGTACTGCTTCAAATTGTTTATTGGGACCAATACATGGCCACCTGGTTAAAAAACAGAAACCTTTTTTTAATCAAAATTGTAGTTTTACCAATTTTACTATCTTTGACTAGTCTGGCTATCAACCAACGGGCATAGTTCAAATGACTCTGTACACAAGTGGATAGTGCTTCAACCAATCAGACCAACGAGCCGGGTGACATAGAAGCGACAGCGGCATCAACGGGTTGCTATGCTTTGGTGGCCGCTATGTTGAATGTAAAAAAAAAAGCTGCTTGTCGCTTCTCTATCGTCATCGTGTTAAACCCACCAATAGCGCTCCAGGTAGATAAGCCAGTTTGTGATTGGTTCCCGTAAAAATTGTGAACTGAAACAGGAGAATTAAACGTGCAGGTTTCCAGACCGAGCTGCAGGGTGAAATCAAATTGCGGGCAGAGTGGGCGGGGTTTACCCAGTCTAATGTTTGACCCTTCTTTTGAATAAAAGAATTAGTAGATCCAGTGTTTAACTCAGGCATTTTGCATGGCTTCTAATCAAACACCATTCTTTTGTCTTCACCAGTTCCCCCAGTTTAATCTTTTTTTCTGCTATGGGATTGTAGTGATACATTTTTACATGAATACAACTTTGATATTTAATAGCAGACAACATTTAGGAGGCAGTTTTAACCCTGCATTGTGACATTTCAACATTGTTTAAGTGTTAACAGGGTATTAACTACTGTGCTATCACAGCCATTTTATAGCAAAGGGATTTATTTGCTCCTATGATACGAATGTGCCTGATTTTACTTACATATTGCATAAGCTTGTGCGTAGTTGGTTGCTTGTGCCTGTTTTTTAAATAAAGACAGCAGTTAGCTGAGGTGCAACACCTTTTCTCTCATTAGACTTACTAAACTGGATAATGATTCCCCTGAGCCTCTGTCTCCATCGCTCTGCATGCCCTGTGACTCTGCACCATCATCACCATGGTGATCAAAGCCAGATGTGCTTACTTCTGTTGCTGTCAACACAGTACAACTGTACTCTTTTTACAGTTGACACTCTGTTAAGTGCCATAGCCCTCAGGGAATATACTATGCAACAGACCTAAAAACACACCTCAGTTCCTCTCTTAGACCGTCACTCACATTCTTTAACTGAAAGAAGCCAAATTTGACCAATGAAAGTCAGCTATAATAAATGGTTTGTTTTTTTTGTTCAGCTACAATCACCAAACACGGATGGAAAACGTTCTATTTTTATTTAAGAGCATCCGACATGTAAAATAAAGAAGTGCAAGCTGTTTTAGTTTAACAGAATTTTCAATCAAATGACCAATGTTTCCCTACGGTGTTATTTCAACATGTAACTATCTTACCATAATTCTACTTGATCAGCTAACATGATGTTTTTTTTTTAGAAACGTGAAATCTTATAAGTTGTCAAGATGTTCATCGTGCTTCCTCCCTCCCCCTGGCTGATCTTTTTCTGATCTACATTATAAGTGGCTCTTGTTGTTTAACTCCTCTACTATTTTTAGCCCAATTTTGAGCTCATGCTGGGTGGAAGTTTGGCTCCACTCCTGCAAGCAAAACTTATGAAATTACCAGGAATCCAACCAATAAAGAACAGTTGCTGCTGACAAAAACAACAGCAAATTTATTGTGACCACAGTGAATGAACATGCAGAAAGTTCAGACCGCACAATATCATTTATAGCTTATGGATGAGGGAATAAATTAGCACATTGGGACAGACACTGAGATATTCAATATCTATTGGGATATTATGCATGACTGCAAAACATGTGCTATTTATTTGAAAAGCGGCGAGGGATGAGTTTTCTATCTTTCATGCTTTTAACAACAGAAACATCAACAAAACATCTCTGCGAGACCAAATAACAAAGACAAAGAACTGAAAGAGGGCCAACATTTACAGTGGTGTAATGCAACAGTGATCAAAGAAATACAGACAACAAGCATCCACAAACACCTGCAGGGACAGATGGAGGTAGCCCTGGTGAGGAGGAGAGAGGGCTACACATTGCAGCAAGACAAACCTTTAGATAGGAATGGGGGGAGGAACAATAATAATAATAATCATATTTGTAGTACCTTCAAGATAGGAGCACAAAGGTAGGCTAAGTGAAAAGTTCATCCATGGAAAATAATTGGCACATTTTGTTTTATTTGTAATTGGGGCAACATGTAATCACCAGTCACATATAAAACCATTCAGAGACCTTACCTTAAACAAGGCAAGCTTTACATTAAAGGATCATAATGGATCAGTCCTAGCTGGGTTTAATTTTGTTGGTTAACAGCTCGTCTTTCTTAATTTGCTCCTTGATCTGGTCACAGTGGGAATCCAAGGGGAGTGCCTAATGTCAGATACAGCCAGTCCACACGTGGTTTTGATGAGCTCAGGCCCTTGGGGTGAAGTCCATCTCTCCTAAAGAATGATCAGTGGTTCCTGAACATATTACAATCAATAAACGCTATGTTGCGGATTGTGCAGGTTGACTGCAGCCAGGTGTGGAAGCTACAGTGCTGCTAAAACAACCCACGCTGGAGTAAGTGGCTGGATAGGATCGTAGATAAAAATCAGTTTACCGTGGCCATGAAGGAGTCAAGAAAATTGCTGAAGTCTTTCAAGTTTTAGTATTTCAGAGCTCCTGCTGGGAATGTCATTGTAGCTGACATGGACAATAACGTCCTGGGTGAGGGGGTGCTTGGCCAGGATGCTGGGAATCTATACTGGATATATGCCACCTTAGCACCTGGAGAGCAGTAAGTCATGCAGCTGACCAGGGCTTTAAGTCTAGCCCCGAGCTGGACCCAAAAGAAATGGACAGAGGCAGCAGCAGGACAGGGAGCCGTGGCATCACACTCTTGAGCACAGGTTGTGTTGGTTTGTGCTAGACCAAAGATGATGTTGTCCATAAACTTCTCAGCTTCCTGGATCTGGTAGAGCTTGGAGATTTCTGTTTCTGAAACTTTATCATCAAGGCGGATCAGCTTACACAACCAGATGTGGAAGTGAGTTGTTTATAGATGAGATGGCTGGGGAAAAGAAGTAGAGTGGAGGCCAGTGCAAAAGCTAAAAGGGGTGGGAGTTACAGAGTCCATAGGGACTTTGCTTGGGGACCGTAGGGTAGCTAGTTTAAGTCCCGGATGGACAAGGTACGGAGTGTGGATTGGCAGCTGGAAAGGTGCCAGTTCATCTCCTGGGCACTCCGAGGTGCCCTTGATCAAGTCACCAAACCCCTAATTGCTCTGGGCGCTGTGCTCCAGCGACCTATCATTTTGACTTCTCTCAAGAATTGGAGCCTGCTGTGCTAGAGAGCTTAGTGTGGCACCTTTTTGCCAGCGGCAGCCGGGATCCGGTCAGAATCAGCAGTAGAAGGGTGATTGCCATATTTTTAGCCCATAGATGGAAGCGGTATGTGTAGCAAATAGAAACCACTAGAATCTGTGATATAAAACATGAAAACACAGTAAGACGGCTCATGATAGTGGTACACAGCAGATGCCAAAGTGTTAAAATCCCAGAGTTTTGATGATCAGAGTAGAACTTTATTTACTTTGATGTCAAATAGGCACTAAGTACACATTTTGGGGTGTAACAGAAATGCTCTTTGGAGTAATGCCAGTACAATGCTGGTGGAGGGTTATTGAAGTGTTTATTTTAGGATGATGGACTGAGAGTTCAACTGTTGATTGAAACTTTCCCGGCCGCAAGTATGTTTAGCTGTCGATTCGTCATCAGGTCGCTGAGTCTTCTCCTTGGTTGAATCGAGACACATATGTTGCATACTTGATCTTAACTTACATTTAATCAAGTCTTAAATATGTATGTTCATTTACCGCTTCCTCTGTTGCCTTTTAAAAAAACATTTATTTTCTTTTGGAAAAATGCATTAGTATATAGCGCTCACGGCTCCGCTGCACGGCTGCCTAGCTAGCTGAATGACGAGGAGACGGTGGCTGAAGTGTAACCGGATGGACCGGGCTTTATTACCCTAGAACACAGGCTAAAAAAGGGTTGGAAGCATGCCCAAAACAACACAAAGGCTGCTGGCCGTCACTAGCTAGTTAGCACCGTCTCCTTCTGTCAACACTTGTTCCTTTCCTTCCCACCTCATTCCTTCCTCCCTCCCCTTTCTGCACCTGACCAATCAGCTGAAATAGGGCAACATCTTCCCCCAATGAACACCCCAAGAGTCTTTCTTATATTAGTCTTGTAGGGTCGATACAATGCCCCTCCCCCCACGCCCTAATACCTCGTCCCTGAGGAAGAGCAAAGTCTTGAACGCGAACCTAGCTAGTTAGCTTTGTCTGCTTCTGTCAACACTTGTTCCTTTCCTAGGCACAACCACCTAACTAGCTGAATGACATATACATCAGATTGAAGCAGAAACAGCGGATACGTTTTGACATTACATTACTGGTAACTTTACTGGCAGACAATGAGCTGATTGCTATTTTGTTGAGCTAACACTCACAGCGGAATATGAACAACTTGTCAAGATCACAGTTTAACACAAAAAACAACAATATAACACAACACATAACGTAACGTTAGCTTAAAACTTTTTTGCCAATATGGTTAAACTGTCGCTGTTAGCTAGCTAATTAGCTAGCTAGTTAGCTAGCTAAGGTTAGCTTGCTAGAACGTCAAATTACGGTACCAATTAACGTTATAATTCGCGGTACAAAAATCATTACCGACTGTAAAATTAACCAAATATACATATACAGGTGGCTTACATGTTAAACAAGTATAGCAAAAAGACTTATGTTCAACTTACATTTGTATTGCTCCGTCGGTCTTGCTATTGCATCCTCGGCTGCCATTGTTGATAGTTTTTCAACTTTTGTTAGCTCCGCCCCTCCTGCTACATAGCCAAGATGGCTACCGTTGAGGGTGGAAAGTGTCCATCAATCCACACTCAACTTTTTGACCGTTACAAGTCCACCATCTGGGTACTCTTAAGTGTACTGCATTTGACCACACTTCGACAATGTGAGTGCACTCTGTACTCAAATAGTATCAGTACAAAAGTGCGCTATTTGAGACACACAAGTAGTTAGTTAGTTAATTCATAATGGGACTTAAAAAGGTCTTAAAGTATTGAATTTAACTTGTTCATACTTGCAGAAACCCTGAATGCAGAATATTTAGCATTTCCTTGTGTTTTAGTTCTCATAATCAACTTAAAAATGTTAAGGTTCTTAGCTAACGTCAAACTTAACAGCTAACGCTAACGAGGCATGTGTCTTCAGTTAAGCTAATGCTAAACCTTTTTAGCTAATGCTAACAATGCACTTGGCTTCAATTTAGTTTAGCAAACTTGCTATATCAACGGTAAAGCCATTGCAAACTTTTAATATAATTGTCGTTGTTGTAATGCTAGCCGTAGTAAAGCAAGCTATCCGCCAAAAAAAAATACAGCATCGTGATAGCTGTAGTTCTTGAAGCTATTTCAAAGCCTCTGGCTCCCACCTGAAACTGTGCAGTTAGTGGTTCACTTCAAGTTTAACTTTGCACTGCATTTGGTTGATGTTTCCAGTGATGCTAAATAAATTATTCTTTAGAAGTAGTACATTGAACTTAATGGAGCCTCACATTCAGAATTTCTACTAGAGGGTGAATTATTGTTTGTGCTTCAGTGACAATGTGAATTTAATTTGTGCACCACATTTAATAATAGAACTGCCAGGTAACAGGTAATACTCTTTTTTTCATTCTGTGTAACTTTGTTTCAATACAAAAGTCAAAATCAAGAGTCATATTTAAAAATAATGGCCAGCGGGTAAAATTTACCCCAATAGAGAATAGTCATTTTTGCTGTATTCATGAATGGTGAATTAACTTATCTCAGTTTTTTAATGCTGAGGTACATGTAAATGTTCTGTCATAAATAATAACCAACTCCAGTGAAATTATTTGAAACTTAGTGAGGACAAGATTAGGACTGGATTTAAAACTGATTCTGGTTTCCAACTTTGGCCCAGGTGTGACTGTTAAAACACCGACTGATACAACTTCTCTCTTTGATGCTTCATTACAACCAAGCATCAGTATAAACATGGGCGTGGGTAGCTCTGCTATGGCTGTGTGTGTGTGTGGTAATAAAAGAAATTAATAACATTGTAAAGGCTACCATACACAATGCATAGGAATCATTTATGCTAGTAAATAATAACAATAAACCCACTATTAATTACATTATCTTAATGAGCACGTTCAACAATCACCATTATATTGAATCAACAGCCAGGTGCAACCTAGGTAACAGATGAAGAACACATATAAGCTAACTTTTAAATTTGCAAGATCTACAGACCAACACAACAACAGGCTTAAATGAACTGACAACATAAGTAACACAACTTGCAGTTCTCATAGATGCACACACACAATCTCAGTTCATTATCCCCCGGACAGCTTGTCTCTTTTTCTTTTCTCTCACTTTTGTCTTTGTGTGCCGTGCGGTGTGAGGTGTGTGTCCGCGCTATTCTCTGACATGCACTCACAATCACACCTGATAGACTAGACTACCTTTAGTACAAAACTAAAGTAAAGAGACAATTTTGTAAAATGTAAGGAGTAGTACGTACCGATATTAGTGTTAAAGTGTAAGGAGGAAAAGTAAAAAGTCGCCAAAAAAATAAATAGTGAAGTAAAAATGTCTAAAAAATCTACTTGAGTACGAAATATTTTTACTTTGTTACTTCCCATCTCTGATGGTATGAGATTAACTGATCATAGGTGACGTGATTTCAGAGACAAACATTGACTCATATGACTAGAAATGACCTTTAACTACTCTGGATATCTACCACAGAGCAGCCATTGTATATTGAATTGAGAGGGGCATCTCCATGGATTATATTATTAATGTTTTCATCTTCAGGTACACTATAATAATAAGAGCTTGAAAGCTCATTATTTACCTCAGTAAAATGCATTTCAGGCTTCATATAACTTTTTTCTGTATTCAAAGCTAAAGTGAAGTTCAGCATACCCACTGAGACAGACATACAGTATATGTGATGGATGACACTGGAACAGAGGTCGATGAAGAGGTCGATGAAGAGGTCAATGAAGAGGTCAATGAAGAGGTCTTCAGCAACATCCTGGAGGAAAAAACAGCCATCCTGTGGATGATTGTTGATGATCTTTCAGTTACTGGTAAATGGTCATTTGATTGTATTGTTCATCAAAGGGTTACAGTTGCAACATGTGGCCGTTGTAATTGACTTTCCCTAAAAAAAAAGGCGTTGTGCTTAAAATGTGGCCATATCAACCATCAAAACTCAGATACGGTATGGGTATTACCCTGTTAGGTGCAACCGAGGGCTGTTTAAGCTGATGTTGAAGAGGTGTCTTCTTCTGAACGCCTACCCTGCTTACTCTGAAATGGCACCTGACT
>NC_045733.1:13980031-13994208 GCF_008692095.1 Etheostoma spectabile
AGAGCCAGATACCACCCCAGCCACGGCCGTTAATGACAGCTCTCTTCTTGATCAGGGCTCTTGGTGTGGTTGCTAGGATTGGGTTTAGTGGCCAGGAAAAATAGGCCCTAAGAATAAGTTAATTTCAGTGGCTAGAGCAACCTATAACAACCTTTAAAGATGTTAAACACACTATACTTAATTAACTACCACCTTAATAAAGAAAGAAATCCATTGTCTATTACTTGTACTACTTGTAAAACATTTAAAATTAAAAACCTGATTGTAACAGTTGAGCTTGGTGGGTTTAACAATCTTCTTTTTGGAGAGAGAAGGGCAGCGGAGTAAATCACCCAGGCCTAGGCGATATTATCCCGACTTCTGCTGCTCGGTAGGATCCTTAAGAAACTTGTGGCTTTGTCCAAAGCCCACGGTGTTCAACTTGTAATCCTCAGTCGTTGCTGCAGTTGAAACAGAATAATCCAGACTCTGATGATTCTTCAGTTGGTTGAGTCGCGGTGGTTATCCTCTATGGCTTCGTCTCCTAAATCCACTGAAGAATATTTCTGAAGTTTTTCTGTTGCGGTTTTTGCTCAAAGTCCCCTTCTCTTATTTCAGGTTGTTGGGTCAAGTGATGTCCTGTCCAGTCCAACGCCCTCCGAGATCTGCCGAGGAAATAACCCCGATCTTTGTCTGTTTCTGGCTTATATTCAGCTAGACACACAAAACCTCCCTCGGACCCATTCTTTTTAACACATTCACCTCTTTTCCCTATTTTCCTGTAAGCACACTCTCTTACTGTAAGCATACACTCTCTTCAATACAATCTCCTCCCGTTGGCATAGGCATATTTCAACATGTTTCTTTCACTTCACTAATTCCTCTCACATACATCCTGATAATAATAATAATAATAATCTCCTTCATTCTGTTTTACAGTAATAATTCACACTTTGAGTTGATTACCTTGTAATTGTTACATTTTAACATATCATATATTGTACCCTACATAATCAGTTGAAAAGTACTTAATCATTTCTATTGGTTACTATAAGGATTATACTTTATGTATTCAGTTGGAAAGTAGGCCTACCCTTCAGCCCTGATGAGCTCTGTTTACATTTGTCCCTTGAGACCTTGTAGTCCGAGGGTCATTATCTCAACCTACTTGACACTGTGATGAATCATGCTGAAATTTATTTATTTATTTATTTCCAACTTTATAGTTTTTAGGAACATTTCTTTGATGCAGATAGCAACAAGGGCTACATTGCCTGGAAGCTTAAACACACAACGGGACCTCGGCAGTGGCAGTGGATTTAGGAGAAAGAGCTCTCAAACCTCAAACAGCAGCGGACCAGAATTGGAGAGAGAAGTGTCTTAGGAGCACCAGCTGGAGGGAGACCAATGTTGCGAGGCCATATCTCTACGGAAACACAGCACAGACGAAGAACAGATCTTCACAAAAATGAGAGCAACCATCAACCACAGACCAAAGCTGATCCAAGATCCTGAGCGATGCAGCACAGTACTTGCAGTGTCAAAAACAGCATTATGAAGATGGTTATTCCCTCCCAGTGCTACCACCATCAAATAAACCTACATATCATTTCTCCCCTTTAGATCTTGCAGGACTTTGAACTGTTGTTTGGAGCTGAGACTTCTTCAAAACTCCTTGAGAAATGGGGAACACATCTGAAGGCAAAAGTAATAGAGCAAGCCAAAAACCTCAGCAAGACACCTTGACTACCTCACTCAGTCTGCAGAGAAGAGCCCTGATGAGGACAAAGTGCCAGGTAAGTGATATAAAATAATAACTTGTTTGTATTTGGTCACCTTTTTAGATGCTGACTATTTATTGACAAGAACATTTTGAACCTTTAATGTTGCGTCATGGGATTTTGCCAGGTGTATTTCATGCGCAAAGCATGTGTTCTCCCTTTTCAGGTTGGGATAGTGACATGGCCTCACTTCTCCTGCTGGTCTACCTCCTGCCACCAGTGGAAAGAAGGGAGCTGTCAAAATCAAAATCTGGGAGCTGTGGAGCGTGAAGTTTCATAATGTATCGGGATTTTTTTTTAAATTTTTTTTTTTAAACCATCCAATTTGCAGTAGTATAACCCAACAAATACAGTATATACATGTTTTGGCTAATTATTGTACCTTTCACTTGATACAAGGGAAGGTAGCAAGGCAGTAGCATGACTGTTCAACACGCATAGTGGATAGAACAATCCTCAGTTATATATCTAAATATCTGGATCTAAATCTCTTCCAAAACTCCAGCACTTAGACAAGTGATGGCCCATCAAATACCAGAATAAATTGCAAGTGATATGTAAACACAACAGTTTGCGACAACTTCTTAAAGGACAGAGTTCAGTTGAAGTTCCTCGTTTAATTCTTCAGAATGATTGGTGTGAAGGTAATTATTTTTGCAATGCACCAGTTTCTATATAGTGTCATCTCCATGTTGGGGCCTTGTGAAAATAAAATCAATGAAAATGTTATGTGCAGTAATACTTTTTGTCATCTTGCAGTCATGTTGCAGCCTTCAGGGACACTCCGGTCTAGACCAGCGGAGGCAGCCCTACATCCTGGCAGTTGGGACGACAAGAAACAGCATCCATGAATACTACATTGCGATAGATAATGTGCTCCCTCCCTGCAAGACCAGGTCTTCCCTCTCAGCCTTTGATGAAATGTTCAAGGCACACTGTGTTTGGTGTGTGTGTCTATGACCAGGCCTTAAACACCCTGTTGACATTTGTGCAGACCACCATCTACAACATTGAAATTGGGCTCTCTCACAAAAACTCCCAGAGTCAAGGACCTCAGGGCAAAGCTCCTCAACTGAACTTTTGTTTAGATCCTTTGTGTGCAAATCCCCTTTTCCCAGCATTCAGCAGGTGGTCCACCATCTCAAACCTTCCCATGTCTTTTTTCCTGGTAAGCAGTTTCAATTGGTGTGTGACCAGAATGGATGTCGTCACAGATTTTGCAATTTTTCATGCTTCAGAAAACATCTTCACTGCAAACATAATGCTGAAAGTCTAGATCCAGCTGATAATGAACCAGTTACACCTTCAGTTGTTGTACATAATCAGCAAACAGTGTCAACTTTAATTTCAGAGCAACCAGTAAATTCTCAAAGCTGTTTTGAGAACACATACATACCTAAAAAATGTGTGCATCCCTTATTCCAAAGCAGTGGTGTGGCTAATAATGTTGTAAAGACCGTTGTTGCAAATATGGAGGAGCTTGTTGAGGAATTGCATTTAACTGTTGAAGAAAATGTAAAATTACTACCTGATGATGAGGGCATGAGAACAAAATTTGATGAATATTTTTGATAGGCTTGAAAATCCATTTAGCAAACTTAACACAGACAAAATGGAAAAAATATTTTGGTGGGAAATGTGGTCTTGTAGAACCTGCTGAGGTCACTCTAGGAGCTAGGTCGTTGTACAAGAAGGAAATGCACACTGGAGACTCTTGCTGCTTCTGTTGCAAATTATGAACAAGACATTTTCTCCAGTCGTTACTGATGGCATGACTGTGTGTGTGAAGCATCTCATTGTTGAACATCATCAACTTTTCAAAGAGCTTTACCCACATCGCTTAATGATTCCTAAACACCATTTCATGACTCATTATCCCAGGTCCATTCGAAAAATAGGTCCAATTTTTCATGTTTGGACAATGAGATATGGAGACAAGCATAGGTTTTTCAAGAACACAATCAGAAATTTCAAAAATATGACAGTCGTTGGCTAAAAAATATCAGATGTCTATAGCATTTCATTGTGAATCAACTCCTTTCAAAAGTATTGACTGTGGGTCAGTGGAAACTAACAGACACAATGCCCTAGCAAATGGTGAGACAATTACTGAGAACTACAGGTTGACTCGGACTGTGAAGCTGATGTGACTTCTTGGAGCACCTGTTTTGGGGCAGAATATTGCCCAGGCCTGATTTGCTCAAACATAGAGGATTTGCCAGTATTTAGCCTGAAATGAGACATTGTTTCACTTAATGGAGACTATTTTCTTCTAGCAGAGTACTTGGAGACATTGGTTTTGCAGAACACTTTTATTCTTTTCATGTGAGACAGAGAAATGACAAATGTTTAAGTGCTGAAAGTTTTATTTGATATGCAGACAGCTTCTGGTTTTGACAGAGATGACCAGTATGTGGTGCCTGTGCGTGTGTTGCTGTAAGAAACTTGCTTGATTGGTTGCCAGGGACACCTTTCATAATTTTTTTTTTTACATGAGTAAAATGCTTACCCTCCTCAAAACGTCACGTTCAAGTTGTTAGTTCCATTGTCTAAATGTATAGCTAAACATGATTCTTGATATAGAATAATCAAAGATTAACTGCACCGTAACAACAGCAACAATTAAAATCAAGAGAATCTAATGTGTAGACCTAAGTGATGATAATTCACCTCAAAGGTGTTCTCACTCTAGAAGTATTAAATAATCAGCTCTGCAAAGTGCTACAAAGCACTGACTTGGAGTACATCTCATTACTCTCTGGGGGGTTTAAGGTTCACATTGCAGCTGTAAGGAAGCACCGAAAGAGTGCCCAAAAGTACCACTAATAGAGTATATTTGCACTCTCAAAGTGTTAAAATATAACTATTAATTTGGAGTATATATTTTGCTCTTTTGACATTGTTCAGTGAACACTGAACTCTTGAGCCTATACAGTATATACACCGAAGTGGGTGTTAAATGTACACCTATAGACTACAATGTACACTGGGATTTTTGCTGTGTGGTATTTAAATCAGATACATACAGGGGACGCCATTTTCCCGTGATGCAACAGTTCTGAAATAACAAAGGAACGGGAAAAAAAATCCATTGTTGATTTAGGTGTTCAAACACTGCATACACACTTTGCACAGACATGAACATTTCGTCAGTTTGGCTTAATCTATTAACAGGAAAGAACAACGAGAGCCAGATTTGTCCCCTGGTGACACTATTAGGGTGTTAGTTTACCACCATAACTGTCTCCTCCTGGATATGAGCCCAGCAACAAGGTGACTCTGCTTGGGCTGTACAAGGGTTAGTCAGGTTCTGTGGTGCAGCTGTTTGGTTGTGAGAGACATAAAAGATTAAAAAAAATACATGTTAAAGATACAAATTCAGTTTTTGAGCCCTTTAGCAAGAAGTGGAGAGCAAAAGTTTTGGGAACAGCTCAAGGACTTCTGAATTGATGAAGACAGCAATTACATTTTTTTTTTTTCTTTTAGAACCTAGACGTACAGACAGTGAGGAGTCAGAAATATGGAAAATTTAGGATTACGCGCTTGAATGTTTCTTTGCTGGAAGCAAAGAAACAGAAATGTCAGGAAGAAATAGCATGGACCGTAACCTCTCTAAAATATTAGTAAGTAGCCATCTCATGCACATCTGATGGAACATATGCAATATTTTTGCAATAAATAAAGCAGTCTACAAAGGCCATGTGACAGCTCACATTTCACTCGCTTAACCGAAGGACTTTTTTCGGGCTTCAAATCTATTTGCTTCAGTCTTACATGCCTAACTACAGTGGATGTGTGCTGTGATTACACAGTACTGGGGCTGAATGCTTCCAGGGTAGACACTGACAGGGCTGCAGCTGCTTATTTGCTGCTGTCGCTGTGTAGTCTGTGTCAACACAATGTAAGACCATCATACTTTCTGGACAGCAAAGACCGTTACTAGTGAGCTTAGTCCAGGCAGCAGTTACGTTTTCCCCAGAAACGTAATTGACAACACAAATTAGCAGCATTTCAATATATTTTGTAGGCGACAGCAGTGAATGGCTTTATCCCTCTGAATCACTCTCTACAACCGTGACTGACACCATCAGCAGTAGATTACAAAATGATTCTGCCAAACAACCTGAAAATAGAAAGCGATTTTTGCACCATATAATTTCACGGCATGATGTGTACAGGCGGTTATAAATACAGCAGAGCTCACTCTTTGACTCTTGGGGAAAAGAAATAGTGAGAAATTTGTTGAACTGTTTTGCACTTTTCCCCTCCTCTACAAATCCTCAGCTACATTTTTAACTTCATCTCAATCAAAGACGCCCAGATCGCAATCTGCTACACAATATGTTTTGCTCCACTTTATTAGGCCCATAGATAAACCCCATGGCTAGAACACAGACCTGTGAGTAATGAAGGCTCCCTCAGCATAACAAGATCCTATACTCCTTATGCTCTCCTTCTCCTCTCAATTTGTAGTGTCTATGAGTTTAGCCCGTCATTTTCCTGCTTTCGTTCAAAAGAAACAGGCCCGCACAGATGCTGTAACAAAATGTAATCATTTTTTAGATCTTGAAAGCATACAGGCAATTCAAGGAAATGTATTGTCAATAAGCATGCAGCTCCAGGCTCCTACTCCTGATGTGGAAAAAAATGTACTCCATCTAATCATGTCAACAATTATACAGAGTGTTCTCGACAGACAGACAGACAGACAGACAGACAAACACACACACACACACACACAGACAGACACACACACACACACACACACAGACACACACACACACACCTCCCAAAGGTTTTGTAAATAACCGTATCGTGCACATTTCTGCAAAAATGTAAAACGGATAAAGGCTTAATTCAGATTGTCGGTGTCTTGTAAGGAACCTGAATCACCTGTAAATCATACGCATGTTTACAGCACATTAACTTCTATTAATATCATGGCACATGGAACTCAGCAACACCCACCCACACACAATCTCGTAGATCAAAATGACATTCAATGGAGGTATTCTCCATGGCATTGGAAAGAAAAAGGAGGGGAAAAAAACGAACAAATAAACTCTTACGAAGCAGAGGCAGCAGTTTTACAAAAAGCTGACGTATTGAAGAAGGTGACTGGTCCTCGCAGAAAACAGTGAAAGACCTTAAAAGAAATTGGTTTGATTATAAAATGTTCAGTAAAAGCGTACAGCAGCCAGCCAAAGCTGAATCAAGGCCACGCTCTCCCAAACCGCTGACGGCACTAACGGTGAGGTGTTTGTCTCTGGCTCCGCTCCAGATGGGGACCGTGGTGAAGATTCCCCAGCTGCCAGGCTACAGCGAGCAGACCTTGTCAGACAGTGGATTAACTGGTCGGCAGATGTCTCGCTCTCTCTGTAACTCTCAATTTTGTCTACAGTAGGTACACATTGGATGGGACTTTTTGGACTTTATTTGCTCTATATTTATGTACAACTGATTTATGCTTTTAAATGAGGCATATGTTCAGCACAGCGCCTTTTTAATGTCTTGTTTAATTAATAAAAGCCAGAGATAAAAGTTCACACATGCTCTTAACAAGATTCGAGTCAGGTGTGACTTTTATTTAGACAATTTAACAATGCAGATGCACGGAAACTATGATGAATCTGGATTTGTAATATGTGTACACATTATTAGGTAGTTTAATGAGCAAATACATTCACAAATCATAAGAAAACTGTAGCAAATTATGCACGAACAACAAAAGAACTTCTACAAGGACACTATAACGTCTTTTTGTTGTATATTGTTCAACCAAAGAGGGACTACATTTTAGAAATAAGTAAATAAAAATAAGGAATCAACAAGAAACAAAGGAATATACAAAAGTCGCCGCTGACAGACCACTGATATGTGGGCAAAAACATGTAGATACACTTACAGCAGATTGTCCCGCTAAAGGAATGCCAAGCTAAAAGCCAAGCAAATGCAGAAAAAAACACTTAAAAGAATTGAATCATCACTTGGGAGAATTTGGGCTCGGATGATCTGAGCCATTTGGGCCTATGTTGATTGTCTCCTGTCGTCTCCCCCATCAAAGTGTCAGTTCAGCTGGCAGGTGCGGCTAACATATTCCTCATATACCTTTATTACAACTACAAGCACGTACAACCTAAATGAAGGCTGAATACTAAAGTCCTATTCATCACTAAGTCGTATATTTGATCAATGCAACTCTTTAAAATAGCCATAGAGAGGATGTGATCCGCGTTTCTATATAGGATAACGACTATAAGCAACACACTGAGAATAAAACAAGCATAAATAAACACTAACAGCCACACAAACAGTGACATGTATTCATTTCAGTCGTACAATTGCAACTTTTGTGATTTATGAAACGAGACAGCATATTGTTTTGCTTTATTTTATTGTAAATGGGTCTATATAAAAATGAGCAGATAAAGATACAACAAATATGCTTAAGATAGGAGTCATTTCGGTGGGAATGTAGGTGGCGAAGCAGCATCAATTCTGGTTAACTTGTAGCTGGATTAACTGGTTTCTTTTGCGCCACATTTCGGACAATAATACTCCGATACTGTTAACTTTCTGCAGACTTGTTCTTACTGCGTGTAAATGAGATAAAGCAGCCTAGTAAAACCAAACTCTACTTGTCAAGTAACATCTAATTACTGCTCTAACTTGTGAAAGTACAACCATATGGCATAACTCGTATTTATATTTTGTGTATATATTTATAGTTTCATAGAATACATTTTTTTTTTTTAAAGAAAAACAAACAATTAGATCAATGCTTTGAATAGAAAAGACACCTCATCCCGGGAATGAAAAAGACTCAACGAAGAAGAAGGAAAAAAAAGTGAGAAAAACATTGAAAATAATTAAATACTGAAAGTAATAAATGCAGATATAAACTTATCAACTTTTAATTCTAACATGCATGTGAAAGTAACTGATGTGCAATTCAAAACTAAAATCCAGGTAAACAAGATATAATAAATGTGTAAAACAAATGCTACAGAAGCAATTATAGGAAATACCAGTGCGAAAGAAAATATGATAACATAATATTGCATACTTTTAGAATGCAAAGAAAGTGCTTACCTACGTTGCATCTTTTACTTTCAGATAAGACGTTGTATTATATTCTCGTTGTTAGAAATATATGAAGATAGCCAACGATTTTGGCAATAACCTTTACAGGATCCGGTAGATACTGCTGAATATGTTTGGGTTGTAGTTCCTCTTTTGAAATGTTAAGTATGACACTACCGGTTATATGCTTAAGTGTTACCATTGAGTTACAACTTTTCTAAATATATTATTTATGTCCGAGGACATTATGTGTGACCATCTATCTGTGCTCCACCTGTCTCAATATTCTTTCAGAAAAGTACCGAGTGTTAACAGCATGGTCCACACATTTATTGGTACTTTTATACAAATGTGTTTTCCACGAAGCTGTAAAATAATTGTTGGTTATTTAATGTTACTGCTTAATTAAATTGCCCTGCTATTTACACAATGACAAAAACTTCAGAACTTTTTCTTACCAACTAAATATTCTGCTTGTTTACAAAATTGCTGCAGCAAAATCTTTTTGGTCATATTCAGAGTGTGTGGGCACCAACACACTGTAAATGTATGTAGTTTCAGAGACGATGTAAAGCTACTTCACAAGGCCCTGAGTCGGGCCAGCAGAGTCTCTAAGTCGGACTCTCCATTGCTGCTACAGCTGCTGACCGCTGCAGCTGGAGCAGTGGAGGACGGCTGGAAGGCCGGAGGCTCTGCTTCTACCTCCATCTTATTTTCCGTCAGCTTAACCGTTTCTCTCTCCACCACTCTCTCCCTGTCCAGCCAGTGGCTGTGACTCGGGGTGTTCCTGTACCTGCGGCCTGGCTCCGAACACGCAGCAGCCTTGGCGCGGGCTGCAGATGGATGGCCCTCAGACTCGTTACGGGGCTCCTTGGCTGGCGAAGCTTTCACCACCGCTGAGCCTAAATTTATATTCTGCCGGGAGCGAGACCTTTGTAAAGGTGCCTTGTTGTTTTCTGTGTGTGGAAAAACAAAGAGACAAAGCAGTGAGCCCAACTGTGAGTGTGAGGGAGGAGAACAGGAAGAAGGGGGACTCAAGTGAATGGAAGCAAGCAGGGGGTTAATCAGATTACGGATTCAATTACAAACAATTCTGTCGCAAACACAAAATGATAGAGAAATAGAAAGCATTAGGAAATCATGAAGAAGCACATTAGTAAGCGTATGCGCAACAAAGCAAAGCTACACAACTGAGCTCACTGTGCACACGTTAGTCTGGATGAATACACACACGCACACACACACGCACGCGCACACACACACACACACACACACACACACACTCCATGGAAGTGTATGCTGGGTGTACAAACACTGATGAGGAAAAATGTTCTGCAGCAGACTGTGGCATGCAGCGAGCTCAATATGATGAAATGGATATGGCTGATCAGCTGCAACAGAAACTCAATAACGTGCATTGCCCTTTCCCAATATCTGTTCCTTTTCTCTTACATGACACCCTCCCACCCAGCTCCGCATCCCCTGATTCCACCATTAGGATCCATTCTCATTTCTCCACTCTTCATCTCAGCTCTCTGCTCCTACAGTAGTCCTCTTCATGTTTCTTGTACCTGCCCCTCCCCCCACTCTGCTTTCTCAGCCTCCAGCCCTCCCCTCTGGTTTCTGAACACACCTCCAGACAGTGGAACAGAGTGACGGCTCAGATCAGACCTACGTTCTGAATTATAATCCCTCTGAGTAGATCTTAGACTTCATCATAGCTTGTGTGCTCTGGAAGAAGAGGAAAAATCCATATTCATGTGACCTTGAGCATGAGGTTGAGAGGAGTGGCACGAGGAAAGACGCCGCCGCATTTAAAGTTTCCTGAGCCTGAAATGTCTGGCAAACAGGAGTCAAACACAGCAGAGCAGAACAGAGCGACCCGCTCTGTCAGCCAATCGGTAATGAGTTTGGAGCGTGGCCAGTCAGTCATGACAGTGTGTTTTATGGGCCGCGCTGACGAATGACAAGGAACGTCCCTGAACACAACCTCTGACAAATAAATAAGGATAAAGGGAGGAAAGAGAACAGAGAAGAAGGAACCGACTGCAAAATTAAGCAAAGAAATCCAACGATCACGCACATACACACACAAACCTGTTAGGCAAACAAGAGGCAGCAGGGGGATTTTAAAAGGATGAAATGAATAGTGTGCTGCCTTGTTGCAGTGACGGAACATTTACCACAGCAGAAAATCCAAGTCTCCTCTCATTATCTCATCCTTTTTGCTCTCTCTTCCTGTTGTTGCAGTCCCGTTCTTCACCCCTCCCTCTGAAAACCTGTCATCTGTCACCTGTCATGCCTGTTTCTTTGTGCTCGATCAGGGCGACGCCCCACATACACACGTTTTCTTTACAAATAACACGCTCACAGGTTCTGGTGTTGAGAAAATTATCAATTGTGGTATCAGCAATTTGCATTTTAATATCTTGTTTACACCTCTGTTGACATTTTAAACTGATGCCATTTCTGTCTTCTTGGCGAGAAAGAAAGAGAACATGATAGCAAGTATTATCAGACATCAGGTTTTGTCAAAACTAAAATATCAACATACTATTTATTTTACTATGTATTGCCATGAGTTATAATGTTACTATATTCTGCACTGCTCCCTGTTCATATATGAAAAACACATACTAGTGAGAGAGTACTGTATCAATACCCTTCAAAAAGAGATTAAAAAAAAAACCTCAGTTCAAAAAGACCTCTTATCCAAAAATACATTTCCTTTTTTCCTAACAGGGCCCTGGCCTTTAGTGGTGAACATCAAAGTGCTGGCATGTTGAGTTTCTTCTTACTTTGCCCGTGACCTGTGTTCTAGCTGTCCCTTCCTTTGAAGCCGCCAGCTTCTCAAAAGATGCCTTCATCTAAGCAGTAAAACACGTCTGAGAGATGTAAAACATGTCTCAACTCACAGGTCCTTAAACTCCTTAAACCAATAACTGAGAATGGTTTTATAGAGGAATGAGTCAAGTGAAATTTCCAAGACAAAACTGTTATATTTTATGTATTGTGTCTTATATTGAATGTATGCTGTAAAAGTAGGGTTGTGCATTTATCCCTCTCTGACTGAAATGGACTTAGATATGTGCTGATATATAAATCATAGATACACTAAGAGTGTATTTCCATTCTGTTCAAGTGTTAGCAATCAGTAAATAAAAAAACAATTTACAGAGTACAAAAAACAAAAACCTAAAAATCATATCAACTGCCGCGCTATCAATAGTTAAAAGAGTATTTCACCGATGTAGCATTTCACTCTTTTCTAAGCCTCCTTCTTCTTCATAACCTGACACAGACACAATTCTATTCAACCACAGACGGAGATCAAGGTGTGTTTGTGCTAGCTAATGTAGCCTCTAGCCTTAAGCAGATGTGGGGAGGGCTACAGCCGTCTGGTAACCTCACTTCTAACTCGATGCCCCCAGTTTCTTTGTTTTCCCATTTTTAAACTTGTAGTCTTCTGCCCCAACCAATGCTGACTCAATCTTACACATCATTTGAGGCAATTTCCCAGATTTTGCGCAGCTTCCTGGGGCGCGGCCAGGAAATGGCTTTAAACAACCTTTTCTACATATGAAATAGTACTCCCTGAGACCTTTAAAACATACTCTGATGTATAACATTGGTGGAGTTTTCCTTTAAGAAAAAAACGTGACAAAAGAGAAACATCTTGGACGATCCCCAAGGGGATGCATTTTTCACTTAGATGTTGGCAACTGGGAATTGTTTACCTCTATTTCGGGGTCATTGTCATCTATCTAAACTGGCACTTTGAACAACACTGAATCTGTGTATGTCCTTGAAAATAAAATGCATATTGCTTCAGCAGGAGTTAGGGGCAAGCAGGGTTAGTTGATATTGCTAGCTTTGTTGTTAGCTTGCCTCGGGTTGACTGCTTCTGCTGGCAATGTTTCCAACAGCACTTTATTGTTTGTGAATGTTGCATGCTGTTTTGCTTTTTTGAAAGAGTAAGTAGATGATGCCACTATTACATGTTTTAAGGTGGTGCATGTTTGGCATGCTGCATTTATTTTGTCAAGATTTCTGGCACACGGTGGGCTTCTGACATTTCCTTTCATACCACTGATGGAACCAGATCAATTTTCTACTTTTTGGGATCTGCACAGTGATGTAGCAACATCTAGCACTCCTGTATTGATGTTACGTAGCTGTAACAGCAGACTATTAGAACACCTTTTCTGTCCAATATTAGAAAATGTGTGAGAGGTATTTCTTTATTCCATCTGCAAATAGCAGCAAAAAACAGAGTTCACATTTCCTCATGTAGGATCATTTGCTTTATATGTGCTGCTTCAACTGATGCAGATGAGCTTTTAATCATCTCTCTCCTCCTCCCTCCTCTTCTTCTGCTCTCTTGAAGTTTGGAGACGTTAGTACGCAAACTGGTTTAGGCAGGGAGCCTCAGTAGAGAGACAGAAAGTGAAGTCTGGACTGCAGCAGCGCTTGCCTGTCTTTTTCTTTCCTGACTATTAAAGCTACACTGCCTGCCACCGTTGTGGTGACAATGAACTCATCTACATGAAGAGCTGTTAAGAGATTGGGGAAAAACAGTCAACACATGAGAAAGCCTGGAGATTGGTATTTTCTGTATGTCTGTGAAACATGAACACAATGTGATTCTGCTAAACTACCGATCTATCACATGTCCTCAGTCTGCCGCTGTCCCTAATTTGCTGGAAGGCAGAATGGAAAAGAAAAATACTTGAAAAATAATAATAAAAGAGATGGCAGACTGTGCTTGTTATGTCTCTTCTTGGTTTCAGCTTTGCTGTAAAATGTGTCTTTAAACTGTAAGTCTCACAGCCCGTAGCCTTTTCACCAGCTACTGACACACTGGTTCTGCAACATGAGACAAGTAAATCTCAAACAAAGCAGACGTATAGCTGCCCTGAATGGTTTGAGAATATCATCAGGAATTTCAATATGGGGGTTTATTAAATGCCAGATAAGGTGGCATTTTGTAGGAATGTAAACGACCCTGTCTGATACGATGTGTTTCTTTTTTCTCTCTGCAAATAGCTGCAGAGAGGAATTCATATAATTTGGTCCATTTGCCACTTCTAATACACACGCAGATGAGCCTTTTTCGTCTCATCTCTCGCTTCCTCCCCTTCTCTCCCCTCTTATGTTCGCAGTATTTGATCACTTTAGGAAGAGAGTAGTCCATGTCAGTGACTGTCAGTAGTCAGTGACTGACACAGCAAGTTGAAGTTAGCAAAATCAAACACATTTCTACAACCTGCCATAATTCACAACACAGCTAGCTGGCTTGACAGTTTGCTGCATATTCTGTCTAATGATGACTGT
>NC_045733.1:13994218-13996156 GCF_008692095.1 Etheostoma spectabile
TTTTTTTTTTTTTTTTTACATCTACAAGTGAAACATCCCAGGCCAATTTATTGCAGGACCAGGTGTGAATACATGAAACAAAAATTTTAAATATATGAAACAAAAAATTCCATTAAGTGCACAATTTTAAACTAGGAATGCAACTAATGATTAAGTTAATTGTCATTACAGGAGTATGGCTGCAACTCACAACGTCCTCTCCTCCAATGGATGGCTGTACATTGCCACTATCTCACAACACAAAAAAACATCCTCATCTTTTTGTCTATGTGAGCGTGAGACTGTATGTACTGTACTGTTGAAAACAGTTAAAAATGTTTGGTGCCATAAATGTGTGTGATGCTCCAAGCTAGTAGGTTGCCTGTGTGCATTATACTGGCTGTAATTAAAGATCATTACCTGGCAACACACCACCATGTCATTGAAGGTTTGTCCCTTTCTTGTTTGTCGTGGTTAACTGTGTGTGTTGTGTGTGCAGAGCAGTCTGTCTAGCTTCTATGTCACATAAAAAAACAGCCCCATGATTAAAATTGAGAGGCAACATCCAATGAAAGAAAAGTGGACAACAATGCAAGAAATGGGATGATGAGGGAGAATGACAAGATTGGCAGAATATAAAACGCCTCAAGACAGTGGCATGATTTTAAGGAAATGATTGTGATTCGCACTGGACTTAAATATAGTACAGAAAAGAAAGGGAGCAATAAGGAGGCAGAGGAGGAGAAAATAGAGGTGTGGGTATAACGATCACGGGGTAAAGTGTTTCTTTCTTTGTTGAGCTTTGATTTGGACTCTCCTGGAAAAAAACGTCAAGGCCAAAGCCAGACATATAGATTGTGAAGATTTACTGTTTTTTTTCTTGTTTTATATATTGTTCTAATACATATGTCTAAATTGAATATATTTGGATTTTTTTGGAAACAAATAAACATGTTGATGAAGTCACATTGGGCTTTGGAAATTATTAGTAAGTCAAAATCAACAAATTAATTGATAATGAAAATAGTCATTGGTTGCAGCCCTAGTGGCAAGCACTACATCTTATCAAGCCTGCCAGTGCATATTTTGATTTAGTGACAGTAATGATCAGTCCAAAAAGAAAAACAGTGTCGGCCCATCACAATCACCACTTTGGTATTGGTATCAGTTCATTTGTAAAGGCTAAAAGCTCCTTTTCAGAAAAATGCTACTGATGTGCTTTTCTAAGTAGAGCTTACGCAAGTGGATTTGTTAAATGATATTTGGGAGATAAAAGTAAGCTGTTATTTCAAGTGTAAAAACTACTAATTAAAAATCAAAACAAAATAACAGAGATAAGCACATCCTTAGAAGTAATCTATGAACACAGTAAGTGGAGCCTGGATAAGAAACCAGACTAGGTCAAAACAGAGAGTGGGGGCCGTTCCTTGACATTTATAGGTCACCCTCTATGACTCACCAACAAACAAATCCATAGTGATCATAAATAATATTTAACTGGACATGGCAATGGTCTGTACATGAGCAAAAATGTTTACACAAGGGACACACTCATAAAGACATGTCAACACATTCCCCCTTATCATGCTTAAGCAGACATGATTGAGTCGTATTAAAATCAAGTGTACATGACAAAGTGAGCAGGGAGTGGGCAGGGGTGTTGGGGTGGTCTACTGCTTTAAACCAAAAAGGGCACAGTGGAGGATATAAAAGGGCTGAGCTGGATGTCCCTCAAGTCTTCTGGCCCTCAGTGTGAACCCCAGCCACTGTGAGCTGCAGCCAAGCATGACATTGCGTTAGCACGCCTTGGTGCTTCCAACAATGCCTCAAAAGTGAGCCTGGTTCCCTGCCACTAGTACCGCGGCCCTATACACACCACTGGCTCACACTGCAGAGGATGCTCTATTGAGAATACAATTAAAGTAAACAATAAAAGGGTCTTTTTTTTTTTTTTTTTTT
>NC_045733.1:13996166-14005906 GCF_008692095.1 Etheostoma spectabile
ATAATTCACCTCTCCGCTGTCAAATAAGACGTTTCCCAAGACATCACACGTCAAAAAACCTAGTTGTCACAACAATTCATTCTTGTGGCCTTTTCAGGAGGTGACTGTTTGACAGACATCCCGTTTTCAATGAACTCAATATACTGTAGAAACAAATTGTGCATAATTGAAGGTTACGTGAACCTTGCTGGTACTGTAGAGCAAACAGACCTATGCAATGTCACAGCAAACTATTATCATCATTATAGTGTAATGGCTACTATGTTTACCATTCAGCAACCAGATATAAGCACACTACTGCAAGAGAGAGAAACAAAAGTTAAATTAATAGTTTTTACCAGCTTAGCATCTTCTATAAATAATTAATTTTCTTTGCCGTCAACAGCGCTGCCACATAACATAACACTGAAGGAGAAAAATAGCATCATTATGTTTCGTAAATTAACCATCTAAAGCAACTTTTACATCTCTGCAAGTTGTTAAAAGGCATTCGTATATCACAAAACATGCTGTACTAGGCCACGGTCAGCGATTATACAAATATTCAATCTGTAATAAATGGGGCAAAGATGCAAAAAAAAAGAAAAAAAGAAAAAGGTATGATCCTTTACAAAATAAACAAATCTCTTCGACTATATTAAAAAGAGGAAATACACCTGGCAGATGGTTGTAGCAGCCCGGCTCTTAGTTCTGCTTTCCTCTAATTATACCTACATGCAGGGTAATGGACTGAGAATGTTTTCTCATACAGGGACCGCATCACTTCCTGGGGTCTCTGTCTCCCACACATAAAAGCAGACATCAGACACAAATACAGCAAGACACACACACACACACACACACACACACACACCTCTTTTCTAATAAGCACTGGCTATTTCACTGATACAGCCAGTGTACTCTGCTGCCTCTGGCATGAATTAAACATGTCTTGGTTTCAGGCTCTGCTACCTGTTGTTGTTTGTGTGGTTACTGCTGGTAAATATCCCCAGCAGCCGTAGTCTAATGCATATGTATGTCCCCTCTCTGGCTTCACACTGACTAGGGGTTTCTTCCAGCTACTTTCTTCAACAGTGTACACCTGTCACACTAGGAGAGTAAAATATTGATCCTTCACAAGCCTCTAGACACAATGCTGAAACGCACTCACACACACACGCAAATGCATTCGCAGACAGACAGACGGAAGCACACATTTCTCTGTTAGCTTTCAATCAGTCTGCAACAGTGGACTGACAAGAACTTTATATGAGAGAAGAGAAGCACAACTGATAGACGCCTGTGTGTTGTACACACAGACTGCAGTGGATTATGGAGAACCTGCATTAGCATCTGTATCCATAACATATTTTCAACTCCCATTGCTCTGATATATGCAATAAAAAAAGATTGTGCTTACTTTTTTAACAAAACTCAGTGTTAAGATTAAGGCTCCATATTCATACGAATAATGCCGTTTTTTTTTTTTTTAACTTACAAACATACATACATGCATATACACACACACATATATATATATATATATACACACACACACACACACACACACACACACACACACACATATATATAATATATACAGTGCCTTGCGAAAGTATTCGGCCCCCTTGGACTTTTCAACTTTTTGACACATTTCAGGCTTCAAACATAAAAATATAACGTTTTTATTTTTTGTGAAGAATCACCAACAAGTGGGACACAATTGTGAAGTGGAACGAAATCTATTGGATATTTTAAACTTTTTTAGCAAATAAAAAACTGAAAAGTGGTGCGTGCAAAATTATTGGGCCCCTGCGTTAATACTTGTAGAGCCACCTTTGCTGCGATTACAGCTGCAAGTCGCTTGGGGTAGTCTCTATCAGTTTTGCACATCGAGAGACTGAAATTCTTGCCCATTCTTCCTTGCAAAACAGCTGGAGCTCAGTGAGGTTGAGTGGAGAGCGTTTGTGAACAGCAGTTTTCGTTCTTCCACAGTGTCTCGATTGGATTCAGGTCTGGACTTTGACTTGGCCATTCTAACACTGGATATGTTTATTTGTGAACCATTCCTTGTAGATTCACACACTATTTTGGTAACAAGTGTAATGTTCATAGCTACATTACAGTATCAAAACAGCCATGAGATGAAAGCTGGCATTGCATGTCTAGTCTGATCAAAGTTTTTGTTCTGCTGCTTGCGTTTAACATTTAAGAGGTTTGTAGAAAAAAGAAAAAAAGTCTATTATTTCTCAATGCAAGATATGAAAAATAACCTTAACTTTGGTATCAGTAGTAAAAACTTGTATCAAAACTCTTAAATTCTTAGTATACAGACCAGTGTCTGTATACAAGTGACCGTTTAACACTGTGTATTGGGGTAATATTTAACACATTCACACCCATAATGCAACCAAAGATAGATAGACATCAAAAGATAATTTAATAATTCTAACTCCAATGGAAGACTTTCTTTGAAAGTCTTTGTCTCTTTTGTAGTCCCGCTGAGGTGTTTCTTTTCTCCCCATTGTTTCTGCTGCTAGCTAAGGGCTTGTGTTTAGCACTCAGGCCGACTCTGACAGCTCTCAATATGCAGGGGCAGTCCTGCAAAACAGACTTATGAATTCCAAACAGCCCGGAGTCATGCTCCATATTTCATTGAAGTTGAATATTTAAAAAGATCAACCCACTCAAAACCCTATAAAACCTATCGTTCTGGGGCCTTGTGTCCTAAAAATAAAATCGCATATGCCATATCGCATTACAGACAGCCACATCAGCCTCCATCTCTTAACCATTTCTCTCCCTCTGTTCCCTCCTCTCTCTGACAAAACCCATCTGGTAGCCAGCCTGTCTCCATCAACACCGGTTTTGCTCTTCCTCTCTTTTAAACAACCGCAAACTTCTTCATGCCTACTTTTTCTAATTTGCTTGCCTTTTCTCTCTCACCCTATGGAACTCGCAATTTCTTTCCTCAAGGTAGAAGAGATAATATTCCATTTGCTTGTTACAGCACAATGAACCTGGTTTCTTATTTTAAAGTGAGCACAAAAGCACAAGATTTGACAAGATGGAGCAAAAATAGTGGAGGCCGGTTGAAATGCAGCCTGCTTTTGACAGTCCAGTCTCCGGCAAAGTAATCCGCAAATGGATAGTGTAGCAAAAGCAACTGTGTGTGGCTACAGTATGAGTTTAACCCTCACTATGCCTATAGCTCTGTCAGCAAAGAGAAAATGGTGAAATTATATTAAAGTGCATACTGTAGCACACAACTTCACCAGGGATTGGTTAAGCTAAACCAAATTTAAGAAACTGCATGACTCATATTGAATCGTAATTAGGGATCCAGTGGTTAACCGATTTCCCTATTCACACTTTCAAATGTCCCGGTTAATTCATCTAATCTACTACTACTAATCACATTAGAATCTAGAGGGTTAACGTAATTTCATACATTAGCAGTAAAATTAATTAAAGCACAATAATTGTGATAATCATGAAACCGTGATTATTTTTTAGACTATAATTGTACCAACAAAATCTATAATCATCTCATCCCTACTTGTAATATCAAGTTCATCATGTTGTTTGGTCAATAGTCTTGTTAGATTTCCTCCTTTCAAACCCCTACAAGCAGTTACCATACAGTAGCTTCACTCATTACAAAGTTAGTTAAGAACAACACTTTATCAAAAACTTACTTATGACAAAGCAAAATTACTGATTTTAGAATGAAATAAAATATGTTTCCTAATTACATAAAACTTGACAAGAAATAAGAAGGAAAATACGTTCATACACAATACCTATACTATGTACTTTTCTTTATAAACCGACTGTGTATTACTGGTTAAGTAATGTAATTGCGTCATCCCATTTGAAAAAAAAAGAAAAAAGATATTGAATGTATGTATTACATAGTGATGGAAATAATTTAGGTTAATGAGACATTTATGAGGACCAGCCAGACCTACTGATGCAAAACACAATGAGGGCTTTATATTTTATCTACAGACAGAAACTTACAATATGCTAATGTTATGCTTCCACTTGATTTCAGATATGATCTTTGATGAATAAACATGACACACATGCCGAAGCCTGTGGGCAACAGCGTGTGCATACAACCACCCACCAGTTGGCAGGAAAAGAAACTGGATCAAATCAACTCATTCCAGAATTAAAATTGTGAGACAGGCAAAGCAGCAGGCTAAGATAGCACAATACAGGGTGACGGTGGCATTAAATAAATAAATAAATACTATTACCATAAAATTGGTCAAGCTTGACATTGTTCACTGCCCTGTTTGGAGAGGCAAGGGTGATAAACAGACTACAGTATGTAACCAGATCATTTAAAACAAAAAGGTAGGATGCCAAGGAGTTTTTTTCCAGCAGTCTGGGCCAAACTGAAGACAAACAAATACAGTGCCTTGCGAAAGTATTCGGCCCCCTTAAACTTTTCAACCTTTTGACACATTTCAGGCTTCAAACATAAAGATATAAAAGGTTTATTTTTTTGTGAAGAATCACCAACAAGTGGGACACAATTGTGAAGTGGAACGAAATCTATTGGATATTTTAAAGCAAATAAAAAACTGAAAAGTGGTACGTGCAAAATTATTCGGCCCCTTTACTTTCAGTGCAGCAAACTCACTCTAGAAGTTTCAGCGAGGATCTCGGAATGATCCAATGTTGTCCTAAATACTGATGGTGATAAATAGAATCACCGTGTGTGTGTGATCAAGTCTCGTTATAATGCTCCTGCTCTGTGATAGCTCAGGGTTCTGTTGAAAGCGCAGAAGCATCATGAAGAACCAAGGAACACACCAGGCAGGTCCGTAATACTGTTGTGGGAAAGTTTAAAGCCGGATTTGGATAAAAAAAGATTTCCAAGCTTTAAACATCCCAAGGAGCACTGTGCAGCGATCATTTTGAAATGGAAGGATTATCAGACCCACTGAAAATCTACCAAGACCTGCCGTCCCTGTAAACTTCCAGCTCAGACAAGAGAAGACTGATCAGAGATGCAGCCAAGAGGCCCATGATCACTCTAGATGAACTGCAGAGATCTACAGCTGAGGTGGGAGACTCTGTCCATAGGACAACAATCAGTCGTACACTGCACAATCTGGCCTATATGGAAGAGTGGCAAGAAGAAACCATTTCTCAAGAGTATCCTTAAAAGTCTTGTCTAAGTTTGCCACAGCCACCTGGGAGACACACCAAACATGTGAAGAAGGTGTCTCTGGTCAGATGAAACCAAAATCAAACTTTTTGGCACAATGCAAAATGATATGTTTGGCGTAAAAGCAACACAGCTCATCACCCTAAACACACCATCCCCACTGTCAACGTGGTGGTGGCAGCATCATGGTTTGGGCCCGCTTTTCTTCAGCAGGACAGGGAAGATGGTTAAAATTGAGGGGAATGGATGCAGCCAAATACAGCCATTCTGGATGTAAACCTGTTGGAGTCTGCAAAAGACCTGAAACTGGGACGGAGTATTTCTTCCAACAAGACAATGATCCCAAACATACCAAAATCTACAAAGGTGTTCACAAATAACATACTATCCAGGTGTTAGAATGGCCAAGTCAAAGTCCAGACCTGAATCCAATGAGAATCTGTGGAAAGAACTGAAAACTGCTGTTCACAAACGCTCCCATCCAACCTCACTGAGCTCCAGCTGTTTTGCAAGGAAGAATGGGCAAGATTTCAGTCTCTCGATGTGCAAACTGATAGAGACATACCCAAGCGACTTGCAGCTGTAATCGCAGCAAAAAGGTGGCTCTACAAAGTATTAACGCAAGGGGGCCCATATTTTGCACGCCCCACTTTTCATTTTTTTTTATTTGCTAAAAAGTCTAAAATATCCAATAGATTTTGTTCCACTTCACAATTGTGTCCCACTGTTGGTGATTCTTCACAAAAAATAAAAATTTTATATCTTTATGTTTGAAGCCTGAAATGTGTCAAAAGGTTGAAAGGTTCAAGGGGGCCGAATACTTTCGCAAGGCACTGTATCCGTGTGGTAGGCAAAGCAGCAGAGCACAGAAAGCATGTGCATGCAGAGACTAGCACGCTTTCCATAGTGTCATACTGTTTATGCAAACCTAACACTTCATGCAGCTGCTTCAAAGTAAAAGCTTCCACAGACTTTATAGTGGCGTTTGCTGTGAAACACAAGTGAGGTAGTGGAGACAAATTTGGATTTTCTGGCTTCACTAATTAGAAAAGACAGCAGCAAGTGGCGAGTCCACAGTCAGTCTTCAAAACAACCCATCATAAACTTATGGGTCACGTCAAAGGCGCAACGTGTTTTTCCACAATCTACTGTGTGGCAGAACGGCTTTAAGTGCTTACACACTAACAAAGAAAGGGACTGCCTTAGCATCACACTGCCCCAGAGAAAATCCTGAATTGGCAAAATGTTTTGCACGCGTTGGTCTGTTTCTTTCTTCCCAGCAGCTCGACTGTGTGAGTCATCAGTGAAAAGAAAGCAAAATTCACATGGCACCACCACAGTGCTTTGGGGCAATATTGCTATGCAACCAATGGAGCATGCTGACATATCAATGCAATTAGGATCATGGCTGTGTCCCAGTGAAGGTCGGCTAACACTACTCAGACTAACGCAAAGAGAGAAACCAAGACAATAAGTGAGTGAGAGAGTGAGGGAGGCGGTCCAAGAGGAAACAAATTAAGAGACAAGGCAGCATTGCTGAGTTTAGTTCAGTCTCTGTCCAGGGGCCTCTTCCTCTAACTCTCATACAGGCCTGGCAATTAAAAATATATGCATCAATGGTCTACACATCATTCTGAAGAACATACAATGACACATCTGCACAACCCAAACCCATGCAAATGGACATTCAGCACAGACTGTGTAGCAAAATGCATGCCTGTTTCATATTCCTTATGCCCTTAGAACTGCCGGCTGCCCAGCCTTGATCAATTCAAAGGACTTCTAATCAATGCAGTAGACAAATGATGCAGTTAATAGGAGGTCCTACACATCATGGCTCAGGGGAACACATTAACCCAATCACCTCAAAAGGTATGGATCTGCCCAAAGAAAGCTGTAGTTCATCACACACCCTGAGTCCTCTGCAAGTCAGACATCAGTAGGCCAAGGACAATGGTGTTGATGAGATTGGACCATATTGATTTTAATCAATACAGGGCCAAACAGAGATGTTTGCCCTCTCCAGATGAGGAAACATTTAAATAGTGGAGCTCCATTTTGTGGCCAGCAAACACCCATGGGAAAATTTCCCAGCTGAGTGGGACTTGTAGCAGTGACCTCAGTGTGTGGGTGTATTGGAGTGTGTGCAAGGTAGATGTGTAATTGTAAGCAAGAAATTGTTATTTTAGTGAACTTCCATGTGTGTAAAAAAATCCTATCACTGGGATAATTCATGTATGTAATATCTGTGCATGTACTGATACTTTAGCACAAAAGCATCCTTAACAGATGTGGCCTGAGGTATAGTGCAGTGCTCGACTGTAGAGCAAGTGTGTCGTCCATCTCATTCATTCTAAGAGCTCCCATGGGGCCCATTGCAATCCATGCTCCCCTTAGACATGTTCTATGTCTAGTCCATAAAGTCAATGGTTGTGTGGACAATAGAATGGGTTAATAGTGTAAATGGTTGGCAGAGGATCACTGCCAAAAGGGCTGCAACACGCTGAAAGCTTTGACTATGAGAAAAGGTGGCTTGAAATAAGATGTGCACCCATCCATACATGACTGCATCCACAATCAGAGAATCACAGGTCCTGCTGACAAAGTGCTTCCCTTACACACAAATAAATTGTTTTGCTAGTTCAGTGCTCATGTTAGCCTTGACCTACAGAAACGTGTGGAGCAGATGTGGAACAGAAGGTGTTGGGGTAATTTGCTTCTTTGTACATTATGCTTTCATGCTTAAAGTCCACATTGAAGCTTTCTCAAAGACAAAAACCTTGAGAGAAATTAAAGCACACACACACACACACACACACACACACACACACACACACACACACACACACACACACACACACACACATCAACGTGCTGGGTTTAATTTCTAAGATCCAGCTGCATCGATTCAAACTGCTTAAATCAGGGCAGGGAGGGAATCGCAGCTGAATCAATGCGGGCATTTCTGTATCAAAAAGCCTGATATGACAGACATGTCTTTTCTTTGCTTTTTTCAGCTAATATTGTATTTTACTCTGTGTGCTTCCCTCTCTTGTATCTGCCAGTCTTGTCAGCTCAGTGAAAGTTCAGATCATGTGTTAACCACCCCCTGCTCAAAAAGAGGAGGAAGGAAAAAAACAACATTGCACTCCACTGCCCAACATGCAATTTATTTTGTCAGGGATTTTGGCCGCACAGAATCTCAATAAACGCGAACGTTGAATATTTATGATTAAGTTGTAAAACCTGATTAAACTGAGTCCTCATGAACTATTCAGGGAACATTTACATGTAGCATTAACATAACTCATTCTAAGAGATGCCATGTCAAAATCTGTACGAGACATAATTATTGCTTTCCTTTATCTGCAAAAAATAAGTTATCAAAATATTGCTCGGTGCTCCAATTTTAAAAGAGCTCTGTGTGGTGGAGACTGATTACTGATGTCAATGTATACATAAACCAGGCTGAAGGATTACTCTAAAATCCTAAGATTATTTTATCTTTTTTTTAAACAAATAAGTGGGATTAAAAAAAGAATCCTATAACTGCCATTAACATCTGATCCTTCCTACTTATCCATTCCAGTGTTTCCCCTACCATTGTTTTTTGGGGGGGTGGGCGTGGCCCGAATGACCGAGATAAAGCTGTTTTCACACATGAAGGCAATTCGCTTCTCCTTCCTCGCCTTAAAAGTTCAATTCATTTTAGTTTAGTCACGCAAGCTTGCCCCTATTTTCACCTGTTGCTGAGTAACATACATTAACATTCCAAGGTGTTGTGACTGTAGCATAACTGTAGCAAGCTCCTTCGTAGTAACTAGCGATAAAAAATGACAAAGAGAAGGTGACATGCCTAAACATCCCAAAAATGTTTTTTTTTTTTTTTTAAAAGCAATAAAATCAACCCAAGGAACCACTTAAGCAAAGCCAGCTTCTTTGGAGACGCCAACTGACACCTTGCAAGAGCACTGCAAGCTACTGGTCGTGGTGCTCCTTCAGGTCGGGGGTGGTTGGTGGTTCAGTTACCCGAGAACAGGTGACTGTGAGACGGGTACAGAGCTCGCAGTCAATCAAGCTTACGGCAAAAGCTCTGCGTGGAGCCTCCCCAGGACCATAAATCATCATCACAATGAATTGTATCAATAAAGGTATGAATAAAAATTGTGTTCAATTGTTTTGTTCATTATTTGTTCAGCACAATCAGATGTACAAAATAGTGTTTGTTTTTGTTAATCAGCCAATGAAAAGAACAATGGCTCAGTGTGAGACATCAGAGCATACAGGAGTGCCTGCGGCACAATCTTACTTATTACTAATGATCACAACACCAATCAGAAAACACACGCAAGACAAACAGGAACAAAGAAGATACTGAGAGTGAAACAAACAAGTAAATAACTTTAGAAAAAAGACAATGCGCCATGACAGCATGTAACACCCACTGTCTCCGAACAATCAGGGAAGCTTTGGTGTTGTTATCTGTTGCTAGCATTGATCAGACAGGAGATATAAAACGGGGCGAGAGCAAGGCTTTGTAGGAGTGTGAGTGAGTGAGTGAGTGAGTGAGTGAGTG
>NC_045733.1:14005916-14013721 GCF_008692095.1 Etheostoma spectabile
AGTGAGTGAGTGAGTGTGTGTGTGTCCTCTGACTGCTTTGGAAAGTTATTTTAAAAGACAGTTACTACCACATGCTGATTTAAAAGAAACAAATAGTCTAGCAAGGAAGTACACTTAAATATTCACCACAAATGTCATGATATAACACCAGCAACAACAACAAACTCAGAAAAAACATCTATTCACCCACTGAATTCTTTTGTGTGGCGAGAAATGTATTTTGTATGGAGCCCCCAAAGGGTCTCGGCAAGAATTTATTTGGAACTACTTCTGCATTCCCTCCCAATAAATTTTGCGTTACCTCGCATTATTTTACATACCCTTCCGATATGTTTTGCTATTTGGCTTTCATTCCTTTTGACCCATGTCCATTTCCTGTTAGCTGACAAGTGCATAGCCCTAGTATGAATAACACCATTGTATTGTACTTTGAATTGGGCATTATGCTGATGTCCTGCTCAATGGGCATATTAATACTCTAAGTTCTATGATTATAATTTCTAAAGATAACATGCAATGTCAGAGGTGTTGCATGTGGTGGTGAACAGATAATTATCGGGGAATCTACTTTGCTTTAAGGTGCTTTACCTCATTTTTCGGTCACACTTTCCTTTTTGGTACTCAAAGAAGACATTTCAAATTAGACAAAAATGAATATGTTCATTATTAGACAATAAACAAACACAGTTGTAATGGTATTAAACACCATAACACTTAATTAAAAAACATATATAAAATCATACATCATAATAAGAAAGAATGTTGAAAAACACAAGATGCTACTTTTGCTAAAAGAAAAGAGACTTTGATGAGCCCAGCTAACCGGATATCTCTTTCATAAAAAAAGCATAATATGGTATGTATGGTCATATTGTAGCAGCTTGCATTGTTTTTAGCTGAATAAATGCCAAGAAATGCTAATGTACAGCACAGTATAAAAACTCATAGGTCTGTGCTGCGCATAAACAAACTGGCGTTAAAATTATTTAGAAAAATGTTTTTTTTAGTTGACCATACGTTAGCAAATGTGTTTTCTTGTTAGAAATGCCATTGTGATGGGTTGATGTATGGGTTTTGGCAGACACCTGCTGTGCCCTATTACTGGTACAGTGTAGCCTTCATATCAACAGACCACCTGCACTTCATCTTTTAGAGGTACAGCGTACCGGACCATACTGGCCTAGTTCCATCCCTGATTATAGAACTTAAACACAGATGAGTATGAACATGCCTAATGAACATTATATCACCAAAATGTGTAATAGTGAGATGATCCATCCAGAAATAGACATACGGCTCAGAACGAATAGATGACAAAGATTATTGCATGGTACAGCAAAAAACATTGTGAGGTAATGCAAAAGTAGTTTTGCACAAGTTAAGGAGCAAACAAATAACTAGTGCAACTGCTGTATGAGGGTACAGGACAGGGATGTAAGCAAGGTATTCATTACAATAAACACCAGCCCAGCCTGAGAGTTCTGCCTTGGTAAAAAAAAACATGTCACATTAGACACAGACCCCAGCAGAAGCAATTATGCAATCTTGCAGAGGAATTCATTTCTGTTTTCAAAGTTCTAACAAGCAAAATTTGCTTAAAGAGAATTGGTGCAAATGTAACTGATCCTTCATTTTTTTAAATAAATGACAAAACAAAAACATTACTTATTAGTTCCTGAATGCAGGTTACTTGTTAGTCTAACTACAGTATATTGTACAGTTTTTCACCTTGCTGTCAATTAACTAATGTTAATTGTGGTGTAGTTAACATATTCATAAAGACAATTACTTCATCAAGACGCTACACTCCAAACTAGGTGAGGCAGTGAGGCTACACCATCAATTGCAAACCTGTGAATATGCTGTTGTCTGAGGGGTATTTGTGTCTGTAGGTTAAATAAAATCAATCCATTCTCTGACGCGTGCAGACACCACTCATCACAGTGCCACAGAAAACAAAAGAAATCAGCTGACGGCAAAATCTTTGCAATCAACTCCGCCTCCCACACATGCAAATGCAGCAAACAGAAAATATGGCATATGCAAGTTAGGTAATGAAGATACATCAGGGGGGGAGAGAGTACACTAGATTATGGCATGAGTTTAAAAAAAAGAAAAAAAAGAAAAAAAAGTCTAGGCAAAACTTGGCCATAAACATTGTTCGTAAAACATCCATGACTACAATTACAGTAGTCACTTCAGTGATGATAGGCTATGGCTCTGAGCACAAATCTGATTTTGTTGCACTGATTTCATATCTGCCAAACCACTTGGCACGAAGGCAGAGCTTACATTGTTATTGGAATTGGTTGAGCCTGGACATAATCAGACATCTCTAAACCCAGAAGGAAGATACCAGGAGAAGAACCAGCTTACATATCCAGTAAGAGCCTAGGGTATTACCCTACGGTACAGCATACACACAGTTAACACTAGTCTGAAACAATAATCTTGTTCAGCTACTGGATGATGATAAAAAGCATTAGAGTTTTACTTTGGCTAATACTAATATTAATGCCAAATTCACCAGAAAGGCAAAGTGTTTGATAAGGAAGTCTTAATTTTCCAAGATGCATTTTGCCAATAAGCATATTAAAGAATAGTGTGTAGATTAAGGGGGATATATTGTAAATACAGAAATTGACCATACTATTCATATTTGTAGTACTTAACATTTTTTGTGGTGGAACATTATGATTTATACAGAATGGAATTTTATAATTAAGGGGAAAACAGACAGTTTGTGTGTGTGTGTGTGTGTGTGTGTGTGTGTGTGTGTGTATGTGTGTGTGTGTGTGTGTGTGTAGCTAAAGAACTACAGTACAGCTAGCTTGTCAAAGAGCTAATGTGAAACAAAACATGTCTGTACGTTTGCCGTAGACGTAGCACAGATAATTACTACCAAATTCATTACATACAGATCATAACAAGACAGTTCATCATTATTGTCAGGTATATCTCTTGTTCTAGTGGAATGAGATATATGCATGTGATGCATTTTAAATGTGCAGTCTAAACATGCATAAACAAAGATTAGCAGGTTAGCTGGCAACGTTAGCTAGCCACTAGCTTCACTTGTATGCAACACACCCAGCGTATGGTGCTTGCATACAGTCAATTATATCTTGTGAGGCTGTGTGTACCAACAAATATTACAGGTACATCTATTTTATTTTCCATGGATATTAGCTCCTGGCACTAACATTAAAAAAATATACAAGTACAAGCATTTTATAGAACACAAACAATGTACATTAGATGGCGATTGCTTCAGAGACGCCACTGAGGAAAAATTGTATTACGTTTCTATATGGATTATTTATAATATAGTGTGTGTGGCACTTTGAAAAAACTTGGCAAAGTGGATGCTGGCTTCCTCCTAATTTTGAAACTTCACTGTATATGAATTACTTTAGTCACAAGTAAACAACTGGAGAAGATTATGAAATGATTTAGCCACTGATACCGTTTTTGAATACAGACCATGTCTTCACTGAATATGATGTTGGAGGCTTCAAATGGCATCTGCTTTCTCCCTCTCTCCCCCTAATTAAAGGATTAGCTACAAATATACATTTCTGAATGAAACTGGGTTGTAATCACCAAGGTCTAACCCAAATAATTGTCTGCGGAGGTGTGCGTGTGTGTGCGTGCGCGCGCGCGCACACACACACACACACACGCGCAGTTAAAGGTACCTGTAACACAAGCAGTGCAATCAACACAGACTGGAACAGGCTGCTGTGTGGCACTGGATAGTGACTACTAATGGTTTATTGCCATAGGTGGGGGGAGGAGAAGAAAAGAGTATTGCTACTGTAGTCCACTCAGTATGTACACAATCACTGCTGTGAATAAAGTATAGAGCATAAGTATAGAATATGGAGAGAAAGAAGAAAACAAAGCAAAAGAAACAGGAGAACTATGGAAAGAATTAACATTTTTCTCTTCCATCGCCAACCTCTTGACATGGTTAATGCCACTTGACATTCACAAGTACATGTAAATGTAAAGATGTGATCATTTGTATGCGTTTCACACTCACTTCCTACTATATACATCAAATGTTTTGCTCACCATAGCAACAGGAAAAGACACCTAGTGCGTGGCACACAATTTTAGCTCATGAATCCTTTATATCCAAATACCTGGATCTCATTATAACCTGATTAGAAGGCCTGTTTGAAACCAACTGTACCCAAGACACAGACAGGCACATACAGACGAACATCATGTCGTCTCTTCCTTTGGCTTTTGTTTTAAAATACTGGCCTTTCAAACAGGAGGACTGTGACATATCCTGACAACATCTCCCTTGTTACTATTCCACTTTTCTCCTCTTCTCACCCACTTCCTGTCATGCAGAAAGTGTTTTAGTGGCGAATGGACAAAGCACCTTTGGGGCTTTGGCATTGTCTATTTGGCTAATGTATATACTGAACAACGAGCAGAACAGTATTTATCTTCTGTCGGCAGCTGTAAATTAGAAACTGGTTGTAAAATTGATTGCTATAAATCAACATTGATCTTAACACCCCAAGACAAGGGTGGAACGGTTCATGTATTCGGAGTGAACCGAAACAGTACGGGCATCACGGTTTGGCACATGAATTTACACGGAGAATACACAGCATAAAATTAAATAAAACTTGCGTGCAAATTAACTTATATTATGAGTAACTAATGTTATGCGGAACTACTGTTGGATACGCGGGTTCTTCAGGGACCCCTAATCTGCAGCCCTGCCTTAGCTCTGAAGCTCTGATTGGTGCACCGTACGTAGCCGAGCTTTGCCTATGTATGCAGTTTCAGTTAGTCAGAGATAGCAGCACCAGGTGTTGCCACCTTAGCAACTTTGTTGCTAGATTTAGCAACTTTTCAGACCCCCTTAGAGAGTTTTTATTTTTTATTTTTTTAAAGCGACTAGCGACATATCTAGCGACTTTCTGTAGTAAAGATGCCAGTATTGTCCAGTGAGCATACAAGGTATTTCTCTCTTGTGGCTGCCAAAACAGTCTTCTGTTCTTTGACTGAGGAAGATCACTACTAAAACAATACTCAGGCTTACTTTTAAACTTAGTATAGTAGGCTTGATTTCCAACTGACAAAACAACAACCTATCCACATCGTATGAGCTTTCATTGAATATTCAGTACATTATGGCTGTGTTAGGCTTATTAAATACCAACAGGCAAGTATTGCCTAAAAGTGTCTGTGTTGATAGAGCCTCCTGGGTGTGTTATTATTCTCTTACTACTGTACTCACTACTGAACTCCAGCAAACTAACATTTGAAAACTGCAATGTTGTCTTCCCTTCACAATGTGGCCAATTAAGGGTAGCAGGGAAACATGAGATTTTCTGTTAAGAAAGCTGTAACTGAGTGAGTTAGTGTGTGCAAGTGTCAGAGAGAAAGAGAGAGAGGCAAAAATTGTTCAAATACAGTGTTTGAAGGAAGCAATATCTTGAGAGAAAAGACTTAGTTTTAAGTTTATAAGTTTAGTTTATTTAACGGATATACTATTAGGAAGAAAAGGTAAGATTCAGTATAAGAGCAGGTTTGTTGTGCTTATTTATTGTCTATAAATGAGGAAGGTGGAGGATGTGCATGCTTTAGAATAGTTTCACCACCAAGTGAGAAAGCAAGAGAAAGAGAAAGAGAGAGAGAGAGAGAGAGAGAGAGAGAGATAGAATTTGACAATTAAAAACACGCTTCAAAAAAATTAAAAATTGCAGGTGTTTTCTGTCTTTTGTAATCTTTTCTTGCCAATAAAACATGCATTTTTGTGCTGTACATAATGAACAGTATGAAAAGCCAATCAACACTGAAGGTTGTACAAGATGAAAAATTGTTGTTTTGTCTGACCATCAGTTCAAAACATAGATAATGAATTTACAATTACATAAAATGAAGAAGCCCATTCTTGTCTCAGAGAAGTTGGAAGCAAAGAACATTTTTTTTTCCACTTACCAGCCTAACTACCATTTTTTATGTCGATCACCCTGCTGATCAAATGGGGGTTAAAACTTGGAATGCATATAATGTACTGTATGCATTGATATTTCTGGTATTCCAGTGGGCCTGTGTGTGGGCAGCTGGCTGTATGTCCAACTGATTAACTGAGTGACTGAAACAGAAGGAGAAAATACTGCAAAAGGGAAAGAGAGAGAGAGAGAGAGGGAGGGAGGGAGGGAGGGAGAGTGAGAGAGCAATGCCTCAGATGCATGTATATAGCCTGCCAGTTTGGCTTCGGTGGACAGTGACCTTGTTTGCATGATTAGTAGAGCCACTGGGGCGTGATTGGCCCTGTTACATCATTCTCCCTTTCTCCTCTTCCTTCCTGTCATCTCTTATTTATCAATGTTATTCTCGTTCACTATCCTTTCCCTTCATAATTGAAAGCAGTTTGACCAATTGTTCGATGTTTCCCCCCCCCCCCCATTTATATAACTTGTCTTTTTCCAGGTGGTGAAATGAATACTGTCTATGAAAAGCATGGATAAAAAAGAAAGGTAATAGGAAGGTAGTGAAAAAGGTAGAAAATCGTATTGAAAATGTATCGGCTGTACAAACAACAGGAAACAACAAACATTAAACTACTCTCTTTGTGTACCAGAATTGTTGTACTTATATATCTAAATGAGGTAGACTGACGATCTGCTGGCCTCATGCTTTAGAATAAGTTTCACCAACAAGTGAATTCTTTATCTATTCTTTATTGTGGATTGGTGGCTGGAAAGATGCCACTTCACCTCCTGGGCACTGCCAGGTGCTGTTGAGCAAGGCACCGTACCCCCCCACCCGCTCAGGGCGCTGGTTCAGCTGGCAGCCCACTCACTCTGACATCTCTCCATTAGTGCATGTATAGATCCTGAGCGTGTGTGTGTGTGTGTAGTTCAGGACTGTGTGTGGTTACTAACAAAGTGTGGACACAGAGTGGGAATTGTAATTTCCCCATTGGGGATTAATAAACAGATTAAAATTAAATTAAATTAAAATTAAAATTATCATAGTTTTTTTGGAATACTGGGCTTGATCTCATACTGCAAATTATATATTAGATGATGTTAAGTATCTTGGTATTTAAAGTGGTATTAGAAGGTATTGTCCTACTATCAGTTCTATAAAAAACAAATACCAGATGCTTGACTAGTATGTTTCAGAGCTTTGTCAGGAGGCTTAGAGTGAACTGAGATTCCACCAGTAAGCTGTGCCAACAAGAGCAGAGCCAACAAAACACAAGTTAATGGTGTCAGAAAAGGGTTAAAGCCCCCTGCTCACTGACACATAGGTGAGGGTGGGAGAGAGCCGAGAACTCACTCGATTGTCTCTACACTCCATCTGATTCCTTATGCGGACAATCGTATTTTTGTGAAATTATGAGATTCAGATTTTGTCAAACCATAACAACTTTCCCAACATTACTTACTTATTCGTGAAATAACAACTTAGTTCAAATATGTTTGACTTTAAATATTATGCCAATACTGTAAAGATATCTCCCTTTGTATTGTTTTGTTTTTGACCAGTGACCCTAATATTAAAAAAAATCTACATTAAATACATTTCTTCTCAGTCCTTGTATGTTGTTTTATGTTAAGCGCACAGACATCCTTAAATTGAAATGGAACAGCTGAGGTAATGATTTGAGATGGGTTGACATAGACAGAGTCAGGTGAACACATTTGAATGACAGGGGCAAAATGGTGCTTGACGGCCTACCAGTTAGGGAGTCACTTCTGTCAACATGGTAATAGGAGCAGGTTGGAGGGGAAATTGTGTGTGTGTGTGTGTGTGTGTGTGTG
>NC_045733.1:14013731-14017829 GCF_008692095.1 Etheostoma spectabile
TGTGTGTGTGTGTGTGTGTGTGTGTGTGCATGAAAGAGAGCAGATAAAGAGGTTGAGTGAGAGAGTGACAGATCGCTGATGCATTCATGAAAGAAAAAGATAATCATGAAACGCATCAATGACGTAGGTAACCACAATGTGGAGGCTTGTGTTGCTAGGACTACGATGTGCACCATTAGGATTAATAATTTTTTTGCTACACAACATCACAAACAACAGTCTCATTCAATGATGCAGTAAGAGATGTCACAAAGTGGGCTTAGAGGAGCAGGGTAAAAAAGACACAGCAAGGTGTCAGACTTTGAAGTGAAAAGTGGACAGGGCTAATGAACATAGCGGAGTGTGTCTTATTCATGTGATCAAACTTGATGTAGGACTGAGTGCACAAGTGTGATGCATTTACATAAAAATAGAGAAAAGCCACTCCGAAGCTTTAGGGGTGGGAATTAACGGTCAGTACTGTTAAGAGTACCAGCCAAAAGAAACAAAACTGTCAGGCACCGTGGGGTGTCAATGAATGCTAGGTCAGATTCTTGTTTACTTAATCTTTTGATTATTTTTTTAAACTTACACTGAGATGCTGACATGGAAATCCATGCTGAAAAATACATTGTTGTTTATCAAAATGAACTGCGTTATAGCATTACATATGATGTCAAATAAAATGAATTTCAAGCAGCTATAATCAAAAAAATGTATTATAATAATGTATCAAGTAACAATGTAAACACAATGTGACACTGTTACTTATAAACCAACAGAAAACAGTGATCACCTGAGACAGAGATCAACTAAATCTGCAGCTACCCTTGGCTTTCCAGCAATATTCAGGTCCTTGTTTAGCTGTCCGTCCTGCAACTTTACTGTTTTGGTTTACTCTCACCACTTTAATAGTGTTGTTTTCAGCTGCAACAGGAAGCCTTTTTCACAGAAAAAGCTCTGAAAACCTACTATCCACTGCCTGCTGAGCACCAAACAGCACACAGAATCAGTGAGAGACTAGCTGGTAAACATAGTTGAGCATTTAACAAACAAAAAAATATCTCTCTTTAAGGATTTGGCAGAGACCACACACAAAGCAAAAAGTCATCATTTCCAGGTTTACCTGAAACAAAACTATAAATGAATGATAATGACACAATGTAATTGCTGGATGTTTAAAAATGCTACTGTCTGCTAACAAGTCTCCATTATCAACTTAAAAGGTGATGCTATGTAAATGTTGTGTTATAGCTCGTTACTGCTGCCCCCAAGTGGCAAATAAATGTATTGTGCATTGAACCGTAGCACAGTGTATTACAATTTGACCACCCTATTTATGATGCAGTATTATTCCATTCAAAGGTGGCAAAGGATAATACTGAATAATCACCAGGGCTTGGTAGTCCACTTAATGCAACCTAAATGACATTCACGCTTGTTTCTACTATTTTATAGATTGGCTACTTAGTATAAAGAATTCTTCTGTGGTAAAGAAGTTAATGAAATACGGAAGAAGAGAATGAATTATCATGTGACATCAATTTCTAGCCTTTACCTGAAATACAAGTACAGATATGTCTCTCTCACTCTCTCTTACACACACGTTACATTTCCACCATAGACTACTAATAACCCCTAACGAACCTGTGGAAGTTTTATATATATAGTATGGGAGGAGTGTAGTGCATAGACACATCATCAGATGATTTCACAATGTAAAAAGAGCATGTGCTGTTCTTGTCCCTATTTTTCTCTATTGCCAGCAACTTTATCTTACTCCATCCCAGTGAGATTAATGGATTAATGACTTCTTCCATATGATTCATGACAACCAAGCAGTTTTAAACCCTGCGATCTTAAGTGTCCAACGATTGCATTTGGTTCACAGTGTCCTAAATATTAGCCTACACGTGCTGAACCGGCTATCAAAAAAAATAAATAAAAAAAGAACAGGGAGGCACAGATTACAACACCAACAGAGGAAGGGTGACTTAATTCTCATGAGTGTCCAGACCGCTTGTTGTGTGCCAAATGTTTAATGAACATCAGCTGGCAGACCATCATGAGTAAACTCTGGCCCACACCACTGTTTGATGATTAGCAACAACCCACGGGGATACACTGTCACAAACACACACTTTGAATCAATAGCTGCATAGAAACAAGACAGTGCTTTCACTATATCCAAAGTTAATAATGGGTACATTCCCAACCCACACTGGTGAATAAAAGACATTTGTATGTTTCTCTTATTTTCTCTTTAGAACTAACCTTGTTATACCTCTTTATTCACTTCTTAGCATCTGGTTATTTCTCCTTTCTCATTATTTTTGTCTCCCGTATGTCAATTTTTCTTTTTCCTGACCCTCACATTTCAAATTCATTTCCATGTTTCCTTTCATTCTACCTCTAAAATACTATGTCTGTTATCTCCCTTCATTGTCATTATTTTGTTTGGAGACAGACAGCTACTAGTCAACCGTGAAAGCCAAACAAAGAAGCTTTATTTTTCAGCAAAGAGAAAGTAATCTCTTTTGCAGTAATAAATAACAGGAAAAGGGGACTCTCAGATACAAATAGGGCCGAGCTGCAAGAGGGTCATTTAAGTTCTATAAAATACTCAATTTGTAATTCATATAAGCATATACCGTAAGTCAAATTCAATGGCCATGTAAATAATGTCCTACTATTAATTTAGGTTATTTGTTTTCCACAGCCACGCTTGCAGATTTGTGAGGGATAAACCAACCGACAGACATCATTCCGGGAGTCATACTGCTAGCATGTCTATAATATGATGTACAACGTTAACACAAATCTAACATATTTTCAAAGTTTAACCAAGTGGTGTTTAGTGAATACACACTAAGCAATAGCAGGAGGCTTTCCTGCAGTGTGTGACAAAGCACTTCAAAGGGAAACAAATGTGTATTTTAGAAAGAAAAAGCAAAAAAAGCTCCATTTCTAACGGAATTGTTCGATTTTTTATGTACTTGTAAACATGGCTGTTAATGCCAAACCTAGGCCCAATAGCTAACAAAATGATTCTGCCTGTAAGTTTAAATCCTAAAGCCATAAAAACACTCGTCCCAACAATAACAGTTTAGCTCACTAGCTAACAAAAACTATCCATAAACACAAACGTGGTAAATTGTATTTATGAGCCTGTACCTCCTTCATAGCCTCTCATACAGATCAGTGCTCTCTCACCCACATGGATCATTCAGTAATTATCCGATTACAATCAGATGACACATGAAGTGACTTAAGTGTGAATGGCGTCATAGTCTTACAGCCAGTCCCATCATGACTAAGTAACTAGTGTGTTCAATTAATACACAGAGGTTACAATATGTTATCCTGTAGCTTTCACTATCATAAACAGTTACATATTTATTTTATTTTTTTAACACTTGTCCCATTGATGAAGCTCAAAAGACTATTATACAATAAATAAACATATGGGAACTCCCTGGTATAAGCAGGTATTAACTATAACATGTAGTCAAATAAATGTGCTTGATGTTGCATCAGTTTACAAAGGATACAAAGGAAAGAAACGTGTGTGAAAATCAGTGATGGAAAAATGGCGTTACTTTTTTCAGTAACGAGTTATCTAATCGATTGCTCTTCCCATCTTAATGACGCTGTTTTTTCATCAGACCAACTAGACTTTTTTACTGTTCTTTCTTGGTTAGTGGGCCGCGCACGAGACAAGCGCATAAATGCTGACAATGGGCTGAGGTTGAGTAAAATTTCCTGGTGAGCCAATCAGAGGTAGAGTTGGGCGGGTGTTGGAAAGAACGCATAGTCGGACACAATTAACAATTAACAACACACGCGAGTCACTCAATGAGAGATAGGTATGGCGAGCCCATATGAGGGGCAATAAATATCATAAGATTAAAAACATCTACGGTGTTATTTGTATCCATCCACTATATAAACATAATATACATTACAATATGCATGGCACTTGGTTGTCTCACTTTGTCACACAGCAAAATTAAAATAGTTTAGATGTGTGTACATTGTTTCTGTTAATAATGAATTAATGTATTAAGTGTCCATTTCATTATAATATTCAGTTTTATCATTAATAATTGAACATGCACA
>NC_045733.1:14017839-14034918 GCF_008692095.1 Etheostoma spectabile
GTTCCGTTAAAGAGGGGTGGAGGTGGGATCACATTTGAGCATTTAAATATTTACTTGAAAGTAATACATTAGTTACTTCAGAAAGTATCTTGTTACTTTTATAATTTGTAACTGAGTAACTAAATTAGTTACTTTTTGGAAGAAGTAACAAGTAAATGTAACTGATTGCTATTTAAAAATAGCTTGCCCGACACTGGTGAATATTCAGATGAGATGATCCCCTGTGCAGGGTGGAAGTTATTCCCATAGCTACAGTTTCTTATTAATTTTACATCATGCATTAAGTCTCTTCGATTCAAGGCCCTTTGATATTAAACATGATGATGAACATGATCTTTTCACAGCGTGCTTTGTAAATAATTTCACTCTGGTTTCAAAATAAAATAAAAAGGTAAAACAAACAGCTCTACGTTTGTTTTAAGTATACAGATAAAATGATGTAACTGATGAAATACACTGCAGAATATATTCAATGCACGCTTGCTGGGATTTTCTTGAGTCCCAGGAAGCTGAAGGCTAGCTGTAGTCTCGTGCTGAAGTCGTGGGGATAGTTGTGTGCAGATCAGAGTGTGGTGAGTGAAGAGTGAAGATCGGAGGTGTTTACAAAGGGAAGATGCTCGGAGTGGGAATAACGACAATACAGCTAGCCTTCTAACGCTATCACTCATTTGCCCCGTTCCTATGTAGTTTCATAGTCACTGATATGGTCACAACCACTACAGTGCTCAATGACCTATTTTTGAGGGGGTAATACACTAACATTTTTTGTCGCAAAAAGGAGGACATAGCCACACCACCAGGCTCTCCATGGATTGCTGTCGACAGCGGGAGGTGACGAAGGCGGCGGAAGAAGAAACAAGGGTGCCGGTTGGGCTTACAAGCCCGGCTAAGGACACTACCACACATACACTGTCAACAAAGCCTCCTACTCACCAATGCCAACCATCGCACACGAAATGGATGAGCTACAACTACACACAGAAGTTCTGCGTGATGATTATAACCGAAGCTTGGCTGAACCGGGTTGAACCCGCTCATCCCACATGGCAGCAAGTAGCTACCAGGGCGACCTAGCTCCCGGCAGGATCGAGACAAACAGTGTCTGAGTTAAAAACGCATCTTGTTGTCACGTAAGGGCCCTTTTTATGTTGCACAGACGATTTTCATTGCATTTTGTGTCTGAGAAAAGGCACAAAGTCACTCTTCACAACATGCCCCCACAACTGGCGTTTTAGCTAACTGGGAGATCTGGACATAGCTGCAGCAACTAGCACGGATTCTGGTTGTTTTTTCCCCTTATCAACAGTACTTTGATACTTATAGCGATCAAGATTCCCAGAAAAATTGGCCAGAATTTACCTTTAAGCAAAGCTCTTTGGGGCTCGTTGTGTTTCTGATTAGAACTGTAATAGTTTAACCAGATGTTTTCATTGGAAACAAAAACAACGCTAACTGTAACTTTTAATACAGCACTTAAACCTTAACTGTATTTTGGCTTTCTAATGCCTCCACTACTGACCATCATTTTTCTTCCTTTTTTACATCTTATAATCTTATACATTTCTTTCTATTTTCTAACGTTTAGAATTTCTTCATCCTCACTCTTGTTCCAACTCCACTACCTCATATTGTGTGCGCGCGCACACAAACACACACACACAAAACCTTTTACCTGAAAAATTCAGCTTAGCTTCTGTGCTTAAAAAACTCAGCAAGAAAATAATATCTGGGCTCAGCATTAGGGATCAAGCTATCCTGAGAGTAAAACACCAGTGGCCACTAAATGACAAAAAAGCCAGATTTACTTGACATCAACCCCATCCCTTAAAGGTGAACCTAGTTTGAAATCTATTAGTCTGTTGGTTTCTATTGGTTTTGAGGTGTATTTTATTTACTTTTTGTAGCTACAGAGTGAGAACTCATCGCTATTACGCTGCTTGTCTTGTGCATGTTGCTGGAACTGAAGCTGGGACCTGACCAGCATACGAGTGAGCCACAGTTTTTCTTAGTGGCATATTAACGAGATGTTCCCTTTTTCATGTATGGTGCTATTATGTGAGATATTTCTCTCTGACAGTCTCACTCTCTTTCTATTTAATGAGCCCTCATGAGAGACTGTTCCCACACACTGTAACCATGTATATGTATAAGAATGCACGGACGTGTTATAGAGTGCATTGCATACTAGTTGTCCTATTGAAAAATGGGAAAAAAAGCTGTAGATGCATGTACTATTAGGGGAGTAAAGATTCACCGATACAAATCGATATCCGGTTGTGTTACCACAGACAAGGCTACACTGATACACAGACTCTTGCATTGGTCTAAGTGGACTGAGATTCGGCTGACGGCCTGGTTCTAGCGTTACGAATTGGTTGCCTGAAGCTTTGCTGTCAATTTAACAAAGCTGCTGCGGCAAAAGCCTCACAATTTGTCTGACGGCAGGGATCAGCCAATCAGTGTGTTTGGGTTTGCTGAAAAACGTGCCGACTAGATTGCGATGTTTCGTTTTTGGGGTAAGCGGCGAAAGCGGCTGAGAGGAATGCAACGCGGATATTGTAAATTGTACGGTCTGTGAGTCATTCCATCATGTATGTGTTCATAAACATGTGAGACTGGTATAAATATATATAGATATGTATTTGGGTGTGTTAAGTTTATATTTATGTTTATATGTTCTAAGATGTTCAGTTTAGTGTCTATGTTCCTTGTGGCCCGCTACAGTAACATTCCTGGCTGTTTATGAAACGTCCAAAAGTAGTAATTACACAACTCTGCAGCGCCATCTGTTCTACTGTACTAAATCCGCTCTCTCTCCCCAAGCAACTGCAACAGTGACAGGATGTCATCACTCGCGAAGTCATGGGAACCAAGTAAACAGGGCGAGTACTACTTGTCACTCAATCTTAGGAAAAGTGACAAACGGCACAAAGCCGTGACATGAAATCTGCACACACGCGGGTCTCGTGAAATATGACAGCTACAGTTTATTGGAAAATAGCATTGTGGACACCGAATTTGATGAATTTACTGTTTATCAGACCCCAGATGACACAGGGAGCTAACGTTAGCGAACGCTGCAATCCCCCTGCCTCCCCGCTGCAGGAGACGCTGTATTCCTCAGACAAGCAGTAGTAACGTTAATGCTACTGTTTTCTCTGTGTAAAATGAGCGGTGAGGTTAAATCCCCAGTTTCAGGTAAATTTCCTACGATATCGACCATTTGCCGGATGGTTTCAAGGCAACAGTTGGTAGCTAACATTAGCAGAAAACCCTGTTGACAGCTATGTTAATGTTCATATTTTGGCACAGTGTTTCTGACCGTAGTGGGCATAGTGACTGAAAGTGTGATGTGAGATGCCAAAAAGAAAAACTACATGTTGTTTTCAGGTAACGTTAATATTTGATGCTCATAGAATTAGCTTATTTTCATGTGTAACTGGAAATGAATGTGTGTATATTAAACAAATAACTGTATCTATCAGGTTGAATTGAAATGCACTGAATCGTTTTAACATCAAACTGAATCACACTGAATCGTTTCATATTAACCCTTGTGTCGTCTTCGGGTCAAATTGACCCGTTTCTAAGTGTTTTATATCAGAAATATGGATTTCTTTCAACGAAATTGCCCAAAAATAGCATGGATGATTCCAAACAACGTTCTTCAGGTAAATCAATGATTACTTTCATTTAATTTTTGGGTGTTTTAGGGTTAGGGTTTTTAAGTGTTTCAAAACAGTATGGTGACTAAACTTTGACATCAACCCATCTGAGATTCACTCAACATCCTCTGATCTTAACTATTAGTCAAAATAATTCATAATTTCTGCCTTTTTAACTAAAAGTATATGTATAATTTGATATAAATTAGGTTTGTCGACCATGAATTCCAAGAATAAGAATAATAAAATCTGTTATTATACCAGCTAAGGTTTTAAAAAAAGTGACAAATACATCAGAAAAAGCGACAAAAACCTCGGAAAAGCACCAACAAATTTTCATTTTCTATTTAGACCTGGAAGGACAAGTTAATAGTTAACGGGAAGACAACACAAGGGTTAAAATGTATCATCCCTGAACCGTACTGTAACCTATGTATCTGGATCGTCTTCTAAGGGAGAGATGCACACCGCTAATATATGTATATACATAAGGTTATATTTACTAGAGTTTGGCTTGGGCGGTATCTACTTTTTCATACCTTCCTGACAATTAATCAGGGTCCATGGCATAAGACGGTTTTTGTGTAAAACACAAAACAAAGAAACCAAAGTTGAGCTGCTGTCGCTAAAATGATGTTGGACCACCTTACAGGTCAGCTCACACTCAAACGTTACAAACAACCTATGCACTTAGTTATTCCTTAAAGGAGTTTGCTACTTATGTAGCACGTTTTAGTTGAAAGGACATCTTAAAAATACATTTAAATAAAAATGATGGGATGCTGATACCCAGTGGGGAGTTTTACTCTTGAGTAACCTATTTGGCTTTGCACTACAATACATAAGAGCATCTCCATATCAAATACTGGCCAAGCCAAACTTGATACCATCAACACATGGAAATGTGCAATGTCTTTTGAAGCTTTTCTTAAATCCAAAATAAAAATCAGTCAGTAAATGATAGAAGAAAAAAAAAGTATGTGCTTTTCTAAATATCAAATACAAATCAAACAAGCATAGACAATGCAAGACAACAGATAACGGTCTTATGCTGAGGTCAAAATGCAGCAACAAGAGAACCAGACACTACAGCACAATTAGAAGGTGTTCAAGTAGACTTTAAAAAAAAAACATAAAAATGCTAAATTGAAGCTACTAAAACACAGTATTCTTTTAACGAGGTACGACAGAACAATCATCTTGACAGAACCAGTAATTCTTGATGACAAGTAAGATGAGTAACGGAAAAAGGAGAAAGCCATTATCCAATTAATCTGCTCTTAAAGAACATTCTCTATTTCTGGCTGGGAAGGGACAGAGCAGAGCAAATTTGCATAGTAGTGGCATACTATGAAAACTGTTTTCTGTGTTAATAGTCCTTCCTTAGTGCATCTGTTTGGCATTTTATGTTGTGGCTGTTTACTCTGCAGTTAAACATATGTTATATACAGGAACACAGTATTTACATAACACACTAAGACATTGTCAGAGCTGAATAGAACAGAAGTACAGTATATTGAGGAGATACAGCACTTTGTACATGTTCAGGCTCCAATGTCATTATTTTGATCCAGTTTAAGTAATAATAATTCATAACATTTATATAGCACTTTATCATAGACACTCACAGCGCTTCAGGCGGAGGACTACTCTCTAACACCACCCATGTGTAACACCCACCTGGCAGCCTTATGATGCCAGACGCTCACCACACATCAGGTTGGTAGAGAGTGAGGGGAACATATTTTTAGTGGTGGGAAATGGAAAACATGCAAACTCCACACAAAGGCCCAGGATGACCAGGGTTTTAATCTTGTACCTTCTTGCTGTGAGGCGCTAACCATCGGGCCACCATGCTGCTATCGGAAGTTGTAACTAAGCGCTTCATAGCTACTAGATACCTCTAAGCTTAGGAGTTTACAACGCAAACAATGACTGCATTAACAAAAAAACTTTTCTTTCACTAATAACGTCATCAGAATAAAACACGTCTAACACAGCTCTCACCTTATCGCATCCATTGGATTCCTGGATCTGTCCTGGTAGTGTGCATCATCAAGCAACATTATGAGCACATGGACTTTGTTTAATAAGAATTGTTGATCAGATTAATTAATTAATATTTTGAAAGCAAAACCATCTGCAATATACAACTTGCAATATCATAATATAATGATATAATAGATGCGGCACAATCAACACGTTAAAGACTGCCGTTAATTTCTGTTGGATATTTACTGTGAAAACTTTTAACTGCCAGTAGCTCACAATCAACTTACCAATGGACTTGTTACATTTACAATCGATCGCCATGTCTTTTTTTCAAATTTACCTGAAGATCTGTACTCCATAGAATGAAAGCTTTTTATTTCTTCCACAAAAACAAAGTTGACATCCTTTCACGGTTCACAGCCTTTCATGGTTCAGGTTACTGCTGCTCTGTTCCTGTGTAAGCTGTACTTGGGTGGCGAAGAGCAAATGGTACCAACCTCCCTCTACTGTCTTCTATCTGACAAAACAGCCTGACAAATTAGCTTGTGCCGGCAAAGACCTTTCAAATAGGTCTGTAATTAAAGAGCAAGACCTCATCATAAACTAACGGTGCGGTGTGAATTAGGAAGAAATAAAAAAGTAAATCGTCCATAATTATATTGGGAAGGCTCAACACAGTTTAGTTACTTTGCATCAGTGGGTGTGTGTTCATGAGAGACGAAAGGCAAAATGCCTGTATGTCAAAGTACGAGCGAAAACAGATCACCCATGAAATCTGCTTATCTGTGAATTTGGAATTTAGAGGTACTCAGGTAATCTGACATTTTGTTGTGGTTACCATTATTTATGGACAGCTAATCTGTAGATGTGGTTTGGGAGGAGGAGACAGGATGTTTGGATGTGGGATGGTTGAAGCAGCTTGACAGGCGCCAACAAGGCACTGTTCTCACATAATCTGTATATGAAACAGAGGGCTTCTATCGACAGTGTGATACCTTGAAGGTTTTGTGTCACTTACTGTTTGATTCAGCCTCTGCGCTAACATACGGTACTATCACCATGACAACCATGTTGGCCCTGGGTTTGGAGAGCTGGTGATCCAGTAAGCTTTGTACTGACAGTAGTGGCGGAAGAGAGGAGAGAGGCTTTGATTGATGAGCAAAGCTGCCTACCTCAGGCTCTACTTGGCTCTGACAGGGACAAACCAGCAGTCTGCTGCGCCTGCTACTGACATTTGTTATAAATCATTGGCAATTTCATCAGTCGAGAGCGAGAGACAGAGAAAGCCACAGAGAGAGAGAGACGGATGAGAGTGAAAAAAAAAGAGAAATAGACACCTGTCTCTTAACATTGTTTACTCCATTTGTTTTTTTTTACTTTAAGCTCAGCATCCCTGTCCCTTCCCCTTTTCAATTTCCATCTTGGCCTTCCTCTATGCCAATCCAGAAATACATATCAGCTTTGCAGTACAAAACCATATCACAAAGTTTAAAGTCAGGACGGCCTCACTCAAAAGAAATGTGCTGTAACTCACCTTAAAGGGGCAGTTCACCCGTATTACAAAATTACATTTTTCCATTTACGCCAACTAATAATAAGCCATGCAGACAGTTTCAGTTTCATCCTCTGGGATTTGGGATCGGTCTGAAATTCCTGCTGCTACACCAATATAATAAATAGAACGTTATTTTTGTGCGACTTGGCCAACCTGACCTTGTGACCCTTGAAAGGTAAGATTAAGTGGAAGTACATTTCTATTAAATAAAAACTGGTTGTTGGTACAATGAGGCCCGTTAGTCTGTGTGTGTGTGTGTGTGTTAAATTATTTGAGGCTTGAAAAAAAACCTTTTACTCAAGATTTCCTGGCGAGCGTCGTCAATACATTACAGAAATACAGTATGTATACGTTTATGACGTCAAGTAATGCTGAGAATACACTAAATGTTCAACAATGTACCTATTTGTGTTGTAGCTGATACATGTATGCCAGATGCACACGCTATATGAGAAATGTCAAGATTTATCAGTCCTGACAACTTAGTGACATTATTTTCCCACTGCAGACATTGTGACCATTTATAGTAAATGTGTGCAGGTCAAATACAAGTGATTGTATTCTTGATCCTGATGTTTTCAAATATGTTTGCATTTACAGGCAAAAGACCCACAGCAGTCTTGAGTGCTCCTGAAAGAGACAGGTAGAAAAGCTGAACAACATCTAAAAAGGACTGCAATTAATGATCATTTTCTTTAATCTGCCAATTTCTTTTCTTGATTGATCCATAGACAGCTCTAAATCTAGACATTACTATAGTATATAAATAATGTAAAAAGCGTAACAATTAACAGTCTATGTAGGGGCTTCCTGGACTTCACAATTCCAACATCAAGCTACTTCAATCACTCTTTTCCAAACACAAAATCCATAATGCTCTGGAGCCATTTCTTCAAATCTTTCATTTTCTGCACAAATGAGTTCAGAGGCCAAAAACCTTTCCAACTGCAGCTTTGTGTCACCTAAAAATCAGCCACTTTTCTTTATTTGTGCAAAACATGTACCTATCTTTCTTGAAAACCAAAATCCATGACTAGAACCTATAATGTGGGACCACTTTTTTAACTACCCTATATAGAGTGATCTCTGTATGTTAGTGAGAGCAAGATAGCAATTCAAGGATTTGACAATTGGGAAGTATGCGCTAGGCTTAAAGCTATGCCTCGAGCTGGAGGGGTAAAAGATGAAGTATATAATACGGCTTCCCCTCCATGACAAACTAGTAAAAAAAACAGCAAGGGAATAGTTGAAAGCGTTCCATAAAGAAACACATTACATACACAAACAGTCTCCAGGCAGATACATCTCCATGTTTTTACATCTCTATACTTCCCTCCACCTCTCTCTCTCTTTGTCTATCAACCACCTCTACAATTTTGATAAAATCAGAGGTGAGTTGGTCTGTAGTCATTGTTTGTTGATTTTTATTTATCTCTGTTTGGACCTGAAAGTGGATCACTTAAGCATACTAAAGTGGATGTCAATTTCTTTACCCCCTTTCATCAAAGTATGACTCCTTCACAGTCTTGGGAATGGGGACAAAACAAAATGATAAGTAAGATCCAAACCAGTCATCTACAGAGCCAGTGAGAACTGTCAATGTGTGAAGTTGAATTTGCACATCAAAAGCTCAGTGGTTTAACGTTAAGTGTTTCATTATTTAATTCCACTACTCTTACAGGAGAAGATCAGAGACTTTTCTCTTTCCCTGATCTATTTTGGTGCCCATCATTTTGCCCCTCTCTAACACCTGAGACAGATAATTATCCATTAAAAAAAGGAAAAATGTTACATTTAGTCATTTCTTTCCAAGCAAGATGTTTTTAAATGCGACACAGCGGAGTGACAAGCTTGAAGGCCAATGATTATAGTAATTAGCTAGAAAATGCCATCAAGTCACCACAAATAGTTTTAGCTCTCGCTGGCTTTTATATATTTATTTTAGAAGAAACAGTCCCTTTTGAAGTTGAACTCTTTACAATGTTCTCTTTTCAAACTTAAACACACCCATGGTTCATTTATCCACAGTGACTTCACGTGGCTATTTTTCACAGGCACCCGTTGACTTGTCTTTGCATGTTTCATGAAACGATATAGGATCATCTTTTAGTTCTGCCCGTCTTTCTCACATATAGAGGCTTTCGCATAATAACTCACCTCACTGATAAATCACGTCCCCTCTGCTGTAGCCCAAACACCTTACATTGTCAGAGCTCAGGCTCGGCTTGCTGGAGAGGCTGATGGATGATTTACAGGCAGCCAGCCTCTTCTCTCTAAACCCTTCCTTGGTGGATAAGCCTTGTTCATTAACCCTCTCACACATCTGAGCCCATGGCAGGACAGCCTAACACTTGTCTATGTAGTAAGAAGAGAACAATAAGGAAAGGTGTTAGGGGGCACTTTAAGAGTGTGTGTTCTTGCAGGGCAAATAAGGGTAATGGTACTCTCTTCTTAAAGCTTTCCAGTGTAGTCTAGTCGCCGAGCTGAAAATCCTTGCTTACTCCCGAGGACCTGGTGTAAGAGCCTCCTTCTCTGTCCTTTTCCCTTAACTGTAATCCTGAAATGGCTGATTCCTAAAATAGTTTTTTAACGTTGGTATAAAGCTGTAACGCCAAATGTCTACAAAATAGTTTTGTAATTACAATGGTGCTCATACTGCATGTAGTTGGTGTAGCTATGACATGGACTTTGCTATATCTGATGTCCTCATCAAAACTGTTTATGTCGGGGCTACGCTGCCTACAGAGATACAGTGTTTGAAAAGCCATCTCCTAATCTGTAATGTTAGGGAGAAAACCATCCAATGCTTGCTTTAAAGTGAATGAAAGGATGTAACAATGTATACAAAAATATACCAGTCAATAGCAAAGTTGATTCCACTGTGCCAAAAACAGCAACAAACAAACAATAACATGGGTGGGGGGGGGGGTCCAGCTAAAACAAGCTCTAAAGTTAGCTAATGTCAGCTATCAGAGCTAATGTCACGCTGTGAACGGCAACGGCAGAGAGACAGACTTTACTTTTGGTTAGTCAGCTCCGTTACTGTTGTTACAGTCAGGCCACAGGCTGACTGGTCAAGCTGTCATTCACAGCAACGAAGATACGGCACTCTGTTTTTCTGTGCTGGTGGGCGTTCTTCTCCAGGAATTAGCAACAGACTAGAACACTTGTAGGCGTATACTGCCCCCATCAGGTCCGGAAGAACTGCATCCCCTGGTACCTATGGTACTGTAGAGAAACGAGTACCGTCATGTTTCAAAATGTTGGTACCAACTTGGTACCAAAGTACCAGGTCTCATTCTTGAACTAGTGTTGCCATAGTGCTACTGTAGGACCACTGTACAGTGACACACACGTAAGTCACCCATTGGTTTGTGGACTGCTGTTTTGAAGCCTTAAGTCTTGCAATCTTGTTGCAACCAGATGTGACGACTTTAGACTAGAGTGTGTAACTGGGGAGGGTGACAAGTTTCAACCCTTCTGAATTCATCTAGCAAAGTTTTACTGCCGCCAATAATCTGCATGTACGGCAGAAGAGAAAATCTGCAAACATTCCATTAATAACACTAGCGGTAGCTAGATAGCTTGGTTAGCAGAAGGTTCAATCAGGCATTTCTATGCAACCCAGTTAACTTTGCTGAAGTGAAGACACACAGTGAGTTCAAGATTAAAACACAGACAACAGCCAAATACAAGTTAACGTGTTTCCTTAATGTACACAGTGCCATGGTTAGCATTGCTAAGCCTCTGTCATGATTGACAGGTGGTGTGTAGTCACACTCTAAAGAATCCCCTGCTTTATTGTCTATTTTAAAATAAATGGGACTATAATTTACAAAATGAACCTCATGCTGTATTAAAAAAAGACTTTAAAGTAGTGATTGAGGCCATAAACATTATGAACATGTTTATTGAGATAATGAATCAAGTAAAATTATCAAGGAAATGAGATAGCTTGCAGGTTTAAGGCACTTCCGCGTTGGCTTCACTCTTTAAGCCCGGAAGCTTTTTCCATTATCAGTCTATGATGTAAATCCAACTGAAGGGGTGTCACGTGTTCAATTGATCAAATTAGCAAGCCCTAGCACTTAATGCAGGCATTTCAACAATCATGTAATATCCCTTTGAATGGAAGTGTAACTTCTCTTCCTCTGATCAGAAAGCACATGAACATGCTAAATGTGCCCTTTGGACTTTTGTCCATGAAGGCCTATAGCCATGCTGTGTAAATAATTAGCATTTGCTATGACCACTGTATCTAATTTATTCACTTCTGATCCAAACCAAAAGCTATATTAAAAATAAGCAAAGGACATGAGGCAAAATTTAAGTGGGTAACAGCTTCATATGCATGTCTTTATTTGTGCTTTTGAAGAAAATGAAATGACTTAGCTCTGGCAACATTTAGAATCTCCCCTCTATATGTGCAACAACAGCAGAAATGGCCTTACAAACAGAACTCAAAGTGAGAGTAATGAGGTACACAAAACAACAAAGCAAAAACAGCCAACTAAATCCCAACCTCCCAACTCAACCTGCTCAGTGTTTGTGCCAGTATCAGAACATTTTATACTGAAGAAGCAAATAAGCAATTTCCCACTATTTTAGCTTGCAAATATGATGTACATTATATCAAAACAAATGTTATAAATAATTGAGTTTGGCTTGAGATGTTCCTGCATGCTGAATAAAATCTGTGTGGGCTGCCTGTGTGGAAAACGCTGAACTATCTGTGAAATACATTTAGACATCCTCTTTCCTCTTTGTCCGACATTGTAATTACCATTCACACTAGCCAGGCTAATTACCTCCCTATTTAGAAAAATAATCAGGTTTGTACACAAATCAAGACTAGCCACGACACCACAGCCGGACAACCAAAACAATAATCAAATCTACTGGTCATTGCTATTATGTTTTCCATTTAATCAAAACTTGCATTAAGATTTAAAGTGATCAATTAAAATATTTAGTTTTCCAAAGATTATTGTTAAATTATTTATTAGGTCAATCATTTTTTTCTATTGAATTTGCTACAAATTCTACCGCCTACTCCCACTGGGCTCTAATGCGATTCATTAATTAAGAGTTATTAATATGGCTTGTTTACTAAATGTGTTTTTCTGTCCCCCACAATGTTAACTTCTTCAGTAACACTGGATGAAGAAAACAAATGAAAAAAGTGAGACATTATGTGAGATACAGACATTTCTTAACACAGAAGCTTTGGAATCAAAATTATAATTTAAAGAGGCAGCCAAAGCAGGGTCAAGCTAGTCTGGCTTCCAACAACAGGGACAACAAAGTTCCATCACAACAACTAAAAATGTGTGAGCTGTAATTTGCTCTTGCCCATTAGTCAGTATGCATGTGACAAGCAGAACGTTCAAAGCAACAGTACAAACTCATTTTCAACCATTCCCCAACATATGCCACTTCACTTTGGTTCTAGGGTTCTTCCAGAAATTGAAATTCTGCATCCCTTTTCAAAAATGAAATGCTAAACGCCCTTGGGAGGGGGCTAAAATAAGGATTTTTTTTTCTGCAAGCATTATAAAAGATGTCATCATTATACCATCTTATTGAAGAAGCAACACAACGGTTAAAAACTAAACCATGGAGAATTTACAGCAAGACAACGTTACAACCTCAGGGTGAGGTTTTCAACATGCAAGTCAGCTGTATGACAGTAGTTCATAAAATATGAAAAAAACTACAGAACAGCACATTTTGGCACGGATCCACGTATACAAAAGTCAGTTGATTTAGAAAATCAAATGTTTGCCTGTACTCCACTGGTTCTATCGGTTGTTGAAGAAAAGTCAACACTCTTCTAACTTGATGTCTCAAAATAACAAATGCAGAATATGAAAAAAATTGTTCTACAGAACTGAGCAAGGGCAAGTATTTTAAAATAATCTTTTTGTCCCTGCCCTTTGCTAGCCAGCAGCCATTTCCTTGCTTTTACTTTTGTGCCCCGTATTGGCTTTATTGTGATGCTAAACATTGAGTTTTGACATTCAGAAGGACCCTGCCAAAGGACATGCTAGTGAAAGCAGTAGAGAAAAGAAGGCCTTAATGGGTTCAGCTGGAATGGAAAGCATCTGCTAGTCTCCACAGGCTGAAGGAAAGGGAAATGTCAAGTATGGTTATTATAGAGCAGAAAGCAGCTCAAGGAATTTTTACCCAAAATGAAAAACAGTCCCGAACAATGGACAAGGTACATCTCCACACATTGACGCCCTTACTGAGGCAGTGAAAGAACCCATCCAGATCCACATGCTGGAGTTATGTGACACACGTTTACAAACAAAGACACACACACACACACTCTGCGAAAGTATTCGGCCCCCTTGAACTTTTCAACCTTTTGACACATTTCAGGCTTCAAACATAAAGATATAAAAATTTTATTTTTTGTGAAGAATCACCAACAAGTGGGACACAATTGTGAAGTGGAACAAAATCTATTGGATATTTTAAACTTTTTTAGCAAATAAACTGAAAAGTGGTGCATGCAAAATTATTGGGCCCCCTTGCGTTAGTACTTTGTAGAGCCACCTTTTGCTGCGATTACAGCTGCAAGTCGCTTGGGGTATGTACTATCGTTGCACATCGAGAGATGAAATTCTTGCCTTCTTGCTTGCAAACAGCTGGAGCTCAGTGAGGTTGGATGGAGAGCGTTTGTGAACAGCAGTTTTCAGTTCTTTCCACAGATTCTCGATTGGATTCAGGTGGACTTTGACTTGGCATTAACACCTGGATATGTTTATTTGTGAACCATTCCTGTGAGATTTTGCTGTATGTTTGGGATCATTGTCTTTTTAGAAGATAAATCTCCGTCCAGTTTCAGGTCTTTTGCAGACTCCAACAGGTTTTCATCCAGAATGGTCCTGTTTTGGCTGCATCCACTTCCTCAATTTTAACCATCTTCCCTGTCCCTGCTGAAGAAAAGCGGGGCCAAACCATGTGCTGCCACCACCATGTTGACAGTGGGGATGGTGTGTTGAGGATGAGCTGTGTTGCTTTTACGCCAAACATATCATTTTGCATTGTGGCCAAAAAGTTTGATTTTGGTTTCATCTGACCAGAGCACCTTCTCCACATGGTGTGTGTCTCCCAGGTGGCTTGTGGCAAACTTTAGACGAGACTTTTTATGGATATCTTTGAGAAATGGCTTCTTCTTGCCACTCTAGGAAGGCCAGATTTGTGCAGTGTACGACTGATTGTTGTCCTATGGACAGACTCTCCCACCTCAGCTGTAGTTCCTCAGTCATCCAGAGTGATCATGGGCCTCTTGGCTGCATCTCTGATCAGTCTTCTCCTTGTCTGAGCTGAAGTTTACAGGGACGGCCAGGTCGTGGTAGATTCAGTGGTCTGATACTCCTTCCATTTCAAAATGATTGCTTGCACAGTGCTTCTTGGGATGTTAAAGCTTGGAAATCTTTTGTATCCAAATCCGTCTTTAAACTTCTCAACAGTATTACGGACCTGCCTGGTGTGTTCCTTGTTCTTCATGATGCTCTCTGCGCTTTCAACAGAACCCTGAGACTATCACAGAGCAGGAGCATTTATACAGGACTTGATCACACACACACACACACACACACACACACACACACAACACACACAAACACACACACACACACACACACACACACACCCACACACACACACACAACACACACACACACACACACACACAAACACACACAGGTGTGTTTATCACCATAGTCATCAGGCAAAATCTACAAAGGAATGTTTCACAAATAAACGTATCCAGGTGTAGAATGGCCAGTCAAAGTCCAGACCTGAATCCAATCGAGAATCTGTGGAAAGAACTGAAAACTGCTGTTCACAAACGCTCTCCATCCAACCTCACTGAGCTCCAGCTGTTTTGCAAGGAAGAATGGGCAAGAATTTCAGTCTCTCGATGTGCAAAACTGATAGAGACATACCCCAAGCGACTTGCAGCTGTAATCGCAGCAAAAGGTGGCTCTACAAAGTATTAACGCAAGGGGGCCCAATAATTTTGCACGCACCACTTTTCAGTTTTTTATTTGCTAAAAAAGTTTAAAATATCCAATAGATTTCGTTCCACTTCAAAATTGTGTCCCACTTGTTGGTGATTCTTCACAAAAAATAAAAATTTTATATCTTTATGTTTGAAGCCTGAAATGTGTCAAAAGGTTGAAAAGTTCAAGGGGGCCGAATACTTTCGCAAGGCACTGAATGTAGGCAATACATCTACTTACTCATGTCTGTTAGCTAAGTACACAAAACTCTGCATTACTTCAACAAAATTTGATTTAAGTTACACTCTCCTGAATGGCAGTAATAATCACATGCTTGTGAAGTGTTCAAATCTGCAAAAGTCCCGCAATGAGTATTTTTTCATAGGATCACTTGAGTTTGTTTGCTAATTTTTATCCCCGAAGATGCAGAATCAAAGCTAGTGCCAAACTAACGAAGCTCTTTAGTCCAGAGGCCAACATGGTCCTGTGACTCAAGGCTGGGTGTCCACAAGCAGGTGTGTGTGTGTGTGTGTGTGTGTGTGTGTGTGTGTGTGTGTGTGTGTGTGTGTGTGTGTGTGTGTGTGTTTGTGTGTGTGTGCATGCTGATGTGAATGCATGTGGGTGTACACAGTCAAATGTGGGAATGAGTGTATGGGCATAAGAGGGTGGTATAATAGCAGATCAGCAAAGCCCAAATCCCTATCGCTAAGGGGAATCCAGCATCAAACAGATCCTGCTGCCTAAGGGCTGGCCTTTCCGCTCCGTCAGCGTGGAAACTCCTGTCGCTGCACTGAGAGCTTCTGGATCAGGGACAAGACACATAGCAGGTGGAGTGGCAGCAGAAATGACGAGAGAGAGAGACAGAGAGATGAGGCAGTTTGGAAGAATGTGATAATTTTATCACAGACTAAAATTGCCCCTTGGAACAATCAACAACAGGAGCCTCAGTGTTTGTTTGTATTTCTGTATGAATATGGTGCACTGGAGAATGATACCTGGATATGGGGCTGTTTACAGATTGGTTATTGCAGGAAGGTGACTAGAATTTTGAACCAGACATTATCTCCTTTCATCACTCCTACCTAAATTATCTGAATTGCCTCTGAATCAAGACAGCTTAGTGGCAACCATAGTAACACATGCTAACAGAGATGCACCTCTTTTTGCCAAGGCCCAGTGTGACCAGTCGCAAATGTTAGCCTGAAGCACAAAACCAGACAGACAGCCTGCTGAAAAGATAAACAAATAAAGAAATGACACAAATGTGTGACAAGACGGAAGCTGTGAAATGAGAGGGGAAAAATGTAGCTATAGCACTTTTGAAGCTCCTTTACCAAAGGTATTACCTCAGAGACAGAGCTCAAGTGCCTCCCTTTGTAGAGTGCATAGATATAAAGGGGAGATAGTACTCATTTCCCTCCCGTAACAACAGAAATTCATATAATCATCTCCCTAGCTCTTTCTCTCCCTGACGGCTTTGTGATATGGCTGCTGGCGTTGGTAAATGTGGGAGGACCAGGAATGTGTGTGGCCGGGCGATAAGGCTGCTGTAAAATTTAATTAGCACAAAGTCATGCTGAGAATGACTTCATTTCTTACTGCATTATTAACTAGAGTACTATGTAAGGGCCTAGTCTCAATCAATGTACATAAACGGTTCATGAGAAAATGGGCTGGAGAAAGGGAGAAAGAAAGAAAGACAAAGGGTGAGACGGAGAGAAAACAATGACACATTTGTCATATAACAACTTAGACCAGATGCCAGCCGAACTTAGCCCCGCCTACAACATTTGAGGTTGGGAAATTTGGTCTGGACTTGATACATTGTGGAGCAACTATGCTCAAACAAGAG
>NC_045733.1:14034928-14043357 GCF_008692095.1 Etheostoma spectabile
CAATCAAATTGTCAGGGCTGGCTTTATACGATGATGGACAGATGGTCAACAGTAACGGAATCAACCACGTCACCAAAGAGCGCTTGGGTTGAATTTGTTTACAACAAAGACGGCTACAACTGGAGAATTGAGATGTGTAGATTCCACTATTGTGTCTGTTATAGAAGATATCGACAGCGCATTCATTTTAAAATCCTCAACTAGCCTGTCTCAGCTCTACTTAAACCAGCTGATGGTGTCGCTGTGTCTCCTCTGTTGAAGTTGCAGAGGAGGGTTTTAGAAGAGACCTTTCAACGGCCAAAAGAGAAGTCAGCTGGTAAAGTCAGCTATATACTATATAAATAAAATGATCAATCATCCATTTTATTTCTAAGTTACAAACAGCTGTATGAAAAGACAATGATTTAGATGGAGCCTCAACAACCCCCTAAAAGCACGGCAATCTGACGACGTCGTCAGGCTAATAAAAAGTAAGATGTGTATCTGAATAAAATTTAAAAAAGCTTAAATCTTTTTACCCATTGGTTTCTGCCTCTGTTCCCTGCACATAAGGTAAATGTGCTGTATTTATATAGCGCTTTTCAGGCAACCGCTCAACCACTGAGCCACAGCTGCCCCGGTGTTTTTTCCCCAAACTCATCGGTATCTGCGTTTATAATGGCTGATAAATGAATATTTAAAAAATAAAATAAAAATCAACCACACACCCTTAAACCATGCTATGAGTGTTGGCGTTGGATAGTTTGCCCACCAGAGGGAGCTCTAAAACGTCCTTATTGGCAACTCTTGGATTTTATTTGTTGTTTTTGTGTTTTTGTTCAAAAGGACTTTAAGTTTCATATCTTAAGTTTGTATTTTTAAACATTTCATTCATCTGAATGTTAATGTATTTTATGTTCCTCTGTTCTGTTGTAAAACAAAGTTATTTTTTAACGCATTATCATAAATGCATTACTCATAAATAACTACAAATAACTAATGTTAGGGAAATCTGTTTATGTTTTGGTTACGCGTTTCTGGATATACAATTTTTTTTTTTTAAATGTACTGTATATCGGCCGATTTATCAGAATATAAGATTTTTAAATCACCAAATATTTGTATAAATATCTGACTTAATCCTTTATCGGTCGGCCTCCAGTGTGTATCAAGGCAGGCAGAAGAGTAGACAGTATGCATGTGAAAAGAAAAGATGAGGAGGATTTCAGACGCCGGCTGAATAGCAACCCTACATTAGCAGTTTCACCTATACTGTTTGGGACCTGAGCTGGTGTGAAAGGGCTGATTAGGGTCCTTGACAGGCTGAACACCAATTTCCATTTCACGATCCACAGCCTTTATTACAGCCCAGCTCCCTCATAATCCAGCTAAGAGTGGATATCTGAGGAACCTGATCAGCTTAGGACTAGAAAATGTTGGATGCACAACAGAGTAACATTGAACAGAGTGCAGAGGTGTTCGTTATCATCTGTTTTTTATTAGGACTGAGTGGGCACAGTTGAGCTCGGTGTCTGAGTGTGTTTGTGCATGCATGTGTGTCCACTCTACCCTCATCCATCACACTGACCTCTCCAAGCAGTCAAGTGAATATATGGCACACCATTTCACTTTTTCATCTTCTTTCATTTTGGACGGGGCATGGATTACAGAGATTACAGTTGTAAGAATACAACTCTATTTGCTAGAGGTGTGTTAAGCTTGCCCTCTTAGCATAGGCTAATACAGTCATTATTAGTTCAACACAATTTGATTTGTGTGTGGATTAAATTTGAACACCAGTGTTTCCCACACAGACTAATTTGTGGCAGGTGTTTATTTTAACTCCATTTAAAAAAAACATTCGTTCAGCTGCATTTCCTTTCCCTGCACTCCTCCGTCTCTCTATCCCTCTACACACACACACACATACATACATACCCCCGCCCCTCCGTGCACACAGCATCTGTTTCCATGAAAACAGTGTTGCCAACTTAGCGACTTTGTCGCTAGACTTAGCGACTTTACAGACCCCCTTCGCAACTTTTTTTCACAAAAGCAACTAGCAACAAATCTGGCGACTTTCTGTAAAAACTTTGCCAGTTTTGTCCAGCGAGCATGTGAGGTATTTCTTTCCTGTAGCCGCCAAGACGGTCACCTCTCTCTGAATCCGTTTTGTGAGACGCAGCCCCTCCCCTTCCCTCTCTCCTCATGTGCGGCAGCACTGCAAACAGTGTACATGCAGGTAGAACGGGGATAAGGGACAGGATGCAGGGCCGGTGTAGATGGAGAGACGGCGGGACGCAACAGGAGAAAGATGCAGCTGAGCTGGCCTGGCTCTGGGCAAGCCATCATTTTTTTACTTGAAAGATACCTAAGTATAATTATTTTAAGGTAAAATAAATTCCTGTATTGAATTTGTGATTATTTGGCTAAAGATTTCTATTTCTTTCTATCTACCTTGCTGACACAACCACTAAGCTTTATGCACATTATTGCGTAATGACGGCACAAATATGCAAATTAACGCATGGCATCATCCCCCGGCCGGGGCTGTAATGTTAGTGGATGGTTGCTAGCTGGCTGGGGGGTGACTGTGGATGTGTCCCCAGGGCTGTTGTCAGCTCACATCCCGACTGAAGCCTCGCAGGGCCGGGAGACAGAGGCAGAAGACAGAGGTGTGCTAGCTAGCTAGCGAAATTACAATTGGATTAGTGGTCTATCTATACAGTTAACGTTACGGATTTATTAGAGCTCATAGTTGTTAAACATGGTAAAAACCATCATACTAAACATAAATGAGCGTGTTGGATGGTGTCGTAATCTTACATTACCCACCAAGAATTACATTAGCATTAGCTACTTGTTAACCAGCACCTTTACATTAGGCACCAAAGCATATTTCCTCTACAGGTTTGGAGGGGAATTATTACCAATATTCTTATGTCTAATTCCAATGAGTTAATGAACCACTGAAACGATTTGGAAACATTATTTTAAGGTACAATAAAATATTTGGTGTTGGCTCAATCAATATTGAAATCAATACATTTTCAATAAATAAGGTATCTGTTGTATTACTGTGTTACAAACTGGGATGTAATCAATGACAAAACGATGCCATGTGGCAGAAAAAAATGTTGTATTATGACCGCCCCCTCCCCCTCCCAAAAAAAAGAATCAAGATTTTGAATCGGACCAAAGTTTGGTGTATCGTTACAGCCGATTGTGTCACAATCCCTTTCCGACTGACATGTTACATGGAAAACCATGATCTACAACCAAATGTTGTCAGAGAGAAACATATTTCATGCTAATTACTGTCTGTATTACACATAGGGAACATTGTGTCTTTGCAAATAAAAACCATTTTGTTATCCCAGGATAGACACTAGGTGTTGCATTCAGGTTAATGGTCAGAGGAGAGGGCCTGGAAGTCGCTGGTTAAATCGCCAGAGCAGTAGAAAAAAAGATATGGGACAATTAATCACCAACTACTCGAGTAAAGCTGCTAAGTGGCCAACTGATCAGACTGTGTGTATTGTGCTGGGCATTCCAAAAGAGAAGAGCATTGTTCTCTGCAAAACTTGAATAAACAGGGTAAAGGAAATGCTCCCTTCATTGCTCTTTACATCCCCTTAATTACTATTGCAAAAGTCTCACTGGGCATGTTGGACCTAGTAGCACTAGCCACTTAGTTAAGGTGCCCTCTTGCTCCATCTGTTCAATGCATGTGTGCAAAGACTCAAAGAACTTACACGCGCGCTTGCATGCACGCACACTCACACGCACACAAAGTGCAGCACCTCAGACAGACAGACAGACAAAGGCAGGTCAAGGTACACTTTCCCATCTGGACAGCCTTAGTCTACAAGAACAGTTAAACATCTAAACCACCAATCAAGTGTGGCGACAAGTGAGGCGTTGTGACTCCAAGTTGCCAGATGATTGTGGACATGAATTCATAGAGCAGTTCACATGTCCAGGTTTAGACTCAGCTAAAGGCCAGACCCAGGGCTGACCTTTAACCTGCACATCATTAAAACACGGGGTTTAAGATGACAATGTCTATGTGTGTATACATGTAGTGTACTTGTGTGAAAAGTGGGGTAGTGAGCACTCAGGAACAGGAGCTCTTTGGCAAATATCTGTCACCTTAATGAAAAATGCACGAGCCATATGAGATGTGTGGATGATATATTATGACCATCTGCAGATAAATCAGCAACTTCTTCTTCACGTTTTTGAAACAATGACGTGTAGCAGCAATTTAAATAGATCTTGGGACGACCCCGTCTGTGCTCTTCTTTTTGTCTTGGGCTCACTGAAATGATTTATTAACCCCTTTTTCTTGGCCTATGTCACGTCTGGGGGAAAGCTGCAAGGTAAGGGAGGAGATAAAACCATGCCAAAACCAAGTCAAAAAGTAAAGAGTAGACCAGGGAACTTTGGGAAGCTTTATCCCATAATTGACATTGACATCAAGAGACAGAAATGTGAAAGAGGAATGAGAAAGCAAACACGCAATCTGCAGGATACAGTAGCCTGCAGTGGAATTCACATATCACAGTTTATAAGAGGCGAAATCAAAAAGGCAAGCATCCAACAGCAGATTCCACTAGAGTATCCCAGCCCCGGGATAGGAAGAGTGACTGACTCTCACTGCTAGTTTTTCACAAATGTCTCACATTTGAGCATACAGAACGCACAGAGATGGAGAGGGGAGGAAGCAAACTTCCTTTTTCAATCTACTTTTTTTTAACTTTCATTTCCACTTCACACTCCCCAGTTTCGTCTTTATGATTGTGCAGCACAACCTTTGAAAGACATGGTGGGTTGAGACTCAAATTAAGGCAATTCCTATTTCTTTCTCCTACTACAATTCACACCTTTATCTATCAAGCTATTTAACGTCTGCACTGGATAGCTACATGCATGAGCCAAAGATCCCAAATTATATACACAAACATAAATTCACCTACAAAAGGGTCAAAAAGTTGACTCTGCAAATACATTAGGGATGCACTGACTGTGAAATACAGGGCTGATATTTACTTTTAAAATAACTTTTTTTGCCGATAACTAATGTTGTGTTGTTGATTTTTGTGACAAGAAAACAAAGAAATCCTGATCATAAAAAATAACTGTCTAAAAGTCATTTATCTCTTTATTACACTATCTTTGAATGTGCACAAATTTAATCATACACATTTATGAAACAAAAAAGTTTTAGTTGTGTTTAACCCAGTTACTACTGTAGTGTTTTCTACCGAGTAGCGTGTTATTAGTTTTTACTAGCGTGACATGCAGCAATGTTTCTGTTGCCTCTAACGTCTTTTTCTGAGCATCAGAGCGCAATGCAGGCATTTAAGTTGCACTGTAATGAGGCACCAAAATCCGCATTGCTATTTCATCTGGTAGATACAGGGCATATTGGCACCGGATTGTGCCGTTAACGTAAACAGACAATTGCGTTGCCTGTATCTTTTCACAGCAAACGCGCATGTGTGGAAAGCTGTTGCACAACAGCTAAAAAAGAAAGAAAAAAAATCAACAAATAATCGTGATAATTAATTGGGATCTCAATATCAATCAAAATCGTGATTATCATTTTGGCCATAATCGTGCAGCCCTAACTCAACATCTCCAATAACTGGAGGCTTGGTTATAGGGTGAAAACCTTTTTGCTTCCAAGTGCAAGTAAGAAAAAATAACTCCCGTTTCCATTTGGTAAAGGGGTTCACCGACTTTGTGAAGTGACCTTTACATCTATTTCAAGCTCTAGTTCAGAGCTTTATCACACATGATAATTGTTAGATCGGGTTTCACCAAAGACATCTGAAGTAATTGCTCCTAAAGACAGAGACATTTACTCCTTCACAGATCTTGTTCCTCCCCACACTCTCTACATAATGGATCATTCCACAAGAAGGGCATTATTACACATAAACCCAGAATGCACCTCTGGCTTGAGCGGTCTTACACACTTCGATTATCTTGCTCTCTGTCAAAAACAACAATACAAAAAGTGGAGTTATATGATACGGTACCCTACACATGTACATGCACACACATCAGCATGGGAGTCAGTGAGGCTGCGATAAGTGCTTGCTTAGAAGGCTTAAATGACCAGACAGAGCTTGGAGAGATGTTTTCAGAAGGACACAGTTGAAAAGCTATTGCTGCTTTAGAGATTCAATTTGCAGATTCAAGTCTCTTACACCTGTGTGGCTAACCACCATCGATCTATCATTCTGTGGAGCCCAATCCAATTTAGAGTGTCGAGGAGCCCCAGAGCCCAGTAGCCTTATCCTAACCCAGGCCACAGCCACCACAAAGCCAGCTTACCTTCATCCCTAAAGTCTGTGGGTGTGTCCGTTATGTGTGTATGTGTGCTGAGGGAGACTGCAGACCAAGCTGAACACCTTAGCTGCTGGCTCATGTTAAACTGTGCTTAGCCAATGTAGGGGTAAGGGAGGAGAGGATGGACAGAGGAAGCAGGGAGAACTGTTCTGAACCCAGGCTAGGCCTTTTACTTAAATCAAAGAGTATGACAGAAGGAGATCAGGAAGGAAGAATGTGCACCCCTTGTTTTGCAGTGGAGTAGACCGCAAGGAATCTATTAATTCTATTTTCTATTGCATGGCAATCACACTCATCATGATCACGACGCACTATAGCTATAATCAAACTACTCCACAGTCTCATCAAAGTGTTGTGATGGGGAGCACACTCTATCAGCCATCTGATTTGTTTCTGCAGAAACAAAACGTGCTCCACTGCCAACAACACTGGTACAGTCGAGTCTCCCTTGGTGCGAAAGCTTAATGGCACCATGGATGTTCAGATTGACCATTCCAATCTTACCCCATCATCACTAATTACACTATCTTTTGGCACAGATGTTTCTGTTTTATTTCTCTTTGCTGCTTCACTGGAGTGTAGCAACACCCCTGAGATCAATTATTAAAGGGTATTTAAAACTGTGAGAAAAGGAGATTTTAAGGTGGCGTGAAAGTGAAAGCAGCTGTTTAAGTGTTTGTGCCGTCGAATACACGTCATCACCTCCCAACTAAACAGAGAGCATCCTGTGGGTATCACTCACTCCAGCGACTGAACTCAGGGCAATTAAGGCATGGATCGCTGTAGGAGAGAAGGAGATGGGAGAGAAGGGGTGCGGCAGGAGGAGTGGAGAGACTCCATACCAATAACAGGCAATTATGTTTGGGGAGGGCCATTGTCAGGCCATGAGAGTATAGAAGAAGACAGCGGGGATATGGGATGGTAGGGAAATGAGGAGGAGTGTTATTTAGGAGGCAGATGGCAGAGAGGGGGAAATTAAGATGAATGGGCACTGAGAGGCCTGAGCTGGTGCTGGGGCTGGGCAAAGAAAAGTAATTAGCTGTGTTTTCTCTGGGAGGCTGGCAGTGAGTATGATGCCTGCAGTGACAAGCTCAAGTTTTGAGCTTTATTGGTCAACCAGGCCATGTCTAAAGCTGCCAGCAGGGGGCAGCTGGGCTAGCAACCTTCCAGGACCTTCTTACCTGTACAACCCACCATGGGGTCTTTTTTGGACACTGAGCAGCAGCTCCTTCACACACTAATTTGTTTTTACTCTAATCCCCGGTTAATCTAACATCGCTCTGGACGGAAACACACACACACACACTTTTTTCTCTCTCCCACATTATTCTGTAGTTTCACCGTTTCCAACTGGCTCTATCTTTCTTGCCCACACCATTTCTCTCCATTTCTTATGCTACAGCCTATCTGTCTCTTTCCACCCACCCTGTATATCTCCCTCCCCCTCGTCCCTTTCCAATCTAATTTCAGATAAGTCGTAGCAGAACAACAGAGCAAGGCCCTTTATCATTGCCATCAATGATGTGGATGGACTGAGTGTGAATAATTGTATTCATGTGTGCCTGTACCCTGCCCACTGGGATTCCAATTACAAATAAGAAGAGGTAATAGGGTTACAGCATACTTCTTGAAGTGCATCAGTAATGATTGAAGAAAACCTTTGACAAGAGAAGAAAGCTGTTGATTATTGTAGCAAAAGTAAAATTTCTGTTCACAACTGCAAATAATATAGCGCATTTTAATTTGGTATAATTAGTATCCCATCCAAGCTTTACTCCTAGGAGGCCATACAGTTGACACACCTTGCCCATTATATATAAAAATATTAACATATGTTTCTATATGATAACACTAAACACTTGAGGTGCTTGAAACTGCAAGTGGCAAGCATCCAGTTTGTAGCACAACATATGTGTCCGTTTGTTTGATCTTGGTGCACATGCCTCACCGCACTTTGCAAACATGCGATACATACTGTATGTCATTCTCTTCAGAAAATACATTTGGCGTGATTTATACTGTACTGTTGTGAATAGACATTTGTAGCTTCCTTTGTATACAGTATATATATATATATATATATATATATA
>NC_045733.1:14043367-14049014 GCF_008692095.1 Etheostoma spectabile
TATATATATATATATATATATATATATATGTGTGTGTAAGGTTTTCAAAATGTTAAAGCTCCCAACTGCATTCAAAAGTATGGAGTTCAACTCACAATGCTGCAGTTACTGAACAATTTAGGAACCTTTAGATAACCAAGCTGCCAGACCAGCCCACACACTGCTTCCAAAGAACCTCAACCTGCTTCTCTCACAGCTTGCACATCGCACTGCCTAAAACAGTTTTAGAAATGGCCATTTACACTTTTAGGAGGCATACACAAGGTCACAAAAAAAGCAAAAGGAAAGCTGTAATGGCCACAGGACACACAAAAAAGCAAGACATATGAACTGTTGAACTGGGGAATTTGCAAATCATGCAACAGATGATTAAGACTGGCTTCCAAGAGCAGACAGAGCTGAGCATGCTTGAGGCTTTAGCTTTACTTGATTTGCTTTACCATGGTTAACAGGCCTGAGAACCTGGCGGAAGGAGCTGGGGCTGATCATCTGCTGCTGGTTCTCTGTGGAGGGCAGTGGACAATTAACGCAAACATATCTTACAGTACTAAGAGGGATTCAGAAGATCATGAGGAGGAATTCATAATCTGGAGAATAGCTGTGAAGAAAAGTTAATTAACAAGAAACACTGTGTTGAAGGGCATACCTGTCAATTGCCCCTAAAGTTCAATGGGTCCATTCAAAACAGGTACATCATTTCTAATTTTGGATTTAAGACTGATCACAAAACATCAAACAGTTATGTTTTTATAATGTTTTCAGGCTTAGCATTGTGTTGCTAGCACGCATGTGTACTAACAACAGACTATTTTGCAAGTGACTGAGAATGAGAGTGTATGGAGCTAAGGCATGAGAAGACAAAGATGGATTCAATTCACTCAGCTTTTAAAAAAACAGAAGATAAATATGCATCCTGTTGGCAGGTTATTTGTGTTTTTTAAACAACTGAATGGAATCAGAGCATTACCCACATTTCTTTCTGGACAAAATGTGTAATAGGTTTTATGTGTGCATCTTTGTGAATAAATGTTGGTAAAGATATAAGACTCACCTCTGGGTCTTGGTGCTCTCTTCCTGCGGTCTCTAAAAGCAGCTCCTGACTGTAGGGCTTCCAGCAAACTATCCATCACACCTGTCTCATCATTCTCTGAAAAACCCAAGAAGAAAACGAATGAGGGGGTGTGGGAGGTAAAAAAAAAAAAAAAAACTAAATCAGATAAAGTTCACTATTCTTCTAGTGGTTACAATGGTAGGCCACCATATGAACGCATAACATGTGATAAATACATAAAAATCATGCCTTGCGTTTGTATGCCTCCAACAACCAGTGCAGTTGTTGCAGTTTACATCCATGTCTGTCCAGACTAACATAACATGTAGTGAAGACTTTGAAGGAATTTAATAAAGAGGCACAGAAGATCTATATAATCACTACAGTTTCAAGGTGGGCACCCACAATTAGTGTCCCCAATTACGTATCTGACCAAATGTGAAATTGTGTCACAATCTCCCCATCTGTTCCTGAGTTACGGCGTTGAATAACGGCCATAAAAGCCTTTTTGCAAAACATTATGATGTCACAGTGAAGTTCTCTGGTCACTGGCGGCTAGCTTGCCAACAAGCTCCGCTCTTCCAAAGTGTCTGTGATCCAAAATCAATGTCTAAATCCGGGCAGTATTGTACTGGAGGATATATACAGATTCAGTCCAATTGCCGAGATCCAAAATCAGTATTAAAAGAAAACACAAAAACTGTCCAAAGCCCAAAGCAAACGAGCAAAGCCACTAGTTGACCTCTGACCTTATGGATATTAAATGTCATTCATCCTTTTATCCTATTATACAGTACATTTGTGTGAAATGTTGTCATACTTCGCGCAGGCATTCTTGAATCATGGCTAAAAAAAAAGTTATATGAGGTCACAGTGACTTTGACCTTTGACCTCCAAAATCTAAATCAGTTCATTTTTGAGTGAAATGGACGTTTGTACCAAAGCCAAAGAAATTTGGCCACGGCGAGTGAGGCGGCAGAAAAAGCCATGAACGAGGACCTACTAGATCACACGTCCATTTCGAAAGTCAAGTGCTCAAATTATGACGGGAGTAGTTCCAAGCAATACCAGTAATGCAAAAGTCGGCAGGTTCTTGTAGACAACCCTCTGTGCAAATATGCAACCTTGGGCAATGTAGTCATGCATTGCATTGTAGCAGACAAAAAAACATAACAGGATTTTAAATAGCAATGAAGTCACATTTACAGTGACAACGTGCACTGTCAAGCTAAAATGGACCATAAGCCTGGCAACATGGTGTATTTACAGTAGAATATTTTTGACTCCAAATATCAAGACCTTTGTGGCGGCAGGGGAACCAACAGAAAGCAGAAGTATTCAAGAAAGAGAAAGGCTTTGAAGATGTGACATGTAAATCATGCCCTGTGTTGATACAGCTGAAAACTTGGCCCTGACACCTGAGGCATAACGATGGACCTGGCAAGAAATTTGCTGTGAAACCAGCCTCCAGTGGATAAGAAGGAAACAAGAAAGCAGGTACATGGGAATGCTGAGGGAGAACACACACTGTCAATAAAAGGTTTATGCTGTGATTGACATGCTGATGTGAATACGTGGGTGTTTCTTTTCAAAACCCCTTGTTGCTAATAACATTTGAAGTCTTTGTCAACCACCATGCAGATGGAAAAAGCTGTTTACCAATGAACTGTACATTTCCACTACCAACACACTGGCATTAAAAACTGCACGCTACAATGCAACCACAATGATGGTTTAATTACATTTGACGGATAGATGCCATTTGCATGCTGTCTATCAGTCTTGTTTTGTTGTTTAATTTTGTGTCCTTTCTTATCAGGTCTTTTGTGGGTTTAACAGCCGGCAATTAAATCACAAATATATTTACTGCAATTCCATTGTAAAAATAAAAAATAAGTAATAAAATCCTTAATATTTTATAATGACAAATTGTATGCCAAATTGTTCCTATGGAGTAAAGCACAAGTTTATAATTGCCTTTCATGTGTCTTATTTATTGTACTGTAAGGAAGAACTTTAATTGAATTGAACCAACACCAGTAAAAGAGAAGCAGATGAAACTTAACTACACATACAATGTCAGCAAGATTCTGCAACACTTGCTGACATAATGTTCTCCCTTGTTAATATCTCGTACCTCTAAAGGGAATTTTCAACACCAGGCCCTGACTTTCCTACAGCAACAAAAGGATCTGGATTTCTAGTTTGCTGTCACTTACTGAGCTATATGTCAAGTTCTGCTTTACAGAACAAAGGATCCTCCAAAAGTCAAGTAGAGTCGCTGTGGCATGCAGTCTAAAGACATTTAACTTATATACTGATACTACACAACTAATGGCACAGTATTCATAGAGAAATCACAGTTTCTTTTTCACAAGTTTTGCCTCCATATTTAGTAAAACTCAATTATCAATATAGATATACCATAAGGTATATGCTTACATGCAATTTAACACTGTGCTTGTGTACAAATTGACCTGAAGTGCCGCTGAAATATATTTCTAATCAAGATTTATTTACAAGAAATGGCTCATTTTAATCCCAACAGCTTTTGTAATAATGTTTCAGTGCAAAAAGAAACTGTCAAAAAGTATTCTAATATTCACAGCTTGGTAAAGCCCATTGAGACATAAGTGTTGTCGCCTTGTCATATGAGCTTCACCTGTAACTAATAATGGATCAATTAGGTCTCAGGTGTGTATATAAAAAACCCCAGTACACTAGACCTTCACATCAACTGCAACTAGACATCTGCAAACAGGCCTAAGATTCACCCTGAGACTAAAGTTTTGATAATGAAGAGGCTGAAGACCAGATCCACTGCTGATGTGGCAGACACCTTCAATGTGTCTCAGCATCAAGTACAGAGGATTAAAAAACATTTGAAGACACTGGAGATGTTTTTGACAAGCCCAGGTCAGGCAGACCCCGCAAGACAACTGCTCGAGAGGACCGTTTGTTGGCTCGAAAATCCAAGGCCAGCCCATTTTCCTTATGCAGCAGAGCTCCACGAGACCTGGTCGGATTCTGTCTCAAATTGGCCTCCATGGTCGAATCAGTGCCCAGAAGCCAGCACTAAACAAAAGACAATTGAAAGTGTAGGAAAATGCCCCACAAATAGATAGCTGAAATAGGCAGCCAATGGAAGGCATTGATACCAACAGTCTGCGTTGGGTGAGTCAGATTGCTGAATGACTGATTGGCCATTATTGGAGCCTTCTGTATAAGCTAAAAATGTACTTGTTCTTCCCTGTTTCCATTTTTATAGGGATTTTCTGGATTGCAATTTGCCTCAGTCTGTTTAACAAATGTACAAAAGGTCATTGATACTCCTGTGTGCTTTAATTGTGCTTTGCCCCATTTCACCAAAATCGGGCCCCATGTGTTGTTTAAAATGGGATGGCCTTGACTCAGTAGAATATCTGGTATGCTCAAAGTCCTAGTCAGTCATAGCATTTAATTTCTTTTCTCAATGTGTGTATTGCTCTATGGGGAATTGTCAGACAAAATGGAAGGAGTGAGAAAAACACACACAACCTAATCAGAGCAATGTTTTCCTACTCTTCAGTAAATCAGTGATTGAACCAAAAGTCACACCATGGCTGATGGTACATATTGGCCTCTTGGAGCTAAAAAGTTGTAAGAACTTTTACCACATCATACACTAATAATAAATTGTTTGTAGACATGCAATATACGTCCCTGACAAAAGTCTTGCGCTTATCTATTTTATAAAACACCTGCTATTAACCTGACTTTCAATTTATCAATTGGTGTAAGAAATAGCTCATATGAAAAGCTAAAACCCTCCCAAATGATGTTCAATGCACTGCAATAAATTAGTTTCACTAAAAAAAGATTTATTATTTAAACAAGACAGACAAAAGTTTTGTCGCCTATACATAAATTGAACAAATTTACTACAAATACTAAAATATGTCAGCAAATTAAATAGCGGTGCTGTGAGTTTCAAATTTAATATCTTGTATGACTTCCATGAGCTTGAAGGACTCCATCCATGCGGTTTGGCAAGGATTCATACAATGTATTGATGAAGTCATCAGGAATAGCTAGGAAAGCAGTCTTGCATGCCTCCCAGAGTTCATCAATATTCTTTGGTTGGGTCTTCCATGCTTCCTCTTTCATCCTACCCCACATTGCTCAATGATGTTCATGTCTGGTGACTGGGCCGGCCAATCCTGGACCATCTTGATCTTCTTCGCCTTGAGGAACTTTGAAGTGGAGATGGAAGTATGCGATGGAGCACCATCCTGCTGGAGAATTTGGCCTCTTTATGGTTGGGAATAAGAGGTAGTTAAGATTTCTTGGTATTTGAGACTATTGATGTTGCCTTCCACCTGCAGATCTCTCGCACACCCCCATACGGAGTGAACCCCAGACCATGATTTTTCCGCCACCAAACTTCTGTTTTTCTGGGTGAATATGGATCCCTGCGGGCTCCAGTAGGTCTCCTGCAATATTTGCGGCAACTGTGGTAATTCACAGAAGATTCATCTGAAAAATCCACTTTCTTCCACTTCTCCAGCGTCCATCCTTTTAGCAGGCTGTGGGCCTTGGCAAATGCCACACGGTTTT
>NC_045733.1:14049039-14052360 GCF_008692095.1 Etheostoma spectabile
TTACACCACAGTTGCCGCAAATATTGCAGGAGACCTACTGGAGCCCGCATGGATCCAATATTCACCCAGAAAAACAGAGAAGTTTGGTGGCGGAAAAATCATGGTCTGGGGTTACATCCCGTATGGGGGTGTGCGAAACGGATTTCAATTTATCAATTGGTGTAAGAAATACTCATATAAAAGCTAAACCCCCCAAATGATGTTCAATGCACTGCAATAAATTAGTTTCACTAAAAAAAGATTTATTATTTAAACAAGACAGACAAAGTTTTGTCGCCTATACATAAATTGAACAAATTTACTACAAATACTAAATTATGTCAGCAAATTAAATAGCGGTGCTTGAGTTTCAAATTTAATATCTTGTATGACTTCCATGAGCTTGAGGACTCCATCCATGCGGTTTGGCAAGGATTCATACAATGTATTGATAAGTCATCAGGAATGCTAGGAAAGCAGTCTTGCATGCCTCCCAGAGTTCATCAATATCTTTGGTTGGTTCTTCCATGCTTCCTCTTTCATCCTACCCCACATATGCTCAATGATGTTCATGTCTGGGTGACTGGGCCCCAATCCTGGACCATCTTGATCTTCTTCGCCTTGAGGAACTTTGAAGTGGAGATGGAAGTATGCGATGGAGCACCATCCTGCTGGAGAATTTGGCCTCTTTTATGGTTGGGAATATAAGAGGTAGTTAAGATTTCTTGGTATTTGAGACTATTGATGTTGCCTTCCACCCTGCAGATCTCTCGCACACCCCCATACGGGATGTAACCCCAGACCATGATTTTTCCGCCACCAAACTTCTCTGTTTTTCTGGGTGAATATTGGATCCATGCGGGCTCCAGTAGGTCTCCTGCAATATTTGCGGCAACTGTGGTGTAATTCAACAGAAGATTCATCTGAAAAATCCACTTTCTTCCACTTCTCCAGCGTCCATCCTTTTAGCAGGCTGTGGGCCTTGGCAAATGCCACACGGTTTTTCAATTGTCTTTGTTTAGTGCTGGCTTCTGCGCACTGATTCGACCATGGAGGCCAATTTGAGACGAATCCGACCAGGTCTCGTGGAGCTCTGCTGCATAGGAAAATGGCTGGCCTTGGATTTTCGAGCCAACAAACGGTCCTCTCGAGCATTGTCTTGCGGGGTCTGCCTGACCTGGGCTTGTCAAAACATCTCCAGTGTCTTCAAATGTTTTTTAATCCTCTGTACTTGATGCTGAGACCATTGAAGGTGTCTGCCACATCAGCAGTGGATCTGGTCTTCAGCCTCTTCATTATCAAAACTTTAGTCTCAGGGTGAATCTTAGGCCTGTTTGCAGATGTCTAGTTGCAGTTGATGTGAAGGTCTAGTGTACTGGGGTTTTTTATATAACACCTGAGACCTAATTGATCCATTATTAGTTCAGGTGAAGCTCATATGACAGGCGACAACACTTATGTCTCAATGGGCTTTACCAAGCTGTGAATATTAGAATACTTTTGACAGTTTCTTTTTTGCACTGAAACATTATTACAAAGCTGTTGGGATTAAAATGAGCCATTTCTTGTAAATAAATCTTGATTAGAAATATATTTCAGCGGCACTTCAGGTCATTTGTCACAAGCACAGTGTTATTGCATGTAAGCATAACCTTATTGTTATCATATTGATAATTGAGTTTTACTAAATATGGAGGCAAAACTTGTGAAAAAGAACTGTGATTTCTCTATGAATACTGTGCCATTAGTTGTGTAGTATCATGTATATAAGTTAAAGTCTTTAGACTGCATGCCACAGCGACTCTACTGACTTTTGGAGAGCCTTGTTCTGTAAAGCAGAACTTGACATATCTCAGTAGTGACAGCAAACTAAAATCCAGATCCTTTTGTTGCTGTAGGAAAGTCAGGGCCTGGTGTTGAAAATTCCCTTTAGAGGTACGAGATATTAACAGGGAGAACATTATGTCAGCAAGTGTTGCAGAATCTTGCTGACATTGTATGTGTAGTTAAGTTTCATCTGCTTCTCTTTTACTGGTGTTGGTTCAATTCAATTAAAGTTCTTCCTTACAGTACAATATAAGACACATGAAAGGCAATTATAAACTTGTGCTTTACTCCATAGGAACAATTTGGCATACAATTTGTCATTATAAAATTAAGGATTTATTACTTATTTTTTATTTTTACAATGGAATTGCAGTAAAATATTTTGTGATTTAATTGCCGGCTGTTAAACCCACAAAGACCTGATAAGAAGGACACAAAATTAAACAACAACAAGACTGATAGACAGCATGCAAATGGCATCTATCCGTCAAATGTAATTAAACCATCATTGTGGTTGCATTGTAGCGTGCAGTTTTTAATGCCATGTGGTGGTAGTGGAAATGTACAGTTCATTGTAACAGCTTTTTCCATCTGCATGGTGGTTGACAAAGACTTCAAATGTTATAGCAACAAGGGGTTTTGAAAAGAAACACCCACGTATTCACATCACATGTCATCACAGCATAACCTTTTATTGACAGTGTGTGTTCTCCTCAGCAATTCCCATGTACCTGCTTTCTTGTTTCCTTCTTATCCACTGGAGGCTGGTTTCACAGCAAATTTCTTGCCAGGTCCATCGTTATGCCTCAGGTGTCAGGGCCAAGTTTTCAGCTGTATCAACACAGGCATGATTTACATGTCCACATCTTCAAGCCTTTCTCTTTCTTGAATACTTCTGCTTTCTGTTGGTTCCCCTGCCGCCACAAAGGTCTTGATATTTGAGTCAAAAATATTCTACTGTAAATACACCATGTTGCCAGGCTTATGGTCCATTTTAGCTTGACATGCACGTTGTCACTGTAAATGTACTTCATTGCTATTTAAAATCCTGTTATGTTTTTTTTGTCTGCTACAATGCAATGCATGACTACATTGCCCAAGGTTGCATATTTGCACAGAGGGTTGTCTACAAGACCCTGCCGACTTTTGCATTACTGGTATTGCTTGGAACTACTCCCGTCATAATTTGAGCATTGACTTTCGAAATGGCGTGTGATCTAGTAGGTCCTCGTTCATGGCTTTTTCTGCCGCCTCACTCGCCGTGGCCAATTTCTTTGGCTTTGGTACAAACGTCCATTTCACTCAAAAAACTGATTTAGATTTGGAGGTCAAAGGTCAAAGTCACTGTGACCTCATATAACTTTTTTTTTAGCCATTTCAGAATGCCTGCGCGAAGTTGACAACATTTCACACAAATGTACTGTATAATAGGATAAAGGATGAATGACATTTAATATCCATAGGTCGAGGTCAACTAGTGGCTTTGCTCGTTTGCTTGGGCTTTGGACAGTTTTT
>NC_045733.1:14052385-14053762 GCF_008692095.1 Etheostoma spectabile
AATAGCAGGTGTTTATACAAAATAGATAAGCGACAAGACTTTTGTCAGGGACTGTATATTATGCATGTCTACAAACAATTTATTATTAGTGTATGATGTGGTAGAAAAGTTCTTACAACTTTTTTAGCTCCATAGAGGCCAATATGTACCATCAGCCATGGTGTGACTGTTTGGTTCAATCACTGATTTACTGAAGAGTAGGAAAACATTGCTCTGATTAAGGTTGTGTGTGTTTTTCTCACTCCTTCCATTTTGTCTGACAATTCCCCATAGAGCAATAACACACATTGGAGAAAAGAAATTAAATGCTATGACTGACTAGGACTTTGAGCATACCAGATATTCTACTGAGTCAAGGCCATCCCATTTTAAACCAACACATGGGGCCCGATTTTGGTGAAATGGGGCACAAGCACAAATTAAAGCACACAGGAGTATAACAATGACCTTTTTGTACATTTTGTTAAACAGACTGAGGCAAAATTGCAATCCAGAAAATCCCTATAAAAATGGAAACAGGGGAAGAACAAGTACATTTTTAGCTTATACAGAAGGCTCCAATAATGGCCAATCAGTCATTCAGCAATCTGACTCACCCAACGCAGACTGTTGGTATCAATGCCTTCCATTGGCTGCCTATTTCAGCTATCTATTTTGTGGGGCATTTTCACTACACCTGGAGTTTAGCACTGCCCAGGACAAGTGTGATACTTTGAAAGAAATACAAACAAGCCAGAAAGTTGTATCCCCTATAAAAGAATGATAACTCTAGTCATTCAGTGACAAAGACAGGCTGTCTTCCTAGATTCCCAGCATGTAAATGTACAGCCTCCCAAATGTGATTATACTGAAATCAAATACACTGACTTTAAGTATATTAGCTAATCTAATCTGGTACAAACACTTTGCAATGAATACTCCCTTAGTTGAGCTTATAGCTTTTGTTGACAGTGTCCTGCATGTAAATGTGATAGGATGATAATGATAGTAGAATAAATGTAAGCAATTAGGTTTTTAGGGCCCTTTATCTATTCATTTATTTTTACTTTCCCTTGTACATTGCAGGTACCAAGCACTGCCCATAGTAAGACCTATTAAATAAGGTTAGTCACAGCATTGGCTTGCTTATATTATTTTAATTGGAAATCAGATTGTATTTAGATTGAAAGTTGTATCTACAGTACAACGGCATCTTAACCATTCCTACACGTTTTGCATGTTGTCCAGAAAAAGGGAAAACTTCAAATATATACAGTATTTGGAGTAGAAATATTTACGGTTGAGGGCAAAAGCTGGTCAACTAGTCCCTATAGGCTGACCTTTAATCTGTTGTAAAGCAAGGACATCTAATAAGATGTATAAATAAACAAATGATTT
>NC_045733.1:14053772-14057455 GCF_008692095.1 Etheostoma spectabile
AAAAAAAAGTGACAGGTCATAAGAAAAAAATCATACAGCAAGTGTTTCTGCACAGCACACATTGTCTGATTTAGTCTGTTGCGCCAAGACCAGCCTTTTGCCAGCATCACAGATTGTGAGTGAATACACAATTCAAATCTGTTTATTAAGAAAAGAAAAGACTACAACTGATATAACAAATATGCATGCTCTAAATAGAATATATGATTCGGATGTGAAAAAGCTACATTGATATTCACTTTAGGTCAACATGAACATTTTTGTCATTGGTTAATCTAAACAAAATGTGTAAAATGTCCAGTTCTGCACTTAAATGAAATCAAAAGCATTTGAGAACATGTTTGAGTGTCTGTTTTTCATATGTCCAGGCGTGGATAGCGTTGGTCTATTTCAAAAGCTATTAATGAGGACTGGGATTGCAGTCTCAATCTCTGAAGCTCGTCACCTCCAGATGCCTACAAGCTCTTCTTCTCATCCCTTGAAATCAGACTCTTTCATGGGCCGTTAACTACAACCACTACAGTCACACTGTACCATGGGATCTGCAAACTGAAATTTCATCTTCAGTCACGCATACAGTACCATGCGGCACCATGTTGGGCATTCTGCAAACCTACAAAAAACTGTTAATCAACTCCACAGTACATGTTGCCTTTACAGTAAATCCACTAAAAGCTCCTTTATTGAGGGCAGAGGTTCTCCAGGGTGGTGGGCTGTGGTTGAGACCAAACCTCACACCAAGCTCTTACTACAAACACACACATACAGTATGGTAGATATGTCAAGGCCCACTTCCTTGGCTGCCTGCTTCTATGGGTGCACTTGCTTTTCATTCGCAACAGTCACATTCCTCCTTTGGCTGATATGCGCCCAGTTCTTCATCATTACACAGAGCAGAGAGGCAGAAAGAATTTCTGAGCAAAACAAACGCTCCTCGACGTCCAAATTTGTCTCCACTTCTGTGGCAATTCATCATAGGCAGCAAGCTTTACACTCCCAACAACACACAGACAAATACACAAAAATACATATAGCACACAGAATACACACAAAAAAGGAGCAGATCAATCTATTGCAACCTGCAGTGTGTGGCTTCATGTGTAGTACTCCGTTTGACTCCAACCCACAAGAACATGAAACACTTTGTGTGCCTCAGGAGGCGAGGAAAAAGAAACCCACTCAGATCTCCCGCCTCAGGAATATACAGGAGCAAAAACAGTCCAATTTTACACATCAATCAGAAGCAACTCAGACAGGCCGAGACATAAAACTGCTTTATAGAATGTAGACAAGAGGTGTTTTCAGACAGCCTAACACTGAAAATCATAACACATATTTATATACTCACACCCACATGCTCACAAACTTAGAAGGAGAGAGATCACAGACATGTCACATAGATAGTAATGGAGGAGGAACACATGGCAGAAGAATATTAGTCAAGCTAGTTGCTGTGAAATGGGCTTGAAACAGTCATTCAGCTTCTGAAAGGTGGTGCTGCGAAGGATGTGGCAAGAGAACAAAGACTAGTGAGAGGAACAGTGAAGTGAAGGACAGTGAAGAGTGGTATCCCAGCTTTGGCAGTAGAGCTACTGATTGGTGCTTTGATGTGCACAATTCGCCTGCCTATTTCTATTCTGCTGCATCTGGGATCAGAGCTCTCATGACAGGTGTGCAATGTGCACAGAGGCTTTTTGCTTTAACTTTCTTTCACAAAGAATGAAGACGTTCTCATAAACCAGTCTAGGCCATACTGATGTCTATTTAAAGAATAGCAAGAGTGTCTGCCTTCCTTGTGTTCACGTCTTCTTCATTGTGGCTCTACAGAAAGCTCCAAGGCCCACGTTTTAGTAGTAAAAGAAAGCATGAAGTAAACCCAATGAGCTTTACTGCGGCAGGTCTAGCTTGATTGTCAATATTGTGGGGGAAAAAAAAAATGAATGTGTGGAAAATATGTGGTTAGGTGAACAAGTGTAGATCAACAAAAAGGTAAGTCAAATAAAAAAAAACGTAAAAGCAAAAAGGTGTTTACCACAAAACAAAAGAATAAACTCTGGGAGAAGAATCAAGACAAAGCTTAACCTCCAACTCTGGGAAAAGGCTGTAGTTATCCTCCAGCCTGTAGTGAAACTTCAATCGCCACCTATTTAATCAGAGTCTGTTCAAACTATCGTTTTCCATTGTCTGGAAATGCATCGTGTGTATGTGTGTGTGTGTCGATCTCTACTCTCTATTCAGACCCGGACTGATGCCGCCCGCCACTTCACTCAACTGGATGTGGCACTTATCATCAGGACAATGACTCGGTAGAAGCAGTGTGTAGCTGAGGTGGGCCAGAGCAAGGCAAGAAATAGGGTCAATTGGGCTGGGATGGAAAAGCTAAGAAGAGAAAATTACATGCCTGAGTACAATGAATGCAGGCCGACCACTTTGTTCCGTTGGACATTTAAAAGACAAATGGTGCAAGGCCAGTTAACCCCCTCCCCCCTTTATCTATTGAATATAGACTGCTCCACTTACTGATAGTTTGAGCAAAACGTAGCCAAGCCATTCACTGGATGATGGGATGTACAAACAACAGCCATGCATCATAAGCAGCTAATACATATTGAAATAGGTAACTGCTGATCATCCTCACCGCTGTTGAATACAAAAAATGAAAAAAGGGAGTCTTTGCTGCTGCAACTAAAAGTTATCATGTGTTACCAGTGACACCTCAGCCAATGAGCAAACAATAACCTAATCACCTGTGATAATTCCAAACATTCATAGAGAAATCCCATCCAATTATCAACAACCCATTAGAACAGTTCCCCACTTTGGGGTCAGGACTCCCACAAGGGGCTGTGGGATGATACCCAGGATAGGAAAAATTGGAAAAACTAAATCACACTCCTTGTTATTTACTGTCTGATATCTTCAGACCCCAACACATGATTCAAAGTCAGTCAGTGTGTGAAAATCACAGACTTATGGGCATGCACTCAACATTATGATAGGAGGTCGCAAGAACATATTGCTAAGATGTCACAAGGAGTCAATAATAGGAACCATTGCATTTCAGCAATCTGTTAAAGGCAGTCATTGAAATGTCACCATTTATAGAGATTCTATTGCAAGATGTTGTTAGTAGAAAGTCTGGGTAAAATGGATTTCAGAGTCAGAATCACATTCAATGGCTATGCAAGTGTGAATACATACAGGGAATATGACTCTGCCTTTTTGTTGATTTCAAAGTACATAGACATACAGCTAAAAACAAATACAACAAAGCTGAACAATATTAAAGCGCCCATATTATGCTCATTTTCAAGTTCATAATTGTATTTTGAGATTGTACCAGAATAGGTTTACATGGTTTCATTTTTCAAAAAACACCATTTCTGTTGTACTATACATTGCTGCAGATCCTGTTTTCACCCTGTGTGTTTAGGTCTCTGTTTTCGCTACTATCTATCTTTCTATACTATCTTTGTTGGGTGTCGCACATGCGCAGTAGCTAGGTAAGATCAGCTAGATAACTCTTTCTCCAACTTTGAGTCGGTACAAGGCAGGATTAGCTGGAAGACTTCTTCTAAACAAGGGCCTTTTGTGGAATACCTGCAGAACAGGGACATGGAAGTAGTTCTTTTGTAGATTATGGGGAACTAGTGTGCATTGTAGCAGTGTTTTGCCATTGAGAA
>NC_045733.1:14057465-14061088 GCF_008692095.1 Etheostoma spectabile
AAGCTAGCATGCTAGCGCTAGCATGTGCTACAATTCGCCACCTCATCTCGGCTAGTGACGTAGAAAGCCTCGGAGAATTTTAACAGCTCACCTGGAGACTGATGGCAGAGGACATTAAAAACCTGTATCAAACTCAAAACAGCATGGGCAGTTTGTATGTGCGTGGAAGCACCAGAGACACCTACAAACACCCCAAATCCCAGAAAAAGTTTTTTTTTTCCATACTATGGGCACTTTAAATATGAATCAGAATGATGATGGGCAAATGAGTCAGTCCAAGAAAATCTAAATCAGTCACCATGACTGATGAATAAGGTAATTAGTGCCTTTTGTACATCACTATTCATTATAGCCAACAACTAACACGTGCTGGCTATTTAGTATAAGAGAAGCAATTTGGATTCAATTTCATTTCACTAATGAAATCATTTGTTTAAATTGAATAATGTCAAAAATAAAAAATAAAAAACTGTAAACAGACCTACATTTCTTTGGTTTAAAGGTGACATGAATATTTAGGTTTTTAAACATTATTTTGCATCCCCCCAGCCTGCCTATTTACCCCCAGTGGCTAGAAATGGCGATAAGTGTAAACCGAGACCTGGGGATCCTGCCCTGCTTTTGAGAAAATGAAAGCTCAGATGGGTCAATCTGGAATCTTGCCCCTTATGAGGTCGTAAGGGGCAAGGTTGCCTCCCCTCTCTCTGCTTTGCCCACCCATATGTCTTTTCCACCAAGGCTAACCAGGTGCTGGTTCTGGGCTGGTGCTATTGCCAGTTTGGTGCTGGTTCTACTCGCCAATTATCTAAGAACCAGCTTGATTTTCCACAGCCTGAGAGCCTGAGTAGGGCTACGTCACAACGTGACTGCAAGTACCTCCGTTGTCATAGCAACGCGTCATGACAATGAACAATAAAGAAGGACTACATACCGATACTTTTTCTCCTGGCTTTACAAATTCAAAGACGTGGCTTGACAGCTATTTGTGACCGCTATGGACAGAAGATACATTCAAGAAGAAAGGTGAATATCTCGCATGATTTAACTTTTATTATAATCTTTTGCTAGCTTGCAATGGCAACATCAGTAGCGTCAACCAAAACACCATTGGGGTGAATAGACGTCCCGGTTTGACCGGGTCAGTCGCAATTTTCCCAAAGAGCCTATCGGGACCTGCTCCCAGCACCTGTCATAACCGGTTCTTATCTCTAGACCAGCGCTACGTTGTTGCTGAGTTGGAACCTGTTTCCTTGGCCCAGAGCCAGGTTTATTTGTGTGGAATAGCAAAGAACCGGTTCAATATCTGGTACTGACTCCGAACCAGCACAAGAACTGCCTTGGTTGAAAACACATACCAGATAATTTGGCCCACCCATGAGAAAGGGAGAGACATCATGGCTTTCAAACGAGCAAAGTGGCAGTTGGTCAAGGCCACACCCCCAGCCTCTACCTTGCCCCCCACCCCCCTCCTCAAAAGCTACAGACTCAGAAATGGCACGTCCTAAGGAAAGCTCATTGTGGGACTGACTCTAGTGGCTGTAATTCTGCACCAAGGCTGAATTCTGAAAATAGATTTAAGATATGGTATTAGGGGACCACTAAGGTCTATAAAAAAAAAAAAACATCCAAAGAGCACCATGTCATGGGACCTTTAAGAAGACGCAAGCAGACTTGGTTCCGGACAAAAAAAGGTAAAGCAAATTACTTCATTAAACCCTCACAAACCATAAATAACACTTTGAAGATTGAACTACCAACTAGTGGTGATAACAGGCTTATTCCACAACCTTTGCAGCACTAATGTACTGTAGCACTATCGTACCACGCAACAATACAATTGGGTTTAACAGAAACAGACTTATTAACAAAGTTCAACAGACGTTATTAATACCTTTCACACCATAGAGGCTAGAGCAGACTTTTTTTTTTTAACTGGCTTTGTGTTGGCTCCAACACATTCACACTTCAGGTAACACAGCGGTCCAGCCAGGGGCGTAGCACCTAACTCTGGGCCCTGTAGAAAGGCATTTTCTATGGGCCCATACCTGCATTCACAGATATTCATTCTAGCATCTTTTTGGGCCCTCCTTACAGGACCCTGAGTAATCAGTCCCCTTTTCCCCCCAGTTTGAAGCCCCCGGGTCCAGCCCTCAGTGAACATTACGACATTGTTAAATTATTTGCCAACAGCAACACAGGGAACCAGCCCACTGTCCAGTGGGTTCTAGCAGACACCAGTGATATCCAAACTGTCAGGTTATTATACCAGTAAATTAATGAGAAATAATATTGCATAAACTGCAAACCAACTACGTGAGTAGTGCACCACTAAAATACTACGGCATGATACCAAGGACATTACTTTGCCTATATGTTCTCACAGGCTTCAAAAAAAGGTTTCCTTCTGTATTTCTCTCTCTTATGCCCCTCCTAAGCATTTTGCATCTTTGCATGCTGGGTTGCATTGCTAGCTGTTCTTGTATTTGACGTCTTAATAGTTCATCGCTTGTAGCCATGTAGGGAATGTTAAATAAAGCTTTAATGTGTAATTTGTCGCTCCACAAACATTCCCGCTCCCGGCCTACCCTGGGAGTTAATGCAACAGATTTGTCATACACAAGCCAGGCACAGCTCGAGGAGGGAAAAAAAAAAAACACCTATTCAATCTGAATTTCAATCTCCATAGGGCTCTATGCAAATGTATGCAAGTTGATGCTCTTGCTCTACTGCCAGAACACACTGTGCAGATGACGAAGCCAGGCTGAATATTGTTGCGTAGGACAGTAGCAGCCCAGTATGTGGCAGGTAAAAGACACAAGGAAATGAGAAGTAAACTGGAAGAAGCTCACGTTTCAGGAATCCATAAGTCGGCAAAGCTAAAACCAAACTAAATGCAGACACCTGTAGCAAGTAAAGAAGCTATAATCCATTTTGATCATTTCCTCCAGGAAACCCTCCCCCTTCCTTCCCCGTCTCTCATTGCTGTGACCTTCAGCATAATGTGGATATGCAGCGTCTCTGGGGCTTTTTAGGGAATTGATGGATAATCAGATGATTACACAGAAAATCTCCATTGAGGACAATTCTCCCTGACAAACAAAGAGAAAGCTCTTTAGTTAATAAATAGGCTGAGAGACAGACACGAGTGAGGGAGTGTGTGTGAGAGAGAGTGAGTAAATCCCCTCCTGGGTTGGCAGCACAATGCCAAATCTCTATCACATATTCATTTCATCCTAACAATCTGTGTATGTATGTATGTGTGTATATGTGCGTGTGTGTTATACATTGCCAGAAACATCACATCCTAGGGATGTCACCAAGTTTGCCTTCAGCTTTATCGCAATTTGAGCGTATCTAAATACATTTCAAGCTGTGGGCATATTTGTATAAGCCTATCTGACAAAATTTGGCTGAGGTTAATTCTCATGATTTTCTTATTTCTGAACTACTTTTCTGAAATAGAAAAGTTTGCAGTAAAAACACAAATCAACACACACGCACAGGGAAGTCAATCTGAGCAAATAAAATGAAAATTCACATAAGGGCACATTACACATACAGTATTTATACATATACACATACAGTATGTGTCTGTGTGTATGTATGTATGTATATATGTATAT
>NC_045733.1:14061098-14076499 GCF_008692095.1 Etheostoma spectabile
TATATATATATATATATATATATATATATATATATAAAAAAGGTATTCAAGTCTCTTTTCTTGGTTTATAACACTGAAACAAAGTGGATGAAGTTTAATCATTTTTCTCTAGCACTGATGAACTGAAAATTCATTTGAACGTCAAAGTAAAAACAAACAAAATTACAGTAATTGAAGATGTATTCACTTGCTCAATTCAATATTTAGAAGAGGCAGCAATTACTGCTTTGAGTCTATTTGGTTAGGTTATTGTCATCTCAGGCTTGGTTTAGTTTCATGGCATTTAAATTCTTGATTTATTTGTGGTCTGGATTCTCATCTGAGAAGCCAGTCTTACCAAAAATGAAACTGTTTTCAAAGTCACAGTTCTCTTAAAAAATGTGGCATATTTTGTTTTGAGGATTTCTCGAGATTATGCCGCATTTATTTTTACCCTCTGCCCTTAACAGCCTTCTAGGGCCTTTGGTAGGGAAGCATAACCACAGCACGATGCTGCCACTTACATGCTTCATGCTGGGGATTGGTCCTTTTATGCACATGTGTGATGTTACAGCAAATACTGCATCCACTAATAACAGACGAAAGGGTAATAGGGTACACGCACACGACTGATTGGAAACTAGGCCTGCACGATTCGGGGGAAAATATGAATCACGTTTTTTTTAGCTTAGAAGTGATATCACGATTCTCTGCCACAACGTTTTTGACCATGAAAAAACAAAACAAATTGGCAGTACCAAACTGATTTTTTTTGGCATCAATAGCACAATGCGCATCACCAAAAGTCTGTAAACATAGAGGCTTCAATGAAGAAAAGGGAGAACATTGCAGCGCTTGGGAGTGCTTCAAAACCTGTTTTATACAGTCTATGTTTAAAACTCACAGAAGAAAGCAGTAGCGTTTGTGATGCAGTCGTCTTGTAACTAAATTAAATGAGAATCAAAGTCATTAAAAATAAACAGGGTGAATCAAAATCACGATTTTACAACGATTAATTGTGCAGGGCTACAGGGAATTATACCAAACTCTTTTTTAAATATAACATTTTAGCCTGAATTAATGGTATAGGTAGGAGCACCTTCTCCAGATATGGTGTCTGCCATTAACTGCAGACACAGAGCCGCGCCTCAAGCCTATCTGCAGACCATTCATTATAAATCAATAGAGATTACCAAGCCTCACTAATATAAACACAACCCATACAGTACAACATTGGCCTACTGGGAAATGTTAATTTTTTTTCCTTTAACCCTGTTGCTAGTATTTTCAGATAACCACAGCATGACAGTTATACAGCACGCCATACGCAACTAGACTAACACACAGCACATAACCTATGCACCAGATTCCTGTTCAGTAATTTCAACTGGACCTGACCCTTCATGCGGATGAGCCCAGCACTATGAAACTTCAGTCACACTATGGCACATGGTGAAAATTGAGTGTTTCTATTATGTTTCAGCCAAGAGAGGCCTTGGTTTGGCTCGGTAGTATGCTCACAGCAGTACATTGGCCTGGATGGAACACGGTGGTTCTCTACTTGCACCCTGACGTACAGAGTTCTACAGTGGCTGGCATAGTCCTGTTAGCTATGGATGCTGGTGCAGGGCTGGGACTGCCAAACTCAACTGCACTGCCAGCCTTGGCTTTGGCATAAGAAATGGGTCTGGAGGCTGCACTGTTGAACAAGTTTATGGCATCAGCGGAGCTCAAAAGGGGAAAGAAAAAAACAACTGGCAGTTGGAACCAGATGCTCTGGCATTGCCTTCTTCATAGCTATGTCTGAACCTGCTTGGTACATGGAGTTATCATTGTAGCTACATTATCCCTGAGGCTCACCGCATTGGGCAGTGTTTGAAGAAGAAAAAAAAACAAAAACATGCCTTATGAATACCGAGTGCAAAACCACATACTACATGGATGAAATATAGGTGAAGTTAAAATCATAGGTCTATCTATAAAGGATGTACTAAATAAAGTATTTATCTAGTGGAGGGGAACATCAAAGGACACTCAACAATGTAGTTTTGATTAAAAAAAATACCACATTTGCAAACCAAAACCAGAGGTCTGCCACTCCAACTCTGAACCTGTACACAACCTGTCACTCTTATCAGTAAGCAACATATTAAAACCTGACAACATTTGCTATTCTTCCCAGGAAAAGGTCATACATATTAACATGTAGTAAAAGAGTAAGCAGTGTTACCTTAAACTGGGTAAAAGTATAGTAAAAGGCTATAGGAAAAGAAGCTACATGAAAGCAGGTTTTTAGACCCGAAACAATGCATGGGGCTGCGCTGGTGGTGGCATGTTACTTCAGGTACCAGTGAGACATAAAGTATTATCCAGGAAGTCCAGTTTGAGTAACAGATACAAGTCTGTTTATAGGACAGGATTTTACAACTGTGGAAAGTCATCACAGTGGAAATGATTTTGTCGCAAGTCTCGCAACTATCGCAAGCTAAACAGTAGAAACACGTCCTTACACATTACAAAGTAATATACCATGTGTGGTTCTATGTGTTAATTTGGACTTCACAATGTCGTCCAAATACAATTTACATCCTCTGCCAGACGATCGTGCAGTTTTATGCCTGACTGTGCTCAACCGCTGCCCTTCATTCCTTACAATCATTCAAATGTCTGAACTTTGCATAAATTATTTCTGAGACATCTTAGTTTTTGGTACCTTCTTAACCCAGTAAAGGATTGCTTCTCCACACATTTTATAAACAGCACATTTTTAAACTCAATGGATTATGGGGGAAAAAAAGAGTAATTAGGGTACAGTTGTTAAGTAACTATTTGCACAAGCCAGCAGATTTTTTTTCTTTAGGCTGATGATTCTCCATGCAGCATTTGACTGCATTTTTATGACAACCAAGCAGCTATGCACCCAACCTTTTGCTTGTGGCCTAGTTCAAGACTGTGCTTGTCAACATGCAATGTTAAAACAATTGTAATTGTGGACTTCATATGAAATTATTACAGATTTGACAATCACCATTCATGGACTGTGGCATAACGCTCTGATCATTTAAAAAGAGAAGCTCACTGGGTGAATTGGGATTACAGAGGGAGTCCTTCAAACAACTGACCTGGGTTAAAGGTCATTTTAGCAACCATCTATTTTAGTAAAGTCTTTTGTAACAATCCATTGAACCCCTACAATCCTGACAAATGTTGTTGTGGGCAGACCCTGTGCTCTGATCTCCCAAGAAAAGTCAAGCTTTTAAGAGGTGAACTTCTATATCTGGATCAATAACCATTAATGACATTAATATTAACTCTAAATTCCAAGGTTAAAATATGTACAATGCAATACATAAAAAACCTTGCCTTGTTAAAGTGTCCACAAATCAAAGGAAGGCAGCACAACGTCAATCTTGCATTCATATGACACACTAACATAACACGGAGTGTGTTTTAGTTTAATGCATGAGTGGTATTATAATGTATGCTTTTCATAACTGGGAAACTACATTTGATAGATTAATTGGTCAGAAATAATTAAAATGAAGACTATAATTTCAAAGGGGCAGACATAAACTGAGTGACAGTTTTAAAAAAAAGAAGCTTTTTAGACATTCTTTTCAATTCCACACCATTGGTTATTTTGTATTTAAATAATTTCCAGCATTACTTAACTACGTGTCCATCAATCAAAATAAGCACAAATGCTTTCTGCGTAGACGTGGGTGTTAGTTTTTCAAGAGATAAATACGGAATTGTGAGAAAATAGATTTCCCCTCTAATCCATTAAAAAGGGACTAATGTTGGCTTGATAAATGACAGTCATTGTCTTTGAATGATCTCTTAAACCATTTGACCCGATTGAAAGATCAATTAAGCACACGGCTCCCTGTAAAGGGCTTGATAATGCAAAAGTTGACAGGCAAAGCACATTGAACAGCATCTACCTGCATTGACTTCCAGCAACCTCCTCTTCTTCTGTTGTCTCTCTTGCTTTTCACGCTCAGCCTTCTCCTTTGCCGCCAGTGCCCTCCTCTGTTTCTCCTCTGTCTCCCTCTGCTTCAGGTTTTCCTTCAGTGCTTGCTGTGGGGAAAGCGGGAGAGAAAGTGAGGGAAAGATGGAGAGAAATAGTAAAACAAGACAGGCTGCTAAGTGGGGTTAATTACAGTACTGTAGTGTAGGGCCTGTCCAAGGCAGAGGCAGCTGTCAAACACCACTGACATCTTTATCAGGCACCATAAGAGTCAGATGAAGCTTCGAAGGTGGATTCCCACCCTGGTATTGCCAGACACAAAACAACTTGACACCAGGGACATCAGAGATCAATAAGATGACAAAGACATGAACAGAAACTGTTAGTCTTTTAAAACAACATTAGTTACTGTTCTAAGTTTGACGCTTTTATGCATTTAAAAAAAGAAAAGTATTCTTATTTTTAACGATTATTAAAGGTCTGTTTTTATATTTTACTTGTTCTCTTTTGTTTTTTACTCTACAGTCATCATCCCTGGCAGAATCCCTTTACAAGATAAAACAAAGTGCAACTACTACAACTATGCAAGTAACAAGTACACAACTGTCCTCTCTTTCCAACCTGTAGAATATGACACGCACTGATGTCGTCACTGTGGTGAACCTGGAATTTCTGGGTTCATTCATAGCATTCTGCTGTAGGGGACAAAACACTGGTTTGTTTGTATTTCCTTATACTACACTAAGCGCCGGATGTAGCGACAGTGCCCTTGCAAAATAGATGGCGGAGAAAGAGGGAGGGGAGGAGAATGATGGCTGAAACAGGCAGCCAATGGCAGGTTTATAAATCCGACTACCAGTTGGTAAACAGCAAGGGGAGCCCCACAGCAATGCTAACTGTTAGAATTGTATTGCTGTAAAACAGCAATACAATTCTGGCTGTACTGTAAATGCAGCTTAACCCAGCTGCTGTGTAGGTGGATGTTGATGTCTACCACAATAACTGCAGATCAACCGTAAACAAAATTCACACTTACAACCACCTGGAGTTTTCAGAATCTAAAAACTGCTAGATTTGATATAATTACAAGAATAATTAGGCAACTTTACTGCATATACTTCTTGAAAATAAACCTAAAATATATTAGGAAATCAAAATGTTTTTATAAAAACATTGTGATAATTGATTGCACTTACTGTCTCGCACTTGTAGGTATGTGCACTCTAAATCATTACATTTCCCCATGATGATGTCAGGTTTTCTCGTCATTTTATTCTTGTGATTGGAATTTCTAACAATTGAGAAAACTATTCTAGAATTGCAATATACAGAATAGTAATACAATCCTATATCCATTCATAATTCCATTTCTCTTTTTAGGGGATAATGTAGTTTGACTTGATCATGATATGCTGATGGTCAACTCTAAAAGGCCTCTCTGTTAATAAACAACAAGAACAAAATGTGGGGAAATTGAATATATTTGTGCAGATGTTTCTATTAAAAGAAAGTGGACTACAAACAAAGAAACAATCTTCAAACATTATAAGAAAACATTTAAGTTGACTGAATGTGGTCTCTTTCTTATGACCAGACACTTCTATTGAGTAGAGAGTCATTGAGACTGCAAGCAAGTCCCAGTGGTTGCAAGTAAGTCCTGGGACAGAAATGTCTTATAATATTATTGACATTTGCACAAGAGGATGTCGCCAACTTCTAAACTTGTCAAAGATGTCATTAATTCTATTCTGCCTGTCTATAAAGAATTATTTCACAGGTCTACTATCTACCGTACATGAACCACTGTGGATACAGGCTCTATAATCCCTCTGCCAAAGGCTTTTCAAACTAATAGTGTCAATGGCTCAATACTGCCACAGCCAAGAGAAAGATTGCATATGATTTAATAGAGTGCTAGCATGATTGCCATCCTGATCAATAGCCAGTCACTTAAAGAAAGGGAGTCTGGGTTTTTATCAAACACCCATCTCTTCCTTTTTGTCTCCCCTCCTCTTGTGTTATTCACACAGCCCGGCTAGACAGGCAGGTCTGTAGAAGAATAGTAATGCCAAACCAACATTAATAGATGCACACAAAGACAGACACTGAAAATGATGTCATACTCGGAAAACTACAGTGGAACAGTAAAGGGGGGGTAGTCTTTTATTGAAGACCACTGAACCTCTTGAAAGAATATGCCACCGTTTGTTGAAATAGGGCTCATCACGGTCTCCCCTAGTTGTAGGTGGGCCAACACATTTTAGTCCGGTGCAACACAGGCAGCGCTGCTTCTAGTTGGCTTAGCGTAAAGAATGGAATCCTATGTTGCCAGTTAGCATGTTGTGAGTAAAAATGAGCCAACAAAAAAACAACAACCTAATTACTTCTTGTGTCCTGCGTAATCACAACGAGTACAAATAGCCATGCAGATTAAGACTAGACGATTTCCCAGGCAGATATCGATTTGGGACTATACTGGGTGGAAGCACAGCCGAAGCACTAAATCTGCCATGTTCGTCGCCATTCACTGTCTACTGTAGGAAAAATACCCAGCTATTCACGCCGGGTATGTTGATGGAAGTTGGGGGGATTTACGGTGCTGCATGATCCCTGCGACAATGCAGCAGTGCTTTGGCTGTGCTTCCACAGCTGCTCTTCGTCAAAGTCTACGGCGTGGCTGTGTCCATTCATTTTACAGTCTATGGGTAACACCTGTGCTTTTCCTACTGGGACAGGACAAATGTCTGCTGTGAGAAAGACCTATTGCTGAAAATGATGTACTTAAATTGAATTCAAAACAGATCAGCGTAGTTCATTCCGCATCAACAAGCCACTTGAAATTGAGAAATCACAACACAAATAAAACACTCTGCAAATCACTATGGTTATGTTCTCTATGGTCAAGTACAGCTGCATATGAGCAGTCAAAATCACTCTTATGTTGTATCCTGTCCAATAGATCCTCCACGTCTGCACACTGACCTTTTTCTTTCAATGGAGAAAATCTTTTTTTTTTCTTATTTACACACAGACCACAATAAGATTGTAGCTTGTTGGCAGCTTAGCAGACATAATTTAAACATTTATTACAAACTCACTCACATAAAGACAATGGGGTCTGACATCACTGATATGTACCACTTAAAAAAGGTTTTTAGCTGCTCAGAGCTCTATATTTAAATGAAACTAACTCCTCCACAAAATGAACTTTGATTTGATGTAATGAAACTGTCAGTAGCTTGTGGCAACCACTGATTCACAAATGACTATATTCTTAATGGGCATCCAATCTTGTAAATTACAGGCAGAGAGAATTGGGAAAAGAAAAGGACAAATGTACTGACAGATAATACATTTTCAATGAAGAACAATTAGGTGATCCCAGGTTAGTTGTCGGCTCTGATGGATGCCTAATGTGAACATAGGCCCAACTCTTACACTCCTTCCCCTCTTCATTATCAAGCTCCGCTCTCATTTACAAGTCAAATTCAATTACTCACATAAAATGTAAACATAACTGTACTATAACACACTATAAGCTGTTGTTACCTTTAACCCCAACAGTTTTATAAATACAGCAACCTAGCTAGTCACGAAATCAGTGTTGTTTACAACAGCCTCACTGACTAGACTGTCGATTACGTTTTACGACGTATATATTTTAAAACTAACCAACTTATAAAAGACGATTGTAAGATTAGTTTGCCTTCTCGTAGAGAAAAAACAAGATGCCCTACAAGCCTATGATGCAAATGACAAGTGTATTATCTCATTAACATATGTAGGCCAATTATAATACAGACCATCTTATTAAGACAGTTAACTTTGTCATAATTTCATTAAACAAGAGTATACAGCCAAATGATAACACTAGCATGCTTAACATGCTCAGGATGTCAATTATGTTAACAAGCTGCTGTTTAGCAGGCATAATGTTTGACACATTAATAATAAACACAAAGTACAGCTGACGATGCTGGGAAAGTCCTTACTTCTGCAGGTGCATAGTCAATCACCAAATAACTGCGACTGGTGCTGAATCAAAGTTAATTCAATTCATCTTGAGGGGACCATGAACAACCAACTTCATAACAATCCATGCTATAGTTGTCAAGGGATTTAAAAAAATGTCAAGCTGCTGGTGGCGCTTCAGAAAATGTAACTGAGGCTATATTTGCAGCAAATTTCATAAAAATCCACCCAATAGATGAGGATATTTCAATTTCAACCACAAATGTCAACCTCATGTTGGCGCTAGAGGAAAGGTCAGGGCACCAGAGTCATCCTTTTGAGACCATGAATGTATGTTCAAAATGTCATGACAATCTATGCCAAAGTTTATAAGTTATTTCAGTCTGGTCAGAAGTGGCAGACCGACGGCAATCCAAACAAATTGCCTTTCCTGGTGCCATGCTAGAAATGAATGGCAGGTGTTTCAATGATGTGTCTATGCAGATCAACAGAGGTATGTAGAGGCTAAATTATATCCTATTTTAAATTGGATCCTTTACTGCTGCCAGCAGCAGGGAAAACAATGTTTAGTCAATAACGGGTCAATACAACAAGTGGGCGGCTTAAGAGAAGATCACTCAAACTTTCCAAAGAGAATGGAACAGGCAACAGAGCAGCAGCAGCAGATAAAGAACATAACATCCTAGTTAAAACAGAAATTGATTTGATCCCAGCCAGCATAAAAGTGCCATGCTGTCTTCTTTAATCACAGAACCAATTAGAAATATTAAACAATAGAAGGAAAAACAGTCTCTGTGTGGACATTGAGCACAGTATTATCAACAATTATCCAACTACTGAAAAATAATGAGAACTAAAGGAACATTGATTTTGAGAGCTAGAGAGGAGTCTGAAACTACAAAAAATGTGTCATGTGATTTTTTTGCCCTCTGACAAAGAATCCATTTTTACTGTAATGTTGAGCTGAAGGAGAGAAAGAGGTAAAGTGGGGGAGAGAGAGAGAGAGAGAGAGAGAGAGAGAGAGAACCAGCTCTCTGAGGAAATTGCCCTCCGCTCTCCTTCATCACTGCAGGTCTGCTTCCCCCTCCTCCTCCTCTCCTGGATGTCCGCCATTAGACACGCTCAATTGGATTCCTGTCAGATGTGCGGCCTCGCCCTGGGTCTCCTTCTTACGGGTGACTGAGCAGGCAGTACGTGTGTGTACGAGTGTGTGTGTCCATCTTTGTGCGTGAAAAAGCTAAGCAGCTTTTCCAGTAAAAAACAAAACAAAAAAAAACCGGCCAACACAAAATGACAAAAGCACACCAACAAAAATGTGCACACACGTACACACAGTTCAAGGCTCAGTTCGCCTCAGGCACTGGTCCAGAGACAGCTCGCACCTATTAGCATGGGCCTTGACACAGCAGGGTAAATGCTGACACAGATTTGACCGAGAGGTTATGGTGCTGAGATTTACTGTATGCCTACGTTCATTGACCTAGCCTTGGCTTCTCCCAAGATATGTCTGTGTGATGTGACCATTTGAACCAATTGCTGACCTAACGCAGGGGAATAAATAGCTACCTTGGGAGTTTTGACCATTTAATTCAAGTCTTGATAACACTTAGCTTGTTCACCTCTCACTGGCAGAGTCATTGACTGTTATGTTTGGTCAGAACATAAATGCTACAGCAGAACCTAACTGTCGAGCTAAAATTAAAGGAATTACAGCTGCAGTATGAGACATTATTGTGCCATAGGGTGTATTTACCATATTAAACCTTTTTTTTACCAAGGGATATTCCCATTGCAATTCATAATCTCTTTTACAAGGGTGGCTGGCTAAGACATGTACATATAAATGTATGTATAATAGCGGTTATACGTATAATCGTTTCACTATTATCAATTGGCGTTGAACAAAATGCATGCAACATATTGGGATTTGTATCATTTGGTCCGAGTCTATAAAAGTGAGGAAAAGAATCACATCACAGAGAAGTTATGGGATCAATTGCAGAGGTAAAAAGAAAACAACAAAGGAAGAGCCAAGCTAAAAGCAAAGCCTCTGGCAACATTAATTTCCGATTGTCTGTGTTTCTTCAAGCCTGTGAAGCCTGTGTAGATTCTTTAGTCTCAGGTTAGATCCGAGCAAATCAGGATATGTGGCAATTAAGTGTTAGGATGTGAATTTGATCATAATAGAAGGACAGGACTAATAAAAAATAGTGTGTGCCTCAATGTAAAAAAGCTGTACATGTAGCTTTAATTAAGCAAAGTGCTCGGGTGAAAGCTGGACACTGTTAATGTGGTTTGACCTTGTTATCAGTTGGCTTAAACATGGGTCCCAAATCATACAGGGAAGGACCTTTTCTTCAAGATATAAACATATACTCTATATATTGCACTCGTAATGCCTCACAGCTAGTCCTTTTAATCAGATTTCTACCAATAACACGTCTGGAAAGCCTAAAAAATATGGATCTTATCAGGAGTAACAGCAGTTTACTTTGTTGTTGGGGATCTTAAAGGTTTACAAAAACATGTTTATTGTTTGTCTCGATAATGATGTGGACTATAAACTTATTTAAAACAGTTTAAAGGTTTCTTCTCAGACTTAGTGTAGATTGTACATTGTGTACAGTACGCATGAAATGTCTACATCAGCAGCACAACTTCTCTCCCTGAAGATTACACAGATGTACTGTAGAGCGAAAGCTTTGGAGTATTCAAAAAATCTAAACCATAAGTAATGTAAAGTAATGACTGTGCAGGAAAAAAGGCAAAGAGGCATGAAATCCATTTGTGAGTGTGAGGTAGATGTTAAGTTGGGGGCAGGGCTGGAACTTTAGTAGGCTAATTAGCTACTATTATCTGTCGCACCCACAGTAGCCTGTGTCACTAATCCTGCTGATTAAACACAGTGGGGCTCCACAGCTCCACAGCTTACAGTAGCGCCAAACTGATAAGGCCACAAAGCTCAGTGATGACATAAATGTCTGGCTGAGACAGGACTGCATTGGACTGACACTGTTCTGCTTTGCATTATACCATAGGACACTGATGCGGGAATCACAAAAAAGATGTTGTAGCCCATCTTAATCTTAATGCAGTCAATAAATAAAAACAGTCAAAGTTGATTATCCAGTTTGCTAATGATTTTACTGCTGTTAAAAGTCTGCTTATGTCAGTGTTGTTCATAAATACAGACACAGCATAACAAATATTAGTTGATAAAAAAAAAAAACACAACCGCATACATGAATACAACCATAACTCAAAATAATTAGTTATGCCTTTTAAATGGTATTATGGAACACCAATCCACATAAATTAGCACTTTTTAATAGGAGTTGGATTTTCCTGAAATACAATGTTTACTCATACACAATATTTCCCCTTAATCATCCCTTATGAACCACCAGAAGAGTGTCAGTATCTCACCCTTCAGAGACCCTGAAGGGTGTATTTTCTTATTTTGCTGCTGGGCCTAAACCTCTATAAAAAAAAGTAGCAACCAAGTGCCAAATTGTAAGAACGCGTCCAAGAGGAAGCTACAAAAATGGCGGACAAATCCTTGAAAAAAAGCGAGGCAAAACGGCAGGCGGACAAAGCTCGTTACAAAACTAGAGTGAATCTGGGGTTGGCTTTCACCAGCTGGCAGGCAACATGACCCTTGTTGAGCCGGGGCGGAGGGGCCCACTTTTATTCCTTCAAATCACAATCAACAAATCCTACTCATTTTGCTTGTAATGTATCTAAGTGCCAACATTTCAGTCAGTTCCTTTAATTGCGAACACATTTGTGGTAAAACGTCAACTTTAACACAATTGTGGCCGGGTTAGCTTAGTTGGTAAAGCAGGCGCACATATGTGGAGGTTTACTCCTCGACTCAGAAGGTCCAGGGTTGGAGTCTAACCTGTGACAATTTCCTGCATGTCTTCCTTCTATCTCTCTCTCTCTCTCTTATCTACCTGTCCTATTATTACAAAAAATGAGGAAATGCCTTAACAATTATCTTTTTTCTAAAAGCAACAAATAAACATGATTAAAGATGCATTAATTATCGTGTTTTTTTTCTAACAAAATGTAATCAATTGGTTCCTGCAATACAAAAACAAATCCAGGCATTACTATTACCACAGAAAATCAACTCATCAAAAACTAAGTGGCTAATGGTTAGCCACCTAGTTTCAATAAAATGTGAACAGTCATGTGTTAATGTTGTCACTCCCACACAACACGCTCAGAAAAGAAAGTTTTCATGTTTCCACTTTGGGTCAATCTACAGTACAGTGTACTCACAGTGAACATGGCACGGAAGTTGCTCAGATCTGTAAACAGCTCCTCCACAGAGGTCTTCTTGGGGTCGATGGCAAAGTACTCCAACATGTTTTGATATAGCGTCTCCATATTGCTGTGCATTATCACCAGTTTGCCATACTGCTCCCTGGCAACCTTGCTGAAGCTGTGAGGGTTGTGGTCAAGGTCAACAACACAGCTATCACACATTAAATGTCAATGAAATATTGCAGCAAGTACACTTGTCCCCTATTTGACAGCAATGAAGGAAGTGTAGAAGAAAAACAAAATGCATTCACATTTGCTGCCGTAATGTTGCTTGCTCTGGAGGAAACTCCTAGAACTGTTGGTTCCTTGCAAATTCTGGAGTGTGGTCTAGACCTACTCTATCTGTAAAGTGTCTTGAGATAACTCTAGTTATGAATTGATACTATGAATAAAATTGAATTGAATGATCTAAAGCCGGAAAATAGATGGTCAGTAGTAAACTGTGAAGTTGGGAGTGTGAGCTCTGCTACTGTCAGTCAGGTTACTACTACAGTGTGTTTACTAGTATAACCCCCTGAAGCCTACAGCATAGGTAACTCATGTATGGCTGCTGTCAAAGTGTGTTGGTTTATTTGACTTGCACAACATTACGGAAAATACAAACACAAATAAAAATGTATTCTACTCTGAAAACAAGGAGACCAAAATCCACAAATAGGTAGATTTTACTGCACTAAGAGTTTAAATTGATTTTACTTCAACCATATCTGCCACTATCATTTCAAAGACCATCCAATCAGATAATAATTATTTGAAAAACTGTTTTTCCTAGTACTAATAAAACTAAACAGTTCTGCTATGTTGTTACGTTTGTGGATGTGTGTGATGAGGACAAATGGGAGAGCACTAGTATACATCCTGCCTACTAGTCACCATGCTGACAAAACTCGCTATATGTAGTATTCTAGCAAGCCTGATTTGCTGTTTAATAATTTCATATACCGCTATATAATATATATATATATATAAAATAAAACTCAAAAGAGCTAATGATAATTATATATATATATATATATATAATATCATTAGCTCTTTTGAGTTTTATTTTCTTTTTACACAAGTCGGCTGTTCTTTCCACAGAATAACAGTTTGATCAAAATCAACTTTTGATCCATGAAAAAAAGTAAATCTACAGTAGGTTAAAATCAGTTTGAATCAATCTCCTCCTTTTGAAAAGTATGGGCATTCAATGAAAACATTAAATTATGTGTCCCAAAGCAGCAGTCCTGCCAATGACCCCTACAACCTTTTCTCATGGCAGATGAGGTGCAAAAGGGTGTGTGTGATTGTGTGTGTGTGCTCACAATTATGTCCCCTTCATTATAGGTCAATTGATGGACCTATTTGACATCTGGCCTGTTGAATCTGGCTGGAGATGGGACTACCTATTCACAGCTATTCACACAGTTCAATAGGCACGGTTTCCAGATTGACTTGTCAGAAATATCTTTCCAAGCCAGGAACTAGGGGAAATAGGTATGAGGAAAGCCTGAGCAGGTGATGGAAAGCAAGAGAGGGAAAAAAGAAAAAATAGCTGAGAGCCAGTGTTGATAGGTATCCTGGGGTGCAAAATATTTCTCCTCCTCCCGTTCCCACTCGCCTGACTTTTCTCTATTCCAAAGAAATCAGTGGTCCACTGCAGCTCAAGAATTTCTGCTCACTCTTGCTTTCCTACTGATCCTTTACTCTTTTCCACCACCTTTTCCATCACATTTCCTTCTCACATTCAGAAGTGTAACACTAGACCAATAACACAGTAACTGTATACTCAAGTGGCGCATGAACTGATAATGGATTTTTTTTAATGTCACCAATGTGAAACTCCAGGCTTCTCTTGTTTAGCTGGTGACTCTAGATGTTGCTGATTGGAATAATGTCACCAGCATATTTCATCAGCTGCAGGTATAGCTGCCATTTGTGAAATTTTAACGTGATGACTGTATCATTTTTAATAAAGGCTTTTTCAGGTGGAAAAAAAAAGAAAAAAAAGAGGAAATATCTTTGCCTAGTAATATTAGATATGTAATAGCCAGAATGACAGGGGATCTTCAAAGATATGACAGAGTAAGGTTCAGTAATGGTCAGTGATATCTAATGTGAAATAATAGAAAAAAGGTCCAGTCAAAATGTACTCAAAAGACCTTAATTGCATAAACATGGCTTGTCAATATTGTCAAAATTTATCTGATGAAGGTCTAAGACTGAAACGTTGCATTTTAAAAATAAATAATTGCTTGCGTAATGGTCAGTGTGCTGGATTCCTTTTAAACTCCTGTCAATATTGATTAAAAAACACATTTTTGGTGTAGATTAATAAGGGAATCAGAGTAAGAAACATTGCTGTGGAGGTTAGTAAACTTTTTTTCTTCCTTTCCTTATTACAACTATTCTGTTCAACAACAAAAATAAAAATAAAACTAACAATTACATATAACACTTGTAATCTTAAGGGAATTATTCCAAGTTAGCTCAAGGGTGCACAAAAGTCATGTTTACTATGAGTTACGATGCTCAGATCTCATTTCCAGGTTGTACTGACAGGTTGTGGACATTAATTAGGCTACTAATCAAAACTGCAGTGGTTCTGCTGTCTCAGCCAACAAAAGTTGATCACAGATTACCGTTACATTGTGCGCGGTGGATTCAAGTATGAGCACAGTGTGGAGTGTGAGGTTTGCATATGGATGGTCTTGCAATGAATACGACATTTGATCAGCCCAAGACACAACAATATATATAAAATATGGGGTTAGCAATACGGTTAAGCCCTGATGAGTGTGTCAAGCTTTTGGTCACTAGGAAACTTGGGAGCCTTGAGCTCAGCATTTTCAATTTATTAGAGGCTTACAGTAAGATTTCAGATTTTTTTTCCAAATTTGATGCAGTTTTTTTAGTGTTGCTTAACTTAGACATTTGTGCAGGACACCTGGAATTGGAAAGCAAGGTAGTGAAAGACTGAGCTGTCAAATCCATTCTCAGTGAACCTTGTGTGTTTCACTCAAGTTGTGTGCTAACTACTGCAGCACAAGCCATCAGTGCCACAGCCCCAAGGCTATCGATCAAAACTGCATCAAGGAGGCTAGGTACAGCGTGTATTATTGAACACACACACACACACACACACACACACACACACACACACACACAC
>NC_045733.1:14076509-14095316 GCF_008692095.1 Etheostoma spectabile
ACACACACCTGGTCTGAGTCATGCCTGTCAACCTGATCCACTTGAACTAGCTCAAAAGGACAGTGAATAATTAACACGGCTGCCAAACAGATATGGACAGATACTGGATATTTAAAAGAGGTCAGTTAAACATGTAATCATGCATTTGTGAATTAGTGCTTTTGTTTAGTTATCATAAACTGACAATTGAACTAAAATATTAAAACACTCTTGTTCCACCTCCAGGAACCTACAACAATGACTGATGTTGTGAAAGAGAATGACCGAAAGTAGGAGGCTCTGTCCCAATTCTCACTTTGATGTTCAAGTTTAGGTGTGAAGAGAGAGCTGAGAGGTGTACTGGTACAAAAACTTGTGTATAGGACCAAGTATGGGAGGACTATCTATGCCCCCCTTTTGTTTATGTTTTAACAGCATATTATACCTCTACTGTTTGCAGCTGTCGCCATGGTCCCACTACACGTAATGCAATGCCATGTTACATCCTGCTACACTCTGCGGTGTCCTGCTACGTACTGTTGTGCCTTGAAATGCCACGCAGTGCCCTGCTATGCCATGAACTACTACAAAGAACTACTACAAACTACTATTTTTTGATGTTATTGTCACTCTTCATTTTAACCCCAACCGGTCATCAGACACCGCCTACCAAGAGCCTGGGTCTGTCCGAGGTTTCTTCCTTAAAGGGAGTTTTTCCTCGCCACTGTCGCACTGTGTGTTTGCTCTAGAACTGTTGGGTCCTTGTAAATTCTGGAGTGTGGTCTAGACCTACTCTATCTGTAAAGTGTCTCGAGATAACTCTAGTTATGAATTGATCCTATAAATAATATTGAATTAAAAATTGAATTGAGTACTGTTCATTTTATTGAGCGTGTTGCAATGTGTTGTGGGTAGTCCTTATTTAAACAAAGTGGTGAAAATGTTTCATTTGTAAGGGAGAGGGTTAGAGTCACGTTCGCAAAACTGAGTTGAAAGGTGATGGGAACTAATGAAACACAACATGAGTATTTAATTAAGGATATGTGTTCAACTTTTGTTCTATGTGATTCATTACAGCAAACTCATTGAACAATGCCCCAAACTGGTGAGTGACTGCATGCGTGTGTAAAGGATATAGCCATTTTAGTGAGGAACATGTCGTTGGGGTCATCGGGGGAGGAAAAAGTCTCCAGGTCTCTCTCCAGCTGCAGCAGCTGCATCTCCATCTGCCTGAGGCTCTTTTCCAGATTCTCTGCAGACACTGACACACACACACAAACACACAAACACACCCACGTGCCAAGGAAATGTGAAAGAAAAAAAGCAGAGAGAGGACAACTCAATTACAGGTGCAATCAAATGCATTATTATTTTGAGGCTCTGAAAGAATCAGAGATAAACAACATACACAAAACAGGAAAAATGAAAGAGAAGCCGGCTCAATTGCAAAGCATGGTTATTGTGGGTTCACACTGCGCCTGACACGCCATGGGAATAAACAATGACTGAGAAAATAAACATCAAGTGAAGAAAGCTTTTTATTATTCTGTATGCCTTTTATATGCCTATGTGTATGTCGTAAACAATTTAATTTATATACCAATGCAATGCCTTTACTGACACACTTACTGTAGTCAAAACAAATATCTGCTATGTTTGCTCATATATTTAAACTGTATGTGTGGGTTTTTTAGTAACACTAACAGAGTAACAGCATGATGTATGAAGATGGCTGCTGGAGTAGATATCTTTCTACGCCCTTCATCCTTTGTTTTTAGTCCTATCAACAGGTGGGGGAGCAGCGGAACACTGAGCCTAACTTTCTGTTAAGTTGGTCATGGCTGACACTTTAAGCTAGTCACTGAATATAGCATATGGCTTAAATTACCTTGATTAGACCCTGCTTGACAAAAAGGCATAAGCTGCTTATTTTTAAGTAGTTTCAAATGTCCCTTGATCCTAATACATGCTTTACGAAAAGGAAAAAAAGAGTGAGAGAACTTCAGTGTAGCTAAGCTTCTCACTGAATTTGTAGCCTAAACCCCATTTATTGATGGGAACACACAGTCTTGAAAGCACACACACTAGTTCAATCCGACATCTTAACTACCAATATTTTAATAAATTAATCTGCAGTAGCCAAGGTTGTAAATCTTTTTTAAAAAGTGTAGTGGAGTCTGTGTTTAGGCAACACTTGTATTTTTTACCCGACACTACCTGATATATACATACATACATACACATATACATATTTAAATAGCCATTTAATAGCCTACATTTCAACAGCATTAAACACAATGATCTAAGCTCAAAAAAAAAAAACAACAAAACGAAAAGTAAAGCGCAGCAATGTGGGAAGGGAACCTTACTGCAAACAACAATAAAATCAAAACTAGATTTTCAGTTTACTACAGTTCTGGCAGCATTTGTTACCTGCCCTGGGCCTAAAAAAAACCTCCTCCTCCCAGCAGTCCAAAGCTCCTGTGCTAGCGGTGTAGCTGGTGGCATAATTTTATCAACAAGTAAAGCTTTCTGTCTTTTAGGAAACTCCCCAACGTTGTTTTATACTTTTTTTTTTTTTTTTTTTTTTTTTACAATGGCATACTACACGACATTTTAGGACAAGGAAACTGAAGAGATGATATTCCTTTTAGTTAACTGGGTGCTGTGCTAAAGTCACAGTCACATATCAGTAGCCCACCAAACGCACTATATACTGTGGCCTCTGTTCTGCCTCTGAGCTTAAAGACTAATAGGCCTCTTGACAGAAATCCTTTGGATTCTGTCAACACTAAAAACTATATATCTTTGACTTCTTTGAAAAAAAATCTATGATTTCCATTCATCTGACCAATGTCCAATATGATAAGTACCATAGATAAAATTGTCCAAAACACATTTTAGTAAACAACCAGAAACTGATGCTTCACATGCTTTATCCTTTTTAAATCTTTGTTTTTTTTGGTGCATAAGCAAGCAACCAAAATCTGCTGAATGATGTGTGGCCAGGGTGAACAAGTGGGAATAGCCCGGAGATGCACTGACTGAGAAAAGACAAGGGAAGGGACAGATAGAAAAACAGAGATGGACATCCTGTTTAGATGGATTCACAATCCAAGCTGTAAGCTTTTGTTGATGAGGCTCCCCCAGGTGCAGGGGCATCTTACCAAAAAAAAAAAAAAAAAAGTTAACAAAAAATGGAGGTATATTCTTCAGGAGAAAATCTGCCCGGGACTGACCAGGAGTGTAAGGAGAGCAGCTGGAATATTTAGTTAAACACAGAAATGTGTTTCAACACAGATGATACTGATTTGTATAAACACACTCACATACATAAACTGTCACACAACTTAGAAATTCTGAAATAATTGCTCTGAGGTATGGAGACAAGAAGAGATGGTGACACAATATATAAGGGTGTTTCCATGTCTTCTTTGTTCTCTCTGGCCACCCTGCTCTTTCTTTTTCTCTCTGTGTGTTAAAACGTGAGGGATTTTTATGAGCAGTGGGGAATGTATGCCTCTGTGGTCCAGAGGGGTTACAGACAGATATAGGATGTTTTAGAAGAAAAATAATTGGAATATTTGTAGAGGTCAAATCCCCCATTGACATCCTTTTATTACTCTGCCAACCTGCTGTGCTATAAATGAGACTGAGTAGTGCACACAACCATGCATACTCACTCACACCCTGCTACACACAAAGCTCCACTATAGATCACCCTTTGATGTATAGAAATTAAGAGAATGAAAAAATGCATATCTGCCTCCTGAGGCCAAAGCCTGACAGACAAGTGTGACTAGACTGATGGTGCCAGAAGCTGGGGACTCGTAAGGCAACAAATCCTGGTGCATTCCCCTCAACATGCTGAGCAGCTACTACATACAAAAAGAGCATGAAGGTCATTGAATTGCAAGTGTAGACTGCTCTATATGCTTTCAACCTGAGGCTCATCACTCAGACAGCATGTGGCAAAACAAAGCTTGAACAGCATATTAAAGAAAAATCTCAATATAGTTGTATCCTCACATTACTCCTTAATGACTCCTCAGGGCCACAAGCCTTGAACAGAAACGGAAAAAATACAGAGTTTCTGTCTTTGAAAAATAAAAGGTATGCAGACAAATCTATTTAGCATCTCACACAGATTTCCAAGTAAGCAGTGTTTCTGCTGCTGAAAGGTGGTGTCTCCGTGTTTGTCTGATTTCAACAACAAGCTCGGCACTAAGTACCACAAAACAAACTACCCTACCCTAATTGCGCAAACCTGACTGCTGTGTATTGTGATGGACAAAAGAAATAAGAGTAGAAAAGGGTAAAAGAGCAAGATTGATAGACCAAAAACAGACAAGTATTTATGTAGCATACTGCGTCTCCATGTCAGGAGAAATAATGAATGTACTGCTGAAAGGTAGAGAGGGAAAAGATTACAGACACAAAGGAACACTGAACTAAGCTGCAGTTTTGCTTCCATGAGAGACGGGATTGGCAATAGAGGAAACAAAGGCCATGGTACACAGAGTCAAAAGACAGAGAGTTTTGCAAAGAAGCACAAATCATTACTGCTACCTCTATCCATCCTTGTTTTCATGCTCAAGTAAGCTCTTTGGTTAGTGCCTATGAATGTAATACAGCCTTTTAATGTATGTTGAGGCCTCCCAAATGGCTGACAGACCTGATGAAAAGGAAGCCACTCAAGAGCATGGTTTACAAAGACGAAATGGGTTTTGTGTGTCTGAATACTAAATATGGAAAGATGAGACACTTGCTGTATGCATCTCATAATGGTACAGACACAGAGATATACACTGCAATGTAGAAAGAACACTACATATATATGGAAGCATATAAACACTCAGCTTGAGGCCAATGAGGTAGGAAGGTGGACAAAGACAGATCCTAGGATTGTTCTTTCCATTGATCTCGCCATTGTACTTAAGAGCCTTGGCCAAGGGCTTGGGGACACACAGCAAAGTTGGAACAAATGAAAGACTCAACAGGAGCCTTGAGGGGTCCTTATGAAAAAAAAGAGTCCAAACAATAAAGTCACACATTTAATCCTCACTGTGTTTTCTTCTCCTCACCCTTTCATTCACTCCCTTCTGCTGGGACCGAGGCAGTCGGTAAAATCTTCTTCGGAACAACAAGAAACATGCTGTGACAATTTGGCCACACACACACACACACCCACACACACACACACACACACAGAGTTGCCTATGGCGATGTGAACAAAGAACATGACCAAGTCTCCTCTGAACACCCAGTCTGTCCCTGCTTGCCTGTGACCTTTACCATACTCGAGATACACTGGCCAAACTCAGAGCCATGTCTGAGCGTTTGTGTGTATACGTGTAACTGTGCATGCATGTTAAACAGAAAGGAGTCAATTTGTGTTAAAGTAACAAATACACTTAAAATACATTTAAACAATCTTTTTTTTCTTCTGAGCAACAGACAAAGTATTCTCTTGAAAAAACAAACCTGTAACTTTTGTAAATGTGCTACAGCAAAGGATTAATGTAAAGTATCAAACAGCAGAGGGTATCATAGATCAAACACTAAACTGGTAAAATACAATGCATGTTTACAGAATCAACAAGCACCTAACCCAAGAATAATCCCCAGAGAGTGACAAAAGTAGAAAGTTAAGAGTGAAGCTCAAAGTAAAACCAAGGAATAAAGAAAAAGAATGCTCTATTTCTGTCTAGGAAGGAACATTCTGTTGATGCATTAAGCTCTCCAAGCCACATCCTTTAACCCCTGGATCTGTAATTAACGCTCAAATACAACAAAAACAAGCAAATATTAAAACATAATTGGGTATCAATTGTTTTTTTGTTACTATATGGAATTTAATTAATTTCTTTCTTCTTTGTCATGCTGGACGTTACCACAGCTGTTGGGTGCGGTGATATTGTGAACCCAGTCTCACCAATAAGATATGTTTAAGCAACTTGGTAAAAGTTCTTTGTTATGTTTAGATGCTGATGGATCAAGGGTTAAACTTAACAGATTTAAAATGTTAACATGTGATCTTAACATGATATATCACATGGTCAGTAGTTTATATGGCTCGACAACCCACACAACTCATTATTTTTTCATTAGGCTCAACTTTCCCATTATTTACCTCTGCCATTTTCCATACCATCACTATTGTTTAGGTAACGCGATAGAGCTTAATGGCCACCCTTAAACAAGAGGTCATAGCGTTCTTTCTAAATAAATATCTAACTTTTAATAGCATGCCCTCAGTTGCCTAAACAACAAGTTGAACAAAGGATAACAAACATTTTCCTTATGTAACCTAGAACTAAAGAGGGGAGCTTTTCTGAGTTTCAGACAGACAGAGAAAAAAGTGTCTCGTTTGTATGTCTGTTGTTTGCTCAAAGACCAGTTGGAAAAGTTCTGCTAGTGAACATCGACAGGGATGTTGATTTGACCGGGACTCTCTGTGCACTGAGGGAGTTAAAAAAACTTAAGTGTGACGCCAGCAGGAAACCAAAATAGCAGCATGGAGGTTTTTGCAGCATGGAGGTTTATGCGTTATAATGTATATTACCTCTGCTAGATCGGTCCACATGCTCCAGGTCTTCAACAAAGTTGATCACATCTGGAAATTCCTCCTCACATACTTGCGCCAGGAAGTGGAGTAATGTGGTTTTTTGGTCCGCTGACTTAGTGTCCTTCAACTGTCGTAAAACACATATACACAAACATAAAGTTACACACAAGCCAACAAGAAAAAGGAGAAACATAAACGCTTGGCAGAGCTACAGCCAAAACTGAAGAACCTAGAAACTCAACATTCGACCCAAAGAGACCCACCAGTATGGGCCCAACAATAATGTATCAAACAAGTAATAAATCAGAAGATTAGAAACAAAGGAGGTTTACCAAACAAAAATATTGTGAAACTGTCCCAAAGGCTATGAAGCTTCTTTCCTGGAGAGTACGTAAGCAGCAAGCAGAAAGAACAGTTTACAAAATAAGAAACCCCAAAAAATTAAAAAAACTTTACCATAAACTAGAAGAAATTCAGCAAGCCTTAGAAACCTACTATAAGGACGTGTACACTCAACCTGACAAAGCTGAGGACTCAATAATTATTGAATTCTTAGAGTCTCTGGATCTTCCCTCAATAGGAGAACATCAGAATAATGTGCTGAGAACTCCGGTCAATCTTTAGTTTAAAAGTAGATTTTTCTTTTAGTGCACTGTTTTTGGGTAAAATCCCAGTTGGACTTATGGCACACGACAACTACCTTTATAAAGTGCTGTTGGCTGCAAGCAAGAAAGCCGTTACACGGAAATGGCTGCAGACAAATCTGCCATTAAGGACTGCCTGGATCACCATTGTTAACAAAATACAATGCATGGAAAAACTGACCTTTACCCTACGACTACAGGCTGAACAGTATACAAAGCACTGAGAAAGGTGGACTTACTATTATTTAAAGAGTAGCTCAATGTCTGTGTGAACGATTACTTCATTTTGTACAAATGAATGCCCTGTGTCAACCTTGCCAACCTGCCTGTTTACTTTTATTCTCTATCTTTGATGCTTATTTGTTATTTTTAAAACAAACTGAAAATTTAAATAAAATGAAAAAAAAGAGAAAAAGTTACACACAAAGACCTATGACAACATAATCATCTATTTTATTTCCTTTGGGTTAATTATGTATTTTATTTTGGTTAGGTTAAAGGTGCTCTATGTTGTTGTCACATACAGCAAACATCTCCTCACTATCCGCGAGCTGCCTGTCTCCAGAACACACTGTAAAAAACGCGGTCTCTGTAGAGAACCCAGGGTCTACTGTGTTGCCATTGCAGCCTACAGACAGCAAGTTCTTGTTGGTATTGAAGAGTAAGGACCACACCAGCATCTGGACTGACACTGAAGTGACATTTGAAGGTATGTTTAAAAGCTGTTTACTGTGCTGCAGCCACGGCTACGGTAAATAGCTATCCAGCCTGCAAACTGACGTTAGTAGTGCTCTTTCCCCCAGTGACTGTTTGTTTGGTCGCTCGATCAACAAGCTAAGGTGCAGGACGTGTGATCATGTTTGTAACATTGATAAGAAAGAGACTCTAGCAAGCTAATGTGGGTTGTTCAAAGTACTGTGTTGTTTTAGCACGCTGCTGTCTGGCTCAGTGTGATCGCCTGCTCTGCCTAGGATAAAACACTGACATTACTGCTTTACGCAAGATTTGATTGGCTTGATTGAAGAAAAGAAAAAAATTCAGTTGGAAAGGTTTTGCTCCTGAGAATTTACAACAAATGTGTTCTATAGCAATAGATACAGGATGTTATGTGTCATTGTCCTTTATTTAGCCACCATAAGCCCTTTCAATAGCTTTAGAAATGCTGAGTGTTGACAGTGCTACAGATGAGTCTTGTACTCATGCAGCAGATGCATATTCACTATGTGATGACCCCCCCCAAACACACACAACACATTTTCAATGTATCTGATACATTTCCATCATTGTTCTTTTCTTTTAAAGTCTAATGCCAAGATGTCTTTCAGTATTCCCGCCAAACATCCCTCCTGTGGAGTACGTTGCTGTGTATCTCACTAGGTGATCTATTGGTAGACAGCAGTGTGCTCAGTCCTGCTGGGTTTAATCATGTTTGTATTATCTTCTCTAATCAAACATTCTCATCTCTTTTCATTTCTGTTTTCTCATTTTTTCAAAAGCTTCAAGTGCTTGCTCACAAAAGGTGCCTCTCTGAATTTAGATGGATGGTAATCATAGTTGACAATGTAAACATTTTGCTTTTTCCAGTTAGGCTGGGTGCAATTTTCCTGTGCTGTGGAGTGTGCCATGGAATTAAGTTGTCAAACCCGGGGGCAGGCACAAAGGGGATGTCTTCCTCTGTATATCCTGCCTCTGACATCAATGAACACCTTGGTCCCACGACATACAAGCATGAAAATAAGCAAACAGACAACGTGGAACAGCAGCATTACAAATGCGATAAACACAAAACACATTTCTTCATAGACTTTTATTAATTGACTATATTAGCGTCACGCTAAAATGAAAACTAATCCATCATCTGTGTTTGTATGAATCCATGTTTGTGTATGCACTGGTGTTTATATGAACATAAGCACCCGAGTCTAACAGGGCAGAGAGGTGGCAGTGATGAATGGCTGCAATGGTTGTTACTGTGGAAACTGCAGTGAGTGTGCCAACAGCTGTAACCACTGGAGGAGTCTCCTATTCCAGGATAACACTCTGTTCTCACCATCACTATCATACAGGAAAACATATTGATGGTGAGGAATAGGCACTTGCTAACGCTGACCGACGGACCACGCATCGGTAGTCCTGCAGGGTGTGGGAACTTAAGCCTCAGTTATGTATCCAGAGCAGGAGGATGACAATAAATGGGTATGGCTGCTTTAAAAGATGCCAGCAGGTACAGAAAAAAACTTGTCTGGTGGGGCTGATAGTGTTCAATCAAATGACAGTTTCAAACAAAATGTCTAATCACAGGAGCCACTTAAGATCAGCACGCTGATAGGGCTTTGACATGGTGGCATAAAAGACAAAATAACACTCCTTGAAACATGCAGCCACACAACTATAGACAGTAGGTGATTATGCGTGTGCGTGTGTGTGTGTGTGTGTGTGTGTGTGTGTGTATGTCACTGACTGACAGAGTACTATCACATGAGATGATTAACAAAGCATTAGTCTCTGAGTTTTCTGGGTGCTAAGTCAATGCTGTAAAAGGCTGAAAAATCTGCACCAATTAAAATAGAAAGAAACCAACCAAATATAATCAATAACTCAATTAATCTGTTATAGGTCCAGGTCCGGATAGGACGCCATATGGACACAGACCTGGACCACAGTCTGCCAATTAGTGCACTGTGGTCATTGTAGTATTTAAAAAACAACAACACATTGTTGCTGTAGTGCAACTGTGAACAAAGCTGTGAAAAAAAAGGTGAAATTTCTATGTCATGAGTTGTATTGTATCCCTCACATTGAAGCCCTGACACTGGAGGGCTTAATATTGCATACTGTATGTGAACAGTTGAAAGTAAATTCCGCATTTCAACCCTCACCTTGCAGAGGGAACTGAGGTCAAAGCCGTATGACTGGGCGTTTCGAGATCCTGCATTCATGTAATTCCCCAGCAGCAGCACCAGCTCCAGCAAGCGGCCAAAGGAGCGGCTCTTCCTGACCTCATCACACGCAGCGTTTACAGCCAGGATATCTGGACGCAGGTTGTTTACCTGCTCCTCAAACTGCAGCCGGAAGAGGATGTGGCTCAGGCGAGGACGCAACCTCTTTACACTGCTCATCTGGGAAAACAAGGAAGCAGGAAGGAGAAAAGAATATGAAAAGGAGAATTATAGAAGAGAATAAAGCAGGAGAGCCAGTGAACATATCTAAACTTAAAATAACCACATTCACACTTTTTGCACACTCTCACATTCAGTCGATCTAATTTAAAAGACATTTATGCATCCGGCATGCTGGAAAGTTTTGCTAGGCAGTAGTAATAGATGCTGGCACTGATTTGATTTGGGACCCAGGTCTGGTAAGTTAATTGTGGAGTTAGTGTCCATATAGGGCAGGCAGCAGAGGGGGTGGATTATACAATAGGCTGCCTTGGATTACCACTCTCACACAATTAGAGAAAATTGGAAAATATTGCATTGAGCCCTGGGCCTGTCCACAACAGTGATTGTGTACGTGTGTGGGGTGGTGGGAAGGGGCAGAGGTTCCAATTGTCTGTTTCACACAACAGCTGGCTGTGCGGTTTGATGTCCTCCATCTAGGGTTTAATTATAGCTACTGTAATGTTATCAAATGACTATTTCAGTGAGTGAGTGAGTGTGAGAGTGAGTGAGTGAGTGAGTGAGTGAGTGTGAGAGTGTGTGTGAGTGTTTGTGTGTGTGTGAGAGAAAAGGAAAGAGTAATTGGGGCAGGAGAAGAACATGACAAAAGTAAGAAAAAGCAAGGCGCACCAGAACAAAACATGAAATGGAGCCCAGAAATGGGACAAATTATGTGATAAGGATATTGTAGTAGGAAGAACATGATGAGAAAAAGAAATAAAGAAAGTAAGAGAAAAAGAAAGAAAGGTCCTTTAGAGTGAATGTGTGCAGCTGTTGTTTCCATAGAGGCTACAGAAGGCAATGGACAAAAGTCAGCTGAAGTTAATATCATTATCATGATGGGGACAAGTTGTAACGTAACTAAATGTACTATAAAGATGAAGTTATGGAAAATAAAGCATGTATATTGCGGAGTTATTATTTATTTATGTGGTAAGATGGTGAGAGGGGAAAATACAGTTGTATTGATGTACTGTAGACTTCTCTCATGCTATCAAGAGTGTTGGTGAATTTGAAAAAAAATGATGCGCCACATAGTGTTAAAAAAAATGTAATGTGAGTAAATATTTTTGGTAACTTGAAATAAATGTCACTGTGGAGTGTCAACGACATTTTAAATCCTAGATGAAAAACTTTAATTCAAAGACGTGTCAGTCATTAAGACTGGGACCACAGTTAAGCCAGCAGGGTGCACATGCTAGTGGTAAACAGAATGATTCCTTAGATTTTAGGGATTGAAAAAAAGTCTGTAAATCATCAACCACATCTGATGTAAAGCAATAACAGCTACTCTACTGTATAAAGATGACTGGTGTAAAAGAATAAATAATTAATTAAAAATAAAGCTTTTTTTGCTAGCTGACTTCTAAAATAAAAATCTATGTACCACAGTCGCTGCACAAAAGAAACGGACTAAATTACCCTAGTGTCCCAGGCACTGTAACTGTTAACAATGCAATCACATCTATTCCTACTACACACTACTATACTCAAGGTAAAGTTCAATCAAGCCTAGGAGTGGCAGACATGGAAGAAAAGGTAAAATGCATGTGCTTGCACAATGGTAAATTAAAAATCTCCTTTGAACCTGAGCTTTTCTGATAGGTGAAAGCAAACAGGCCTCCTTGGGCCCACGCAGGCACTGAAGCCCAACAACATTATATAAACAGGCTTTTCTTTGTTCTATGTCTCCCTGATGAACTATACTCAACAGCTGAGCATGCTCTATTTCTATTTTTCAGCCCCCCCCCCTCTCTTCTAATCAACCGCTCAGTCAATGTATTTTTATTCAGTGATGAGATTCTCTTCCATGGGTGTTTACAAAACAGGTGGGTGCATGGGGCAGAAGATGATTCAGTGTTTTGTCAGAAACACAAAAACCACTTCACCGTCCATGCATAATTCTGAATAAAGCTACTTTGAAAAGTCTTTAAGAAAATGATTCAGAGATAATTAGGCAGCAATGCTGCTCTTTAATGTGCATAAATTAGGGCAGTAGTTAAAAACTGCCCGGTCTTTCCACTTACTGCTTAAAAATATAGAATTTTAAAAAGCTTGGGATTGCGTTATTCACATGAAAGTGCTCCGTTTGTGTTTGTGTGTGTGTGTGTGTGTGTGTGTGTATACTCACCACAACCCCAAACTGCTCAGGCTCCGACAAATTTGCGTACTCATTTTTATACTTGGCCAAGGCGTTCAGCTGCTCCTGCTCTGGTAGGTGCTTAACAAGGTTCTAGAAAGAGAGGAATAAAAGAGTGAGAGGCAGCATGGATGAAAGCAGAGCAGACGAAAGCAACCAATCTGCATTTACATGAAAATAGCCTTCTGATGGTGATGTCATCATGCCTTACATACTTTGTTATATTGATTGTAGTTGGTATGGTGTCTTAGCCTCCTCATTTACATGTTTTTAAATTATTACAAAATGTAACTATTTAATGTGTCCAAAAAGTAAGTCATTTGCCCGTGAGGTATTGGCTTTACTGGCTCTCAACAGCAATGCGGTTGCCCACAGTCCATGCCAATGTGGTGTTTCCTTTGAATTTAATTTGAAAATTGCCCTAGGACTACCACTCTGTACTGTGCTTGTTTAGAAATCTAACCTACTGCTGTTTCATTGGCTGTGTGTTTTGGTGAGTGTCAGCCCTGTTGATGAGTTTCAGTAAAAAGAAAGAATAAAATGTATTTTATTATCAAACAGAAGACTATGTCCTTAGGGCAATTTATACGTATAGAGACAATTGAAAGTGATTGGGCTTTTTAGACAGCCAAAAGGAATAAATGTTAAATTATGTAAGCCACGTTGATTACATTGCATTCTCCTCTGAATTTAACAGCCATCTCAACAGATACTGCTGCTATGAAGTAAATATGTTGGTCTGATGCATTCAAATTGGTTTGAAAATCTGTTCCCCGATGCCTAGAGACAGAAAAAAATATTACCACTTTCATTACTTGGGTTTAATGGAATTTGCCTTAATGACTCTTAAATATTTCCCTGTTACAATTAACAATTATTGATCCCATTAAATCTTTAAAATGCTCATTTGTAGATCCGGTTTGTTTTTGTTTATTTGTTTCAGCTCAGCTTACCGGTAACTTTTATGACACAGGAAATGACCTCCAGGGATTAATAAAGGTTAATCTTATTGTATATGCCTGCCTGCCCAAGAAGTCAATGGATGGCGTCCAGCTTGAAGAAACTACTGCTGCCAAGGTTTCCCCATTCTAGCCTCCCTGCACTAGCAACCTGTGTCACTTGGAAATTATTTTAAGGTTTCCTCAGTTTGCCCCATCCTACACTTTTGACCTTCTCTGTCCTTGCACTCCTGTAAGTAGCCAAAGTAGCCAAAGGTCTACCGACCAGTTGTTGCTTACTTTTCCCAAGGGCCAAGCACAAGCTGAAGAGCATTTGCTGCCAGGGCTTAAAACCAAGGTAACAGCCTTCCATTTGAATTCAGGCAAGCAACGTCAGTGACTGAAAATCTATTAAAATTGTAGTTCCATGAGTTGAAAAAAAACTTTGTATTCTTATTAATTAGATAAGACAAAGTTAATCTGTAAAGCAGCAACAAACTAAACAGAAGAAAAACACAATTTATAAAATAATGCTTAACATCAGGATCACACTTATTTGTTAATATAGCCACGGGTGTGCTTACCAACTGTTTCAACACCTGTTGTACTGTGAGCTTACAGATGCCCGATACCTCAGCCTCAGGCTAAATGTCTTTCAATGCAGACAACAAATCAAGGACGATAGCTTCGATAGAGTTGGGACTATGGATGTTAATGATTAACCATTAACCTACAGTAAGAATGATCAATTAATACCAATCAGTTAAAAAAATATATATATTATTACAACAACAACAACAACAACAAAATGATTTAAGCTTTTTTTTCTGCCAAGTTTGTGGCTCTCTGCTGAATGGTGACCCATACCACTATATCTGTGAGGTCTGGCAAGTTAAATCGGCCTTGATACACACAGGGTATAACAGGCAGACACACAGACTACAACCTTGCAGATGGATGTGGTGGAGGCAAGCTTGGACAAATGCTCTGCGGACAGCTGAAGACCTGTTGTCTGTTGGCCGGTTGCACGGCCGTTCCAGCAAAGCTGCATGTGTCTATGACAATGAATGTAACATTGTGGCTGCACGCCCAGTACAAGTCCACAGCTGTCTGCAGATGCGGAGCGCTGAAAGTATACCCGGAAGTCCTAGACAAGTGAACTGGGACTCTGTTGTAGGGATAGACAGATTATCGGCCCTGGACGGTTAGCGGTTAATGATCGATCAACGAGGGTTAGCTATTGGTCAGAAGACAAAAAAATTGTCAATAGCATCCCCAGTTGGGATATGAACCTGATCACCTAAGCAGGAGTAGGGTAGAACTAAAAGTATACTTCCAGCGTCAAGGTAAAGAGTTGTACAATGTAGGTGGAGCTAGGTTCCAATATTCTGTCCATCTCAGAGCTCAACGCACATCTAAATTAGAGTTAGATGGTCATCTGAGATGGGCATATAGATTTATGCTAAACATGCCCTACCTGGATCATAGGTTCAGTGAGTTGCTCCTCATCCACCTCCACTATCATCCGACGAATTTCCTGGTAAGGCATACGGAAGGAACCCAGGAAGATGGCTACAAAGAAACAAACAAAAGATGCAGCAAATGCTCTGGTAAATAAAATATTTACAATCATACTTAAGTAATGACCAGTATCGTTGTAATTCAATTGCAACGATACAATTCACTCAACTGGTCATGTATATCAATAATAGGAAACCAAAAAAAAAAGGACATCGAGTAGGAACCAAAGAAAAGTTAAATCAGAGACACACATCAAAATATAATGTAGCACTGTACCTTTATTGGTCAAATTTAATTATAACTCACTTACATGGAATACATTTGCACAGTATCCTAAATAGTGACGATATCAATCATGCAATAGAATTAAAACCCCACTTACTCATTCTCAACCTTAAATCAAAGCTTTTAGACTCTTTACCTCCCATGGTGGAACACAAACTGCCTACTCTCCTTTTTTTCTCTCCTTGTTGCTGCTCTATAATTTCCGCAGCGTGATTTATCACTGTTACTGGGCTGATTAGTCTCATTTTCTTTTAATACATGAAACAAAGGTCACAGTTCCCCTTGATATAAGCCAATGAGGTGCTAAGATCTGGGAGTGCTTAAGAGATCAGCTGGATCATCATTAATGCCGGGTGCTTTAAAAACGGTCATTTTAAGACCAAGCATGCATGCATGAGAGCGAGAGAGACTTTTTCCTCCTGCTTCTTTTTTCCTTAATGGGTGCTTATCATTGATAATTAGCTCAGTGTGCATTTGCAGACATGAGTCACGAGTAGCAGTGGCCAGGTGTTGTCTTCTCTAATTGCTATAGCAACAATAAAGGAGCAACTCATTCACTGCCAAAATTCTCTATTGGGGTCACTTTATAACATGAAAGAAAAATATAATAAGAGATATGGGAGGTAACTTAAGTAAGATAAAGGGGGAAAGTGAGTGCAAAGTTTATAGTGAGGAGCTGTGGAGGCTGAAACCCTAACATCTGTAAACAAAGACGTGCATAAAAGAAAAGAAACAAATACTTACATAGATTCTGTGCAATCTTAGGATCTAGCACCTTGAGCTCTTTAATTCTTTTCTTTATGGATTTTTTATCCTCCAGATCTTCCTCTTCTTTTTTGGCTGATGAAAACAGGAACTCAGAATTATTACCAACACACAAATGCATAAAATGTACACAAATGCATGCACTTACTGAATTGCTAACATTCATATGAGCCACTCAAATTCAGATGTAGTGAGATTATGAGATTTACATATATTTTTCCTGTGTCCAGGTACAACGTAAGGAAGGACTGAAATGTAGATTGTCAAATTGCTTTCTATATTGAGTTCTAATACTGTAGTCCTTTTAAGAACAGTTCAGACCAAAGATTTGCGATGAGATGAGCTGAAACTTGCAACTTCTTGCAACGAGCTGATCAGCAGCGTTCTGAAACTTGCCAATTCACACCAATGAGACGAGACTGTGCAGCAGCCACTATTTGTACTTCCATCCTAGCTTCCAACTTTTAAACTTTTTTTGTATATGGATATATAATTAGTTTAGTGTAAAAATGAATGTGGATAACGTTTGTGGTATTGAGATGCTTGGTACAGTTGCATTTCCCTTGATGAATCAGCGAAAACACGTTTTTTTTCTCTGATTCACTCCTTGTTTCTAATGCCGCTGGGCTCCCTCTCTTTAGTCACTCCCCATATCGCGCGGCCATTTGATGTTACCCTACGTTTCGACTGGCAGTTTGTAACATAAACAGGGGACGTCCCTTATGTGCTAAAACCAGTCTCTGCGACTTGAATAGCCAAATCACAGCGAAACCATCAGCTGGTTTGAGTCGAGCTGAGACACTTAGCTCTGGCCGGTTCACAGCTCTGTAACTTTTCCCTGCGACATTCTAAAACGGTGAGGGTCAGCAATGGCTGTTCCATCAACACCATGTTGCACACACAGTAATCAGGTTACGGGTAAAGGTAAATCTGTTGTGGGTCACATGGAGCCAGGTACTGTAGGTGGGATCATGACTATGCTATTAATAAATAGGAGCCCTTCCTATTTACCAATAGCACAGTTGTGATCCCATAATATCATGATGTCTGGATTACAAGCAAAAAACAATCACACACATATAAACACATCCGCAACCCTCTTGAGCCACGCTTACAAAGAGGAGTTCATGGTTGGTTTGAATTATTTAAGACACCAGATTAAGAGAACAAAATGTGCATCCCAGGAGTATGCTGGGTAATTGTCTAGTGCTGTAATTACGGTGAAAGGAGAGGAGAGGAGTTCATCTGAAGGAAAGGTATTTCTACTGTTCCACAAAGGCTTGGTCTTCTTTCAGGGATCCTGTGTCTAATTAAAAAGTGAAGAGGTATGCTGGGAGCTCTTGCAGCGAATAATGTTAGCATGTCCACAAACGTGCACACCTACAGTACAGCCCACCACACACACAAATACACAAACATGGCCACACACTGAGTTATCCTTGGACTTACGTGGCTCCTCTGTTGGGACACTCTCCTCACAGTCTTTCAATGTGTGAGAAGGGGGAAAATGCCAAAGACAGGCAAAGAGGACAGTGGAAAATGTGTACCATGGAAAAGGAAGAGGAGAAAGAATAAAGAGATAAAAATACATTTTCACATGACCTGACAAGCCGTGAAGAGACTCAAGTAAGAAAAGACCAAATATGCGCTAATAAAGTAAATGAAAAATGGCTGAATATATAGTAGAAAACAACTAGACCAAATAGAAAACTGAATTATCTGTACATTTAACTAATTTCCCTAAAATCTAACCTGTCTTGGTCAACAATTACAAACACATAAAACACAGACATGCATGGTGTAATTTTAATCTCGGTCAAGATAAGTTTTAAAAAAAAAAGAGTCAATAAATCAGTGTTTCCAAAGCAACTATTTTGACATTTAATTATAAATATTCATTACCATCCTTTTAACTTAAAAATATCAATGTCATCAATGATGATAAATAATTCCTTTGGGTGTTTGACAGTTGGTTGGAGAAAACAAGCACTTTAAATATGTCACCTTCGGGAAATTGTGATGGCAGTTTGTCATTATCTGACATTTTCAAGATCAAATAATTCAACAGTTGCTTTGTTTGGTACCGTCTGACCGTGTTCACTAAAAGCTCCGTTACCAGCAAGCAAATTTGCGTTTCCTAGGATGTCAAAGGCATGTCCCGTCCTACTCTGCTTCTGATTGGCTCACCCTGGATTCTTGCCCTAACCAATACCACACCTCATGTCTAAACCTAACCAATCCAAACAACAACGACAAGGAGTGCCAGCCAATCAGAGGTAATGGAAGGACTTGTAGCAGATATTGACTAGCTTTTCCAGCAGCCAATAGAACTGAGTGCGCGTTACGAGCAATGCTAGCGGTATAGCTGATTCAGCCCGGAGTAGGACCTAAAATAGCCTCCAAGACTGATAGGTAAGGCTCCAAAATTAATCCAATTTTAATTACGATCACGATTTTGGCTTCCCACGATCAAATTTAAGATTTTGATTAAATGCTTCATTACATAGAACGCTCTGCTTCTTTTGCAAAGCCAAAGTCTGCTCATATGCCAGTCAGAGTTGTTCCCTGCACCGCGCAGCTTAGTTTCTAGATGTAGACAGTCACAGAGGACAGTAACGGGAGGAAAATTCAACAGATAGCAGTCGGTTATACGTCGGTCTCAAGGTTTACCAGTTTACTAGTAAACGCAACATTTTGTACCGTCTGTGTTGTTTTTCAAACAGGCTCTAGGGTGCGAGTAATATTATTCCTCTAGGTCCCACCGGTGCACCTAATGTCCTTGCATCCGCTGCCTCTCCACAAACGAAGC
>NC_045733.1:14095326-14095610 GCF_008692095.1 Etheostoma spectabile
ATATGGATATGGTTTAATTTTGCGTTAAATGACCCATTCCTTCTGTAAAGCCATGCCTGTGTTGGATCTCTCCTCTTACTCTCCGCGCAGCCCTGCCACACAGCGGCGCCGGTCCACAGTTCAGACATTTGTCATTTAATCATTATTAACACAGCTGTATATTGTTAAGCCTGAGAGGCAATCCTGTATTTGTACCAGTATTTTTGCTGGTAACTCTAATATCGCGGCCGCCACAGTGACACAGAAGAAGTTATTCAACGCAACTAACTTCAGTTCGTAGAGTA
>NC_045733.1:14095620-14095685 GCF_008692095.1 Etheostoma spectabile
AGACGGAGCCTGCTGGACCTGGGCGAGAGATGTGAACATTGGCCAGAATATCATAGTTCATAAAA
>NC_045733.1:14095695-14095838 GCF_008692095.1 Etheostoma spectabile
GTGACGATACAGACAATTCATACACGTGACATGTGTAACTCCGCTGACCCGCCATTTGACCCGTGCTGGACCCATTCAGAATGAGTCAGCCGTCACTCTGTGAGTAGTGTCCATCGCACTCCCTCTCTTTCCCTAGCTCTTTT
>NC_045733.1:14095848-14097971 GCF_008692095.1 Etheostoma spectabile
AGTTATTGTTGAAAACAAGTGAAGGAGCTTTCTCAGAATTACATTAAAAAAACAAGAAACCTTTGTAAATCACCTCGGTACTGTATTCACTGTCGTCAAACTGTTCTCATATATTTGATGACATAAGATGACAAGGACGAGTTTGAAATGTTCATCTCCTCCGCCCAGGCTGACAAGCCTGATGCTGTGTCTGCCTTTGGAGACGAGGACGGAAGTGTACCAGCTTCCCCTGCTCCCAGCATGGATATGCAGGGCGTGCGCAAACACGCTGCATCCAGGCTAAACATCCCTTGGCCTGCGGTTGTGGTGGAGTCCTCCAGATTACGGTACGAGGGGAAGGATCTGCGGGCTCTGAACAATTACCTCAGAAAATACAAATTAAGGATGCTCACTCATGTGTCTCTGCTTTGTCTGGTGCGCCAGGGCGACTAGTTCACATCTGTCGATCTGAGAGACGCTTATTTCCATATTGCGATCGATCCTCCCCACAGGAAATATCTGAGGTTCATGCTTCCCTTCGGTTTTTCTCTGAGCCCGAGAGTGTTCGTGAGGTGTACCAAAGCAGCAGTAGCCCACAGTTTTAAAAACTTGACATTTTTGCACAGAGCGTGGCACAGGCAGTGCCGAGCGTGGGGCCAGCACTGTCGTAGAGCATTGCTACCTGAGTGCTGATGGTTGCTGAGATAAGCTTGACTGGTAATACGGGAGTCTCCATATCCCATAGTGAGACATCGAAACAAATGCTATGAATGAGAACTCTAGGTTACTTGCGTAACCCCGGTTCTCAGAGTAGCACGAGAGACATGTCTCACCAGACAACCCTTCTTGCTGAAGCGAGAAGAGGTGCTCATTTTGAATGGTGTCGGCGTCGTAGCATAAGCTATTTAAAGGGGAATGAACCCACCTAACGCAGACACTCCATCACCAGCCAATCAGGATTGGCGTAATGAGAAGCTTCTGAGGAATACGCGGGGAGGCGTATCCCATAGTGAGACATTGAAACGAATGCTACTCTGAGAACTGGGGTTATGCAAGTAACCTAAAGTTTTTACATTATACATTTAACTGAAGTATACAATTGCAGATTGGTGAAGTGTTCAATAAATATTTTTTGTTTTAAGTAATTTTTAGTGTTACATTGCATCTTTCAAATAGAGGCTTAAAAAAAGCACATATTAGCCAAAATAAATCGACTGAACCTGATTTCTAAAGATTGGCATTGGCCACAGAAAAAAAAATATCGGTTGACTTCTACAAACAATACTAACCTTGTATTAAAAGTATCATAATTTACCGAATGACACTTAACGACAACAGTCATAAACATTTACAAAGACTCCTTCATGATCATGACCGATGTCATGGTTATGTCAATGTCAAGTTAGTCTTAACCAGACCCCTTCACAAAAGTGTTACCAAGTGAGGTTCTAAAGCCATCTAAATACCATTCAAAATGCCAGCAGAAAAAATGAGTTGGTCTTAGACATGAAGGACAGCAGTCAATACAATAGTGCCCTTTCTGTTTAAAAACCGCCTTCCGCCTCACTTGTGTAAATATGTTCATCAAGTTATGATGCGAGGCACTTCCCTTTAGATTGTCTTCATGAAGACTGAGTGCAGAACACGGCCAGCTAAAGAGTACAATACAAAATAAAGAAACTCCTTAAATTATAAGGTATGAATGAAATCTATCAACATGTAAATGTGTCAATATTTCAGTTAAAGAGCAGCATACATAACTGAAGTATTTATTCTTTGTGAATGTAATCTGGAATTTGATGTTATTGGGTATTAGGATGCAATATAAGGAGCCGACCCTCGAAAGCCTCCAGCTTACTGCATTAAGATGTTGTATTGATCTACTCATCATAAATTATAGCTTCACAGAATCTCATTTATTACACCAACACACATTGACTCTCTCTCAAACGCACACACACAACAAACACGTAGTAGCAGAGCATTAACCACCTTGTTTCAATGCATATAAACTTGGCTGGATCATATAATCCATGAATCATTCTCACATTATAACAAAAGGGGCTTTTTCCATCTGTATTATACAAGAAATAGTCACACACACACACACACACACACACACACACACACACACACACACACAC
>NC_045733.1:14097981-14108876 GCF_008692095.1 Etheostoma spectabile
CACACACACACACACACACACACACACACACACACACACACACACACGTGTTATCTGTTAAATCAGCTAATTAGAATGCCCCCTTCCAGCATCACCCCCAATCTCTCTAGCCTTAAAACCGCTCTTCTTCAGGGAAGCCTGCTCATTATACGTCAGCCAATTTAAATCCTGCAAGGGGTCAGAGGTCACTGGTTAATCAATCAGAAGGACCAGCGACTGTTGTAGTTATCAGATTGCGCTATCACACAGGAAGGGGATGGAAGATAAGGGTACACTTACAAGTGGAGAGCAGTGGGCAGTCAGAGTCACATAACAGGTAGAGCAAAAGTAGGGAAGAAGCAAAGAAGATGGTGTAGGTATGGTGGGACTAGAATATATATATAAAGCTCTAACGGCAATTGGATTTGCCAACTTTAATGTGCATAATGATGACAAACTGTTGGGGAAAAGAAAAGGAATACCAGTTTAGAGAGTCAAAGCAACAGAGAATCAGAGATTTAGCCTGACAGAAAAATTTAGGTTACAAAAGAAGCAACTGGCAAAAAACAGTTAACATCAGATGTTGAGAACAGATCAGCGCAGAAAGGGGAAAGCAAGACTTGATCACAAAACCGGAAAGACCAGTATATTAGAGAGAGACACCAACCCTAAGTCAACAGACTCAGTCGAAAGGCCTTCTCTGCTCTGCCACGGCTCACACAGTGCTAGCCGTCTACAGTTTGAGCACTTTCAAGTTAAGGCCTCTTAATGGAGAACTGTGATGAATGTCAACTTAATGGCGTGACTGGGCAATGTGGAAGGAGAGATAAGGTCGAAAAAAAGTACTGTAAAAAAGGTCTCAATTTTCTTTTACCCTAGTGTAGTAGACTTGAGGGATTCTGCATTATTCACACAATAAAACAAAGTAACAAAAAAAAATATGTCAATTTGTGTTCATGTCTTTTCTTGAATGAAACAAACGAGGGGCCTTGGGTATAAAATAAAGGAAAACTTTTATTCTTTCCTTGAGAAATAAAAAATAATGTTTAGTTGCGGGGCCAGACAGGGATGCAAAGCTAGAATTTAAAAAGAGTTATCTACATGTCTTGCTTGTAATAATGCTACAAACTAGTTTTGATCCAATCTTTGCCACAGTTTAAAGTCATATTTTGACAAAAATATGACAATATGTTACACTGCGCATACACATGCTTTCCCAAACGGTAGCACTTCCCAAAAGGCAGTATCAGTGAATTTTGCCGTCAAAGCACTAAAGGGAATGGTGGATGAAATGAAACTACTGCATAGAACATGACTGATGTTGTACATGACAGGCTGGCCTCAGAGACAAGCAAGTAACACCTCAAATCCTCCCCCCCACCACTCACATACCAAAATCCCCTCTTTCTCCGGAGCCCTATACACTCACACCAGCACTTCATCTTATCAGGATGAATTTCTAATCAGTGAAAACGCCGGAACTGCCCTCCTTTTTCACTCTCTCACTCTCTATCACACACACACACAAAATCTTAGCACTAACGTCAAATGGAAAAGAAAAAATCCTGTACTCAATAACTCATACTAAAAGAGAGGCAAGAGACAGACAGTGTATGTGTGTGAGTGTGTTTATTTAGCCTGTCATTTTATCCAATATGTGTCCAACTATTGTACTTCCTAAGGAGATATAACACCCTCTACTGACTTTTCTCATGACGGGGTGTCTATTTATGGCATGTTGTAGTGATAAGATTGTCTCCCCCTGAGGGAACAGATACACAAGCACACAGGAAAGAGAAAGTTGAGAGGGCAGCGGTCTTAAAAGGGTAATTAAATCACTGTGTTGTTTCCAATTGCCAATCAAGGCAGTCATGCAGGTAAAGTTTAAATCACTGTTATTAGGGGAGTTTCTGTAGCAGGGAAAATTTGGGAAGCTCGCAATTCAACGCACAAACACACACACACACACACACACACACACACACACACACACACACACACACACACACACACACACACACACACACACACACACACACACACACACACACACACACACACTTGCCTCAAGCAAAATCCACTATGAGACATCTGATGCACAGGAGGGGGGCTGTCTGCAGCAAGTGAACAAATCCACCATTTCGACACATCTGTCAGCTCTACAGTCTCTACAGTCAACAGATGGGAGACAAACCAGTCAAACCAGCCGCGCGGCTTGACTGTTGACTCATTGTATGGTTCTGATCCAGCTAAGTCTTGAACCTCAGTCAGCCTGACAGAAAGCTCAAGAGAACCTAACATCCAGTAACCATACACACCTGCCCTCACCTTTCCCTCTCTGCCTTGTGAATGCACACACTCTCCAACCTCCTGACTAACACTGACATGACGACTTGACTGGTCTGTGTGCACACGGACTATCTCCTCCCCCCCCCCAATCTCGAGTTGTGTGTGGGTACCAGTGAGTGTGAGACAGAGAGGGAGATCAGAGTAATGAAGTGAGGAGCTAATCAAAGTGAACCATGCAGGGCCACCTCTCCCTGTGATCCAGACTAGATGACCCAGGGCCATAATTAGTCTGAGACTTTCATTCTGATAACAGCAAATTAACAGACTTCATTAGGCTTTTCTCTCCTCTCCTTCTGCTATACCCAGATTGTTTTTAAATCTAAACCCCTGAATGGCTCCTGCTGCATGAGCATCAGCATCTACAACATATTGCTCTTCACAAAGAAACTAACACACTACAGAGAGCATGAACGTACATTCACACGTTGTACTCACACGTACTTCACAAATCTGGACTAAAATTATTGATGCTAAATTAAAAGATTCAAAATTGATTAGGAGCTTGTGTTAATCAGTATGTACTGGCCAGTGGGGATGTATTTACCTTTGGCACTATTCTCAGTAGAGTAGTGCCCTCTAAAGGCTTCTTGAAGACCTACCTATGGCCTTAAAATGTGTGTGCATGTGAGTGTTTGTGTGTGATAAAATGAGTATTTTCTGACTACTCGTCATATCAGGTATGAAGCATTTCATTTCACTATGTGACAATAGTCCGATTTGAACAGTTGTTAAGCTTACCCTAACATTTCCCAAGATGGATTGATGGCAGCCTAAATCATTTATCTCTGAAGTCATTTTTCTGTTTTTCTCACCGCAAACATCTCTGCGCCCATCCCTTTAACACTTCCCCCACCCTACATGCACAAACCTTCATGTGTGAATGAAAAATCATCGCAGAAAAATCAAGTCCCAAAAGCAAATATGTTTTTAACGAGCCAGCCCATTACTTTGGTGATATGAGAACATAAAAACACAAATTGGGAATAAATTGAGGTGCTGATGCTTGAGAAACTGAGGCAGAAAAAAGAAAGAAGAAAACAATGAAGAAAAGGAAAGCAGAAAAACAGAAGGTTAACCACATAAAGAAAGAAAAGGGAGGCAAAGACCCAGGGAGGACGCATATGTGCGTGCAGCACTGTGTTACTCTAACACATTAGCCATTTCTAACAAAAATGTCGTTGAATTATGGGCAAATTTATAAAATATATAAATAGTAGGCTTAACATTGCAAAAAAGAAGAAAAAAAATAGACATCCATTCACTGTGTGTACTATGTGACCAGACCTTTCCTTTCCACAACAACAAAAAGAGCCTTTAATTATGCATTTGATGAGATCCCTCATAATGGCACAAATTTTCTGCAGCCACATGAAAAGTCATTATAGAACTAATGGTGTTCTTCAAAATGTCACAGCAAAAGCATAAAGAGAGTGCGAGAAAAAAAGAAGAACAAGCAAGACAGAATGTGAGAGAGACAAACAGGAGAGAGTGTCCATTTGATGTGAACAGATATATACCAGGGGAAAGCAATACTAACTACACGACAGTATGAGATAGACTCCTGCTGGTGTCTTTAGATACTCCCATCAGATCTCTGTGGTGGTTCTACTATACAACTATAAGTCACTTTAGCAGCTAATTATATTTCCAACTCTCAGTGAACACAACAGTGACCACAACTTGACACACCTAACCTATACATTCGATTTTATTTCTACCCAAATGCTGCTGAGACGATCATGAGAATAATTGAAAATGTCAGCTGAAGACAACTCAATGAAGAAATGGCAATATCAAAACTTTTGACTGTGTGTTTTAAAAATATTACTTTTTTTGTTTCCCTTTATTAGTGACAGTGGATAGACAGGAAAGGGGGACAGAGACACGCAGCAAGGACTGCAGGTCGGATTCGAACCCGGGCCACTGCAGGACTCAGCCTACATGGGGCACACGCTCTTACTGGGTGAGCTAGAGGCCGCCCCAAGATTAGAATTTTTATTTTTCATCCCGACATTCGATTTAAGAAAAAACACCTACAACACTGTTTTTTTTTTTGAAATCCTTTTCATCCCCACCTCCTCTAGTCCTCAATCTCTCTATAATTCGTCTACGATGGTGTCCACCAACCTCCTCAACTGCTTTTGTCTAATTGTAATTCAAAAGTTCTCCACTCAGCAGACCACAAAAGCTATTGCTGTTCTGAGAAATACACCCACTTTGGATCCAAGAGCCCCATCAAACATCACTATATGGATATATGAAGTGACTCCAAATCAGAGATAGTCTAAAGGGTCATTGAAGTGATGACTGACAGACTCAAAGCATGGGTTTGAATGACCGTTACTGTATTGTGTCACATCGGCCTGAGTTTGACAAGTCACGACAAGCTGTCAGCTCTGGCTGTGGTCTTTACCTCAACATGGGAGCCGTCCCTTAATCATGTGTGCTCTTGAACCACGTCAAAACCCATATGAGCTAGTCCCCCCCCCCCCCAAAACGCTTGTGCAAACTGCCAAAACCCACACAAACATGCTTCCTACCCAGACCATTATAATGATATGGAAATTGGCTGTCTAATTATCTCTTACAGCATGCCAGAAGTGGGAAGAGAGCTTGTCTTTCCTCAGCTTTCTCTTTGACAGGCAAGATTGATCTGTAGAGCCCGTCATCCACTGAGAACACAGCCTTAATGCTACAGCAAGACACACACACACACACACACACACACACACACACACACAAAAAGGGGGGAGGGGGGGGCACACTTGTGAAACATCTTGTTCAAGTTTTGAATACCCATGCTGTCACTTCTAACAGTTTATTCATTAAGACTGTACTCATTGTTTGTGAAGCTTTCATGCTGAATGCCGCACTGTATTCTTTTACAAGCTTAGTGAAGTCTGTGATTGCCACATTAAACAAATTATACAATGATTAGTTAGTAATCAAAGTCAAAAAACATTAATAAAATAATGTAATGTTATTAACTTACAGTACAGTAGTACAAAAAAAAAGTGCTCATAAGGAAAACACTGATTACTAGTAATACATTTAGGCAAACCAAGGTACCAATGTTTGCAGGCATCAAACTAATGCAGTTTGTCTATGTACCCAGTACATGAATACACTTAATACAGATTTAGAGCAAACTGTGTAAGAACCACTTTTCACAGCTTCCCTATCACTCATCATACAAATACCATGTGCCATAATTGCTTTGTAACTACGGCCCCAGCACTCCATTTTCACCCAGGTAGTGCACAGCTGTAGCGAGGAGATTCCATTAATGTGCTTGTTACTCACTGTGTTCCGCTCTACACATACACAATCACATTTTCTTAAGCTACAATTCTGTTTTAACCAAATTTAGGGTATCCTTATCAAAAATATGTATGTGTTATGTATTTATTTTGGAAAGAAAAACCCACATTGGCCTTGGCCTCCAAAATTCAGCATTGATCGGGCTATATATGCAAATTTCTATGGCAATATTTAAAATAGGGTAATTATTATATATATATATATATATATATATATATATATATATATAGTGTATTTATTTATATATATAGTGGGATTTTGTGATTATTTTTCATTATAGGAATATTACAGACCTGGAAATGATAGAGTAGGTGTATTACTCCAGCAATAGCAACTACATTACTTGTTCATAGTGTATCCCACAAGCAGTGTTAGCCTAAATACATAAACTGAATTACAGGACAAAGTCATTTTTAGTCCGTTATACTTGTTTCTGTAAGCAAAAAAAATGTACTTATGTATACTTCTTGCCAACATCCTGGTGGAAATAGTAAACAGAAACATAGATTTGCTACAGGTTATTACCAGTAAGTAACATTTTAAGTACAATCCTCCAAGCACTATCTGCTAATAAAAAAAAAGTACTGAGATAAAAATATAACTCATGCCTCTATATTGTTTGTTTAGAGTATGTATATATTGTGTATATATTAGCGTGTATATTTTTTTTTTGGTTGTTTTGTACGTGTAAGCACAGTGTGAGTAACAATGCTCCAAAGACAAATTCCTCGTATGTGTCCTCATACCTGGGGAATAAAGCTGATTCTGATTGAGAGCTTATTTTGATCATTGTATTTCCATTGCCTCTAAATTGTTGATAATAATAGGTGTTTACATTTACACACGCACACCCTCCTGCGTGTGTGTGCGTGTGTAATGTCTCAATTCAGATGAATGCACTGCTGATAAATGCAGCAACCTCCAGGGCTGAAACCTGGAGCCAAACGGGAGACGCCCACTTTGAGTTTCATTTTGGCTCTCTAGTAAACTATGGGTGATGTCACGGAGACTACCTCCATATTTTATACAGACTATGGTGTGCACCAATAAATTGAAGCCTCCTTCAATCGCAAAATCACAAAAAAATAAGTTGCTAAAAAAGCAAATGAAATACTTATTTCTCCCTTTTAAAAACTTGTATCTGCCAACACCTTTTCCGTTTCTATACCCTTCTGTCTCTCATCCTGTGACTCTTGGAGTAGAGGTAGGTTATTAGCAGATGCCTGTATCCTGGAGAGAAATGGCAAACTAGTTTTGCGTTCTTTGAGAGTTTCATCTAATTGGATGTTATTTATTAGCCAAAAAGAAGCCCCAGGAAAGGGCAGCTCTCTTCATGTTGTTGCTCATTTTCCCAGCACTATGGCGATGAATGACTATCCCTGTGCCCTTTAATGATAAAACACAGACGGAAAGACAGATGGAAAGAAAAAGCTGGTTTATTCCAGGTGTCAATTAAGATACCACTACTTAGAGCATGAATGTAGTATGACAAAATATGTCCATTTAGTAAGATGTATGTTTGATAAGGACATTCATCTCCACTTATTAAAAAAATACATTTTAGTGGTAAGAAATAAATTGGATCCAAAGCAAAGGTCTTAAAAAGCAAATGTGTACTGTATCGAGGTCAAAGTGGGAGCATGGTAAATATATGGTATATTTACAGTATATATACACCATACATATGCAGAACTGGCACATGGACCCAGGTATTAAAGGACCAAAACCTTTATATTCAAGTCGAGGAACAAGTAGCTCACATTTCTTTCAGATATTACCCAAAGCGCTCCAGCAACAGTCTAATATTCTCAAACACAATTTCACTCCACATTTTATGTTACTATTACATCATGATGCAAAAAATATATAGCTGAATTGATGTTTTGGGAAAGAAACTGTAAAATAATGCAATATACAGCAATAAAAGTCCAAACAAGGTCAAATTGAATAGCCTTTTAAAATGAAAATATGCCTTATATATTTGTTGAGCCAAAATGCAAAAAAAAACATTTGATAAGTGATGAAAATGAGAAAAAATGAGATTGAATATACTACATATTGGTGAGATACAATGAATAGTCAAGTAGTATAGTACACTCTTCATTTGAAGGCCAAGGCTGGAGTAAGTCCCATGAATTAAACAAAACCAGCAATGAATGTATTCTAATATATATATATATATATATATATATATATATATATATATATATATACTTATATATTATATATTATATATATATGTGGTGTGTGTTTTGTAGATATGGTTATTGTGTGACTAAGCAGTCCATTCAGGTTCCATTCCATTTAAGTTTCATTTTAGTCAAAGAGAGCTGCATTTTTATTTTGTTTATACCCCAGAACAAAATCTGAAAAAAAGAGAGGTCGAATGGAAGAGTAGCGGCACACTACTGGTTTGTTCCCATTGGTGCCCCTTTATGTTAACCTTTCATAAAGTAACCTCACTGCTGCTGAATATATACAAAAGACGAGATATGACTAGTAGTACAGTGGAATGCGAGACAGGCTCCACATATTCCTCAATTCCCACCTGCCAATGTCTCTAAAAACATGCTATGATTTTGTTTTTACCCTCTCTTCGTACAAACACCCACAGGAAAGCTCTGCTATACATGTGTTATTTCCATCTATTGGCACTGATGTTCTGAAAAAGCTTGTCTGGAGGCTATCGGTGAAATCAAAGAAACTGCTGAAAGTTTGGAAAGCTGTCCTCTCTGAGCGTCCACTCACTACTTTTGCCTGTTTTTTTTGCTTTTCATTATTATTTTCTGTTTGAATAAGAGAAAAGGCGGGTTGTTTGGTGTTTTTTTTTTTTTTTTTTTTACTGATTCAAACTGTATTGATGAAAGACATAATCAGTCCTATGATATAGCAAATAGTTAATAACTGTTAGTTACTGTGACACTACAGCCATTCCAAAAGGGGAAACACCTGTGTCTGGGATGCTCTGTGTACATCATAATTCAAATGTAAATTGCATGGTTGTGTCAAATTGTATGGCTTGATCACAAAAAAAAATTCAATGTGTCTAAATGTTCCATTTAAATACTGGTATTTTCCTTACAGTTTCACTTAAATGAATGTGGTCAACCACAAGTTACATTTTTTGAAAATCTTAAAAGGGTAAATTTGGATGGATCCAATTAACCCTGTGGTTCAGGTTGCTGTGGCAATACGTGAAACAGAAGGAGGAGGTAACAAGAGGCCTGTAGCCAAAAATGAATATTTGAGCAGATGAGCTTCAGATTAACTGAAAATATTCCAGTGCAGCATTTCATTGTTCAACCCAGCAATGGTAATTCGGTAACCAATGTCACCAATTGTAAAGCTCTGAGTATCAACACATCAGAGAAATAAGACAGAATTTATATTATCTTTATTGAATCATAACTAGCCCTATGCTTTTTGATTTAAGGCGATGGCCTTAACCTCAGGCAAGTATAATGATACAAAATGAAAGAAACAGAAATGTCATTAATTACTATTAATCTGCTTCACAACAGTTTACGACAAGGCCACCAACACAATCACCTACTTCAAAAAGAGAAATTCCTAATTCTGAGCTTCCTGTCAGTACAAAATCTGAACACAGCCCACACACTCCTTGTTAAAGGAGTTAAGGTAATGTCAGGTCAGACGTGAAAGAAATAAAGCTTTGAGCTACTTTGTGAAATGCAGTCCATCCATGTGCCACAAAATCTTTTAAACCTCAAACACTCCTGTTCAGAGCTAACAGGATGAATGCCCCAGCTGATTTAAATCACAAAACAACAAAGTGCAAGGTGAATTGAATCAATGTGTTTAAAAGTCATGAACTGTAGTTCGGTCTGATAGTACAGCCAGGTCAGGCTGAGGGGCCTATTTTCTACGTGAATATTTGAATGCAACCGTTGTCTGCTAATGTGGGGTATTGTCTTTTTTTCAAATACTGCACACAAATTCCATCAGGTCATGTACTTTTGTAAAAATCAAATGATGTCAGTACAAATACCAGAAGGGGTTAAGCCATCCTTAATAGTTAGTTTAAAAAATTAGACAAAAGTTATTGCTTATGGCGTTTTTCCACTGAATGGTACCTCCTCGACTTGCCAAGAATCTACTTGCCTTTTTAGGTCTTCTATTACATAAAAAGAGTCCCTGGTACCTGCCAACAGGTACTTTTTCTTAGTACCACCTCAGTCGAGGTTCCAAGCAAGCTGAGGCGATACCAAAAGGTGGCGTGAAAACCTGCAGACTACTGATTGGTCGGAGAGAATAATCACTATTCAGTGTATTATCATCCCCAGCGACAGACAGGGGGGGTGCCCTGAACAAACCCGCCGTGTTTAAGTAGTTTAGCAAGCGTTGTTGTAGTTTTTTTCTGCCTCCAGCTTCTTTTTAAACTAAATTTGTCTTCTGGCTGTGGAAAAAGCCCCATGCCAAGAATCAAAAGAAACACACCTTCGGCGTTCCGTGTGTGTGTTGCGTTAGGTCACGGCCGTTTCCTGCTATGACAACCAGCCACAGCTCGCCACACGCATGAGTTGGTACTAATCTGCAATGTAACATGGAGGATGGGGCACCGCGGCCGAGTCAAGTTGAGCAAGTACCATTAATTGAAAAAAACGCCATTAGGTTACAATTTCACAAAATCTAAAATTTAAGTATGGAGACAACTAAAACTGCTACTGTAAACAGAGTGAAACAAAAAAATACTCACCCTTGGTTTCTGCTCCAGAGCAAATATGAAGGCACATCATGCAGCCAAGCAGAAATTACAAGAGCAAAATAAAGAAAAAGCAAGAGAAGGGAAGAGAAACAGAGACAGAGCAAATGGGAGAAATAAGAAAATCTGTTAGTGTTTTTTGAAGTAAGCATTATTTCAGACTTTTTTTTGTCAACAGAGAGACAACAGAAAGCATTGCAATATGTATGTTAGTCCTTAGAGCGACATGTGTATGCATTCAGAAAAAAAGTTTTTCCACAATAACGGACTTGTCAAAAGCAGAAACAGAGCAGAGTTACAGTTTCTCACTATCAAAAAACATGTGTTACTTGTGGGTATAGAATAGGATCTGAAAGGATGGAGAAATGAGACTGTATACTGTGAGTTGTATTTGTAAAAAAGTACTTCCACAAGCTTGAAACACATAAAACTATTTTCTCAGTGACATGAAATTCTTTGATGCGTGTGATTATTTTCTACCAAAATAAAATCCACTGCCCAAGTCCTCATGCGCTTAAAAAAA
>NC_045733.1:14108886-14119812 GCF_008692095.1 Etheostoma spectabile
AAAAAAAAAAAAAAACACAAACTCCCATAAACAGAACAATATGTGTGCTTTCATGAAAGTTAAGACATAACAATAAAAATGCAGATTTTTGTAGTCACTTCACTGTTCCTCACTACACGGGTCAGCAGACAATTTGTTACAATGAATTACAATACTGCTGCAGCTTACGCCTTTTAGGGGTCTCTCTCTTTTGAAGTTTCTTGATGAAGCTCTTAGAAGGAGGAGTCCTCTCTACCCTCACAGGCTCCACCCTCAGTATATGAGCCAGTTAGCACAAAGACTGCAATTAAAGCCCTGAGATGTCAAGGGATCATGTTCAAGCTTAGAGTTCAAAGGCAGAGATTGAAGCATCATTAACTATACTTAATTCATAATGTGATTATTAATCACAATGAAACAACCCTCACTCAAGCATCTAATGATTACTACTAAGTGATCAGTGCCCATCATTGGCAATACACAGCCCTAATGTATACCATTTGCTATATGTAGTTTATTCAGCTGGATGTTTATGTAATGCTTTGGGCATGTATATGCTTTTATTACAGACAGGAGAGCGATGACAGCAAAGAGATACAACAAAGGTGACTTTTGGTCTGACCCGAAGCAAGAACGCTGTTGTTCATAGTTGTCAAATTAAACTCTAAGCTACAGTGAGCTTCTTTTGTGTCAGAAAATTAGTCTGAAATGTTGTTGAAGCATGAATACCTCCAAAGTTTTTTTTTCTTTTCAAAGTGTATTTTATAGCCTGATTGCTTGTAGATACAAATTGTAACCATTAATTTGGTTCTGCCCTCTTAGGTCTCTCTAAAGGCTAATTATAGATCGCGATAGAACAGTTTAGGGTGCAGAAGGGTTTGTATTTAAAAAAAATAGGAAGTTTCTATTTTACAATTAATTTAATCTAGGTTTTCAGTGGTTTAAAACTGAGAACCCAAATGACCTGCGCAAGCGCCCTGTCTTTATAAAGGTAGACAAGGACTCAGCATTTGTAAGTGAACGTGTGACGGATAACAACTCCCGAAACAAGACCGGTGCTCAAATGTATAATAAAATTGTTCCTATGTTGGGAAAAGAAATGCAGCAAACAATAACGCATAAATATTGTCCTAGACTGCCATATACGTCAAGGGTTACAAGTCATTGTCTATGTTTTATGGGAAAATTGCCCCAGAAGATATGAGATTGAATCTGTATGAAATAAACTAATATAACTTTCAGCTGTATACTACAAGAAGACAATAACATCTCAGGAAGCCAGTAGGCAGAACTAGAACTGTATATGCCTAGAGTTACATTGGCCTGAACAGACCAGGCCCCGACAGGAAGTGTAGAGGGAAAGAAGCGGGGACAGACTGTATGGTGAGGTCAGAGGAATTAAGAAACATGGATGTGTGCGCATAAGTTATGGAAGTTATTTAATGGCAAAACCAGATAGTATAATAACTATCGCTATTAGTTTATCAAAAAACTATACAAGTCCTGCCTTAATAAGTGACTTTAAAAGAACTCCTGAATGGTCAGAAGACAACTTTTCAAGCACAAGCAGTGGTAGCAGCATCAGCAGTGGTGGCTCTATTAAATGTACTTTCTCATCTCTCAGGAAGTCTGACTCCCTTTGAGAGAAAAAGGTTTTGTCAAAATTGTGCCTTCCAATATGCTTGAAATTGTTCACCTCAAAAGGGTTAGCATGAGAAATAGCCAAGGGCTGGATGAGTTTCTGACATTGGGGGTGGCAGTAGCTCAGTCAGTGGGTAGTTGGGTTAGGAACCGGAGGGTCCTCAGTTCAAGACCCCACATGGACCAAAATATGGTGGACTGGTAGCTGGAGACGTGCCAGTTCACCTCCTGGGGCACTGCCAAGGTGCTCGGGGTGCCTGTCCATGGGCAGCCCCCTCACTCTGACATCTCCCCATTTAGTGTATTTATAGGTACTGAGCATATGTGTGTAATTCATGCCTGTGTGTAATGTGTGTAATAACGTGTAAATTGTAATTTCCCCTTGCAGGATTAATAAAGTATACATTATTATTATTTCCTCTATTCATTCCAAGCCTCCTATTTCTCATGCTTTGAAGAGTTGATGGGAAGCTGTATTATTTTGTGAGTGCAAGCAGAGAAAGACACCATTTTATCTTACACAAAGCAAGCTGTCCACTTGCATGCATCAACTCACAGAACAGCAGCTGCGTTGCAAGAGAAAGCAGACAGGAACGGAGAAGTAGAAAGTGATCCAAAAGAAAAGCAAGGCATTAGTTAGATTTCCTGTCTGAGCTGTCAGTTAAGGAGCACTTTAAAGCAATTTCACACTAGATCTTGCATTGGGGGGAAGCATTATTGCAATGACATCTATGAGTTGAAAGATATAAGTCTGTTGAACCTCTGACCACATCAATGATTCACAGCTAGTTTGTACTTGTATTCACAGTCGGCTATAATACAGGATTGCATTGTATTACAACTCTACAGCACTGCAGCAAAGTGTGTGGAAAAATATGCTAGTTGGTAAAATGAAAGACCAAAACCAATGTAACAAGACAGGACCTAACATGGAAGTCCCAAAGGAAGAGAAAACGAGGGAGACCCAACTGACAGCTCTAAGTGTGATAAAAAAAAGAGGAGCAAAATTGGTCAATAGTTACGTACGCGGGGCTTTCACTTTCCTATATACTGCCCGGCTCGATCTGCTCTGTGTACAATTGAAAAAGGCCACTTCAAAAATAAGTGAAGAAAATAATTGCAAGGTGTTTTTGCTTGTAATGAGTAGAAACAATCTGTCAATGGGACAACTACAAGTTCCCTTGGTAAGATTAAATAAAGCAATACTATATAACTTTTCCCTTCCAATGAGACAACCTGCAGGGCGACCGAAGAGGGAAAAGTTACATAGTAGTGCTTTAAAATAGGATCTTCAAACAAGATGATCCATCTTTTACAAATAACACAGCGGCTTAAAACCCTTATAAGACGTCAAAAAAAGCTTGTTTCATCTGCAATACGGATCAAAACAAAATGTTTAAGACTCTTTTACTTAAGATATTTAAGATGCATCATCTAAAAACAAAATCTAAAGTCCCTATCACTCACTGAAATATAACTTAGGTAATTAGGTGATTGTATCTTATATTAAGTGTTGATTTTTTTGCTAAAAATCACATGAATATACTTGGTAAGATTTAGCTTTTTTTGCAGTGTAATGTGCGTAGCTCAGTCAAGGCACATATTTTTAGCAAAGCAGAGCAAAGAGCATTTTGTGAAATGCTGGTGGAATCACAAACATTTTTGCCAAAAAGGACGTTGTAGAGTGCCATCTGGTAGATGAAACTATGTATCACCAACACTCATAACATGGTTGACTGTACATCATTTTTTAAATTCTCTGATGAATATTTTATAAAAAAAAAATTATATAAAAAATGTACGGTCAACCATGTTATGAGTGTTTGCGTTGCATAGTTTGTCCACCAGAGGGCAGGCTTTAATATATGGTTTAATAAGAATATTAAATAAGAAAATATAGTTAATTATCTCTATGATAAATTTAGAATTTTGTCTTGGCCTCAAAATCCATCCTCTAAAGCTCTAAAATCCTGAGAAGATTTTTTTTTTTTGTCAAGCCGGTATAAAAAGTCTCCGTCTGATGCAAACTTAAGTGTGTTTGTGTCGGTTAATGCACGTAGGCGATAATGAAAAGAGCACTTGAGTGGGCGTGCACACCCAGACAGTCCTTTTATTTGTGCATAGGATGGGTGTCATAATTAACAACACGGGAAGAGTGTCTTTCTTTTTAATGAGTGAGGAAATAGGAAATCCTGCGGCAATATACAATCCAATCTGACCACCAGCATCGATTTACTGTGGCAGGTCACAATTAGACTTGATATATATTCCCTGTCTCTCCTGCAGGGTTTTTCCTTGCAGCATGTACTGAACCAGGTACATTTGTGTGCATGTGTTATAATGGCTGTACATGGAAGCAAAAAGCACCTGATCACATATGTATGTAACTATACTTATTTTTTAACAGGATAAGACTTTATTGATCCCCAGAGGAAAAATGCAGGTGTTGCAGCCGCTAAAAAACAGAAATAAGGGCAAATAAATAGGGAAGTAAAACATATTATGAGGTGCCTATTGCCAGAACAAGAGTAGGAGTAAAATACACACACCACATGAGCAACCAAAGACAAAGTTAAGAGTTAAAGTAACAAGTTAGAAGGTAACCGGACAATAGTGTGGTTAATAGCAGTGAGTCAGCAAGTATAGTATTATCCAGTAATCCAAACAAATCAAAACTGCAATGCACCCTTTATTTGGGCTGTATACCCTTTCAATTCCAACATTTCTGTCTACTAGACACTGCATAATTACGTATTGGATACTTTTCAAGTTGTACTAAATTACATAAATCAACTAAAATGCTGAGTGCTGCCTTGAGTCATAGTGCAGCTACCTTTGCAGTCTAAGATAAACTGGCAGAGTACTGAACTGTTGTTTAAATTGGCAATTGAGTTTCTCGTGTTCATTTCATTTTTGGTACCTGTTGTAAATCTCTAAAGGTCATTTGGAAAAAAACGTGCATAAATTCACAAAATTCCAACAATGCAACCACAGCATTGACCCACTAAAATGAACTCTCTCACTGAGCCTAATTGCTTTTTTATTGAATTCTACATAAAATGTGAGCTGCATATACATGTCCTTTCATTGTAACTTAGAGAAACATAATTGGAATTTAAATGGTTAAAGAATATAGAACCAGTTGCCAAATGTGCAGACATCTGCTGTACTACTCCACAATAAATTACTATAACAATAAATTACTATTTTGCTAAGCATGTACACATGGCATGCTTTTGTCTAAAACATATTTGTGCCACGCAGTCTTTTCAAAGTGGTACTTTTTTCCTGTTTTGCAGTGCACCATGTTTGTCAAACAACAAGTTAACGGTTTTATTTTGTGTCTCTGAGTAAGAAAACCAACAACACAAGTCTTATCCCCCAGTTGTCTGCTATGTAAATGATGAAAACAGGGCATTGGCTGATGCACACACTTATTGGAGGCATCAAGCTTTTAGCACAGGTGAAAGTCATCACTAGACCAATAAAGCTGCTTCCTTGAATGGATGTAAAGCATGTGGATGCAGTGGAAGCAGTCCAGAAATCACTAATGACTCCAAATACACAATTATACATTGAGTAGAATAATATTAGGTGTAGTTAAGTGCTGAGTTTATCGTTCTTGGTAATAAAAGGGCAAAAATATAAGGAGGCAAAAATTATTCATCATTCTACAACATCTAAAGGATTGTTTTTGTTTAGAGTTAATAGCTTTAGTAAAGAACATTTAGTTAACTTTAGTTGGTGAACAGAAATCTGTCCACAGTTCCATAGCCGGATGAAAAATTACAAAATCATTAAGTGTTGCATGTCCAGCAGTACTAAGGGTAGAGGAAGAGGAAACCATCTAATAGAAGTTGAAAGAGGACACGGCTGTGTCAAGGGGATACATATGCTGTGAGGACTTTACTGGAACACTATTACTCTAAAGCAGAAAACAACCAGAGAGGTTAATAAAATGGACAACATACAGAGAAAACTCAGACATCAAAATAAAGAACGTTTGAGGGGTGCCTCACTCTGCATTACAATCTCTCTCTTTCTCCTAAATTTAAGATGTAATATAATAAATATTCCTTAAAAAAAGCTTGAACAAAAAATCACCTGAACTTTATTGGAACCACCTGCATTTTGTTTGTGTTAACTGACTCTTTCTGATGGACTTGAAACGCAATTTACAAACAAAATCGATTGATCTGTGCTGCTCTCTTCAAGCCCAATAATTAAGGGTTATTTTGGTTGAGTCAATAAAAAGGAACTGATGTTGCCTGTCAGTTGTTTTTCATCTTAAAGATTTGGGAATCACATTATGAGGAGACAAGTAAATAATAACCTTGCAAACTAGTTTGTCAAAGAAAATATACACTGCGTGGAAGTAATGTGTGATTCTGTGACATGTAAAAGGCAAGCTAAGAGAATGAGAGAACACGTCTAGGGTAGGAACCCAATAGAAAGCAACCTTTTAAATGGCTACATAATAAATCCACAACATCACAAGCCAACCCACAACGTATACATTTCCATTCTAGTTACTTCTTTTGACCCTCTCTAACATACAAAATTCTCTCATTTCTCATGTGCTTAAAACTACTTTACAATTGCTCCATTAGACTAAAGACCTTACCCACCTTACACACATTACAAAGTAACATCTTCCCACTGTTTTGTCCCTAATTGAAAGGTTGCATTGATTTTTATTGATTAGGACAGGACATTTGTATTAAAGGTTTACAGCTAATGAGCAGAGGTTTGAGAGACAAGCACAAAAGCATATTACTGATGTGAATATAATGTCTACTTAGTCAAATACATGTGTTTCCACTCCTCCAAATGCAGTACTATAAATTCTGGTGGAATGTGTAGTCCCAGCCATCTCTTAACACTTTGAAAAATATTTTTTTTTAAATCACTTTATCCCTGTATTTTTATTTACACTTGATTAAGGGGAGGTTTGCCAAAAATACAACAGTTATGGTCTCAAAACAAACTGTCCCAAGGCCCCATCCAAACTCAGCAGTTTGTGTACAGGATGGCAGGCATTCTCGCACAACATCACAAAAGAATAAGGACGTTTCAAGGGAAATAAATGAATATTTAATAAGAAAAACTGAGTGAATGTTGTTTCATACTGTGTCCTTTTTAATGTTTAATGCTGATCCAGATGCTGCAGCTCTTCAGTTAGATGAAACATGATGCTACATGGCTGAGTTAATAAAATGACAACCCCATATGCATGTATGCATACGTGTACTCTTACTGATGCACAGCAGCAGTACCATGTGGGTTAAAGAGCTTAACCCACCAGTCATGCGGCTTTACAACCTCCATTGGGATGGGAGGAAGCAGGGAGAAACAAAACTAAGAGAATGGACTCAAACCATGAGAAAGGTTTGACTTATTCAAATTGTGTTGGAGTGCTTTTGTGTGCTTCCTTCCATTTGATAACAAGTGTGTTTCAGGGTTACTGTGAAACAAAATGGTGTGTGTGTGTGTGTGTGTGTGTGTGTGTGTGTGTGTGTGTGTGTGTGTGTGTGTGTGTGTGTGTGTGTGTGTGTGTGTGTGTGTGTGTGTGTGTGCGTCTCGGGGTCTTTACCCTAGCGGAGAAGTAAAATTGTCTGCTGGTGGACATCCTTCCTTTGTCCTCTCCAGAGAACACTTAACTGTCTACCTGTTTGCCATTTAGATTGCCTCCATTATTCAACACCTTGACGGTAGGGAAGAAGGGTGTACTAGTGTGTAGTGGGGGTCTTGTGTGCCGTGAGAGGAGCAGCATAGAGTTGTGACAGGTAGATAACACCTGGATGAATAATTCAAATTGGCATACACTAGCTGAGTCAGTGACAAGACAAGAAAGAAAACACAAGCCATGTGAATAAATCATCAGAGAAGGGACTAATAAACCACGCGCAGGAGAGGACAAGACCGATAACATCTCATACCTCCTGCACTGGCTTTAATCATTCCAACAACCTTGTACATGAATATTCCAGATCTTGCCAGCCATACTAATGTGTAAAGATGTAACTGTATGGTGTCTTATCATGCAGCATTACCACTGGGAATAGTCAAAATAGCCCAACAAAATCCAAAACAACATGGCAACCTTGGGGACTCTGACTTAGCAAGGATTGCTGACTGCTAAGTGATATTTTTGAGAATGTACTAAAACTACTGAAAAGGGAGGAAGACGGGAGCTCTAAGAGACAATACACATGCCATCCATTCAGATGGACTTAGGCATTATTTTAATACTGTTGTTCCTATCTTCATAAAAACGTATTATGACTAAATGCATAAATATAAAGATATTAAGGAATGGTATTGGCCAAGGGAACTTCAAATGAATGAAATCCAAGAAATCTGCCTTCTAGTTCAATTAGTTTTCATAAGATCTCCTCCTACGCTTAAAACAGCAAAGGAAATTGGACCAAATCAACTCAAGTTGATAAAAAGCAGTTTGTTTGCTAACAGTAGCTAGAGGGTTGATATTAGCACTCACACGCTTGCCTCAGTTGCCTGTATCTTTTTCACGCAATTCCTCTTCAATGAAGACACATAGCCAATTACTCTTAGGTCCATGCATGCATGCACACACAACACAAAAAACTGAAACACATCCACCTTCCTTGTTTTACCACTCCACTTCAACTAAGAAACCCAGCTCTACAAGCCAATATGCCACAGTCATGAGCCAGAAAGTGTGCGCAGGGAGACGAAGGAGTAAGTGAGAGAAAAAAAGTAGGTTCTGACACATACTGTACAGAATTATGTACCAAAAAGAAATGTTTGGAAATGTCTTGAAAGGTGGAAATAAAGCACATTGCCTTAGAAATATATTATGTAATAATAAGTTAAAAACATAAAACAACAAAGTCATCTCAGAAGACAAGTGCAGAAGTCAGGTAGATAAACGAATGCATGAATAAATTGAGTAGAAAAGAAGTGTGGTGAGAGTCTGACCTGTTCTTTGTGAACAAAAAGTGAGAGCAACTCTGCAAAGTAACTCTGGTTTTGCATATTGGTTCTCATCAGCCCGCACCCAGAAACAGCCATCTGACATTTCCTGGGGACGAATCTAAAAACAGACATGCACAGATCAGCATAGTTAGTCCCATGGTTTAGTATCTTACAGATTACTGTCTAGAGGCTACAGAGGGAGATGTCAATATAAAGAAAACACATAAGAATCAGATATTAGTCACATACTAAAGCACAAAACACTACTTCAATAGACTACTATTGAAGTTCCCAAAGTAAATACGACAATGACCCGATTATAAGACAACCCCCTCTTTTTCAAGACTAATGTTTAGAAAAATATTTTTTGAAGACTAATCTTGTTTTTATAAAGAAAATCATTTCATTTGAAAATAATATAAAAAAAAACACACTGAATAAACCAAGGTAGGTTGTTTTTAACATCTTTTAAATCAAACCAAATGATATTTACCTTAAAAAAATACAAATGAAAGTAAAAATCTATTTCTAATACCAATTAGGCTGGCTAAGTTCTTTGTAGTGAAAATACAGTCTGTTGATTTCTGCACAACTCCAGCCCAGAGAGACACATGGACAAAAATAGGTGTATGCGTCCCGAACCGCACTCGCGACAGCGTAACACAATCTCAGTGCTTCAGTTTGCATTAACTGTGTCAGTCTTAGGACGGGTTTGGACATAAAAAACAAAATGCCAGTCGTGTTCTGGTTGGGCTAGGTTACTACTCACTAGGCTGGAGCTGCAGTGTACGGTCACTATAGTCACCATCATGCTGTGGTTCTACCGGCTCGTCATCCTCGCTGCCAGGTGGCTCGCTATTTGTCAACATCTGCTGTTGTACACATAATGAAAGTCCAAACTCGTCTTATATTAAGGTTACAACTACGGTAGGGCTGCACGATATGTGATATGATTCACGATATTGAAGGGATCTTTATTAACATTGAAAAAAATTAAAATGATTGTATTGTCATTTTTGCAGATCTGTACCAAACAAATGTTTTTAGTTTGTAGCTTATGACTTTATAGGCCGGGACATCTCTGCAGCACCGCAATACTTAATTCAGAATGGTTTCACACATATTTATTAATTTGCCATTAAAAAATATTGCACACCCTGCGATTTGGATACTGCACTAGTCCATATTGTGATAACTAGGGCTACACGAAAAGCAAAAAAAAAAAAAGATTGACAGCGCCATTTTAAAGTGCTGTTTTCTACTTTCCCCAACAACAACAAAAAAAACCGCTGGGTATCAATCGCCATATGTTGCAGTCTTTTGCGATATGTAATTGCGTTGACAATAAACAAACAATATATTGTGCAGCCCTAGTTAAACCTGTTTACCTGCCAATTAAAGTGAATATTGGCAAATAAATGCCAATGCTATTTTGAAAATTATTTGCCAGTTACCATGTTCCAGATGATCGTTATAGCAGGTGACAGTAAACTGGAATGCTATCTAATGTTTATTTATTTTTTCAGATTATTTTTGGGGGCATTTTTAGGCCTTTATTGACAGGACAGCTGAAGACATGAAAGGAGAGAGAGGGAGAATGACATTCAGCAAAGGGCCGCAGGGTGGAGTTGAATCAGTGGCTACTGTGTTGAGGATTAAACCTCTATATATGGGTGCCTGCTCAACCAGGTGAGCTACCCAGGCGCCCCGTGGAATGCAACTTCAATGTTTTACACACAGCACATACCCTTGCTTGGGTTATTTATTTTTCTTTTTATTTTTAATTAGGTGGCTTTAAAACCATTAAAACGTAGACCAGACACCAATCAAGTATGCATGATACATGCATGTAAGATATTAAGAAAAGTTTTCAATTCAAGCTCCATTGAGAAATATTTTCAAAATGAACACTTCCTGTAATGCGAATGGGTTTCTACTACTGCTGATCCCTTGGAGAATCAACAACATATTCAAATCTTTGCACCTGAATGTTGTCATTGCCCCCACCAAGCTTAAGCTTTTATTTATGCTCCAGCTACAAGGGCACACAGAGGCTCAACATGTTCTCCGTTGCACTATTAACTCAAACACCAAGGGGCATACAAACAAATAACTCCAGAATTGAGACCAAATTAATGAATTGGCCACACACGCACACGCACACACACACTATATATATAGATAACTTATATTCTAGTTTCTTTAAAGTAGCCACCCTTTGCTCTGATTACTGCTTTGCACACGCTTGGCATTCTCTTGATGAGCTTCAAGAAGTAGTGGTTTCCCAACAGTCTTGAAGGAGTTCCTAGAGATGCTCAGCACTTGTTGGCCCTTTTGCCTTCACTCTGC
>NC_045733.1:14119822-14120114 GCF_008692095.1 Etheostoma spectabile
TCCAGCTCTCCCCAAACCATCTTGATTGGGTTCAGGTCCAGTGACTGTGCACTCCATCACTCTCCTTCTTGGTCAAATAGCACTTACACATTCTGGAGGTGTGTTTGGGGTCATTGTCCTGTTGAAAAATAAAAGATGGTCCAACTAAACACATACTACATGGGATGGCATGTCACTGGAGGATGCTGTGTTAGCCTCCTCCATGCGGTGGGAACGAGGCATGTAGAATCCATCCGGTCTCCTTTTCTCCGTCGCGCAAAAACACAGCGGTTGGAACCAAAGATCTCAAACT
>NC_045733.1:14120124-14120621 GCF_008692095.1 Etheostoma spectabile
ACTCATCAGACCAAAGCACAGATTTCCACTGGTCTAATGTCCAGTGTTTGTGTTTCTTGTCCCAAACAAATCTCCTCAGCTTGTTGCCTCTCCTTAGCATTAGTTTCCTTGCTGCTATTTGACCATAAAGGCCTGATTCGCATAGTCTCCTCATAACAGTTGTTCTAGAGACGTGTCTGCTGCTAGAACTCTGTGTGGTATTCATGTGGTCTCTAATCTGAGCTGCTGTTAACTTGTGATTTCTGAGGCTGGTAACTCAGATAAACTTATCCTCCGCAGCCGAGGTGACTCTTGGTCTTCCTTTCCTGGGGTGGTCCTCATGTGAGCCAGTTTTGTTGCAGTGCTTGATGGTTTTTGCAAATGCACTTGGGGACACGTCCAAAAACAAATTTCCCAACCGACTGACCTTCATTTCTTAAAGTAATGATGGCCACTCGTGTCTCTTTACTTAGCTGATTGGTTCTTGCCATAATATGAATTCTAACAGTTGTCCAATA
>NC_045733.1:14120643-14120737 GCF_008692095.1 Etheostoma spectabile
CTGACTTCTGCACAACACAACTGATGGTCCCAACTCCATTAATAAGGCAAGAAATTCCTCTTAACCCTGACAAGGCCCACATGTGAAGTGAAAA
>NC_045733.1:14120747-14120854 GCF_008692095.1 Etheostoma spectabile
TGACTACCTCATGAAGCTCATTGAGAGAACACCAGGGGTTTGCAGCACTATCAAAAAAGCAAAGGGTGGCTACCTTAAAGAAACTAGAATATAAGAAATGTTTTCAG
>NC_045733.1:14120864-14121386 GCF_008692095.1 Etheostoma spectabile
CTTTTTTGTTAAGTACATAATTCCACATGTAGTTTTGATGCATTCAGTGATTATCTACAATGTAAATAGTCATGAAAATAAAGAAAACGCAGTGAATGAGAAGGTGTGTCCAAACCTTTGGCCTGTACAAGGTAGGGCTGCACAATTAATCGAATTTTAAATCGCAATCATGATTTTGACTTCCCACGATCAAATTTGCGTGATTGAGCGATTATTTTTTTAAAGCGCCATTTCATAGAACGCTCCGGGTTTTTTGCATAGCCCATCTGCCGCTACTACCGTCTGATCATGAGCCAGTCAGTTGTTCCCTGCACCGTGCAGCTTAGTTTCTAGATGTAGACAGTCACAGAGGACAGAGTAGCGGGAGGAAAACTCAACAGATAGCAGTCTGTTATACGTCGGTCTCAAGGTTTACCAGTTTACTAGTAAATGCAACATTTTGTCCCGTCTGTTGCTAGTAGCGCCTGTTAGCTGTTAGCTCCTCTAGGACGCACCGGTGCTAATGTCCTCGCATCCGTTGCA
>NC_045733.1:14121410-14121919 GCF_008692095.1 Etheostoma spectabile
ACATGACCCATTTCGTCTGTAAAGCCGTGCCTGTGTTGAATCTCTCCTCTCCTCTCTCTCGTCTACTCCCCACGCAGCCCAGCCACACAGCGCCGGCCCAAACTTCTGACATTTGTCTACAGTTTAAATTTTTTATTAACACAGCTGAATATTTTTAAGTATGAGGGGCAAACCTGTATTTGTACCAGTGTTTCCGCAGGTAACTCCTATCGCGGCGGCCACGGCGATGAACACAGAAGAAGTTATTCAATGCAACTAACTTCAGCTCGTAGAGTAACAGCGTGAGACGGAGCTGCTGACCTGGGCCAGAGATGTGACCAATTGCAAGAATATCATAGTTCATAAAAATGATACACATTTCATAAACACGCCGTGTGTGTCCGCCATTTGACCCGTGCGGGACCTGTTCATAATGATCAGCTGTCTTTACGAGTAGCGTCCATCCCACTCCCTCTCGCAGTTAGAAAATAGCCTATGTGACAAAAAAATTTGTTTTGGTTAAAATCAAC
>NC_045733.1:14121929-14126831 GCF_008692095.1 Etheostoma spectabile
GAGAATAATCGCGATCAAAATTTTGTTTAAAATAATCGTGATTAACATTTTGGCCATAATCGTGCAGCCCTAGTACAAGGTAATAACTCTTGGGGCCCAAACTTTTGCAGACGCCATTTTTTTGCTTTCGGTTATTTTGAAAGTGTAAATGATGGAAACAAAATCTAACTTTTTGTAACATATTATATGAATGTCTAATCTGTCATTTGATGTCTTTTTGGAGATTTTTCTATCTTTTCTTGGCTTCTTTATACATATTAATACAAATTTTTAACAGTGGAGCCCAAACTTTCAAGCCCCACTGTTTATACTGATTATTTAGCAGTGCCTTCAGAGGACTCCAGAGTCTCAGAAAAGAGAGAATTATTTTTTTCTCAATTTTAAAAACTATTTTTTTATACATGCTTTATATTGCTATTTTATCATTCAGATTTGGCGGGATGTTTGATAAACCTTTTCTCTGGTGTGACAGACTCACCAGGACTTTAAGGTTCCACTAAGGTCAGGTGAAACTTGGCATTAATGGGATGCCCATGTGGCCCCGTCTTCCATAAATGTAAGATGACAACTCTTTGCTAACACGGTACTTATGAGAAAGTGAAAAGCCAATAGCATGGCGGCTGCTGCTGCTGCTGCTGCTAGGTTGTTTGGGGGTCTGTCAGTCAGTCAAAAACAGTTTTGTCACTGAGCATTGATGTTTAGTCACTATTCTTTAAAACTGTCCAAGCCCCTCAGCAACAGTTGAAAGTCCTATTACTGACAAAGTTAGAAGTTTCCGAACAGCTTTGTCCAAAACATAACCATATGTGGGGGATTCATACAGCTGTGCCATAGGATAGGTCCTCCTCATTTCACTTTGGAATTTCAAGCATATGGTTTAGTTTGCTGAACACCTGTACCGATGTACATCTGAGAATAAATTATTAATCAAACCACAAACTAATATCACTTGTGGTGTGAACTAAAATTGCTCTGCAGAGAACAACATCTGTAGAAGTACCACTAAGGCTGTTTTGACAACAGCATCTGATCATCTGTTATTTTCAATAATTACTTGCTTGGCAAAGAGGTAGGAAGTTGTTGTTTCATTCTTAGAAAAACATCTGTACTGGTACAGTGCTGCCAATGAACATCAGGAACAAAGACCATAGAAAAGGGCCACTATAAATACCTGTCCTAAATTTTAAGTTTCTTGTCCTAAACTTGTTCTTAACCATAATCCAGCACAGTGGGAAAACATTTCTAAAAGTTCTCTTCATAGTGTAGATCACTCATTATGGAAATATGTAATACTATCAATTAGAAGACAAGCCTCTTAATATACTGAAATAGTCTAGGAATAACTAATAAAAAAATCATAATTTGGAAAAAATTAAAGGTTAAATGTTTTTCACTTTGTATTGTATTTTTTGAGACTTTAGCTAGTAGTATATTAAACTGCATTGTATGAAAAAGTGTGTTTAAATATAAAAACACCTTGCAGTGTAATACCTTGGACCAGTTGAGGCGTTTCATGGAAGTCTCAAGCTTGAAATCCTTCTTAGGCCTGAGGCCATAAGGCAGTGCATGGTGGGTAGGGGAGCCTGGACCACCCCCAAACCCTAGAGGGGGTGGAGGGGGGGCACCAAATGGAGGAGGCACTCCAGGTGGGGGAGGTGGGGGAGGTGGGGCATGACAACCAGGCAAAGGAGGCGGACAAGGGGGAGCTGGCACCCCAGCTGCTACAGCAGGGGCTGGAGACCCAGAGGGGAAAGTTGGGGACGATGACGCCTGTCCAACATGGGCAGAGGACAGACCCACAGGTACAGCTCCAAACTGGAAAGGCAGGGAGAAAAAACACAATGTTTGTGGGGACACAATCCAAAAAATTACAATACAACATGTGACATTTGAGATTTTGTTCTCTAGACTTTGAACTATAGCATAAAAAATGCAAATGGTAGCCTAAAATACAAAAAATTAAAAAAATCTCGTAACAACAACATTAGCAAATAAATGCCCAGAATGAAGAAGCACAATTGAGTTTCCCTGGAGACAGGTATTTAAATACAGGGTTGACGAATTATTTAACTGTTATCAATCACAAATTCCCAGTTTATTATAATGGCACATATTATCCATGGAACCAAAGCATAATAAAAAGGCTCCAGAGAAATCTACTGACATCCAAAACTATTCACAACACTTTATGAAGTCATGGTCACTATACTGGTGATAATACAAGTTACTAAAATCAAGTAATTCTTGATTTTGGTCTCTTCAGTCTATTCATTTATTCATAATAACAACAAATAACACTATGGTTGTACTAGACAGGTGTTTATGTAACTGTTACACAACAACTGTTGTAAATGTGTGTGTGTGTGTGTGTGTATATACATATATAACATATATAATAATATAATATAGATTATAATATTATATATATATTAAAGTAAATGCAAATTAAATAAGCTAGCCAGTACCCAAAATTGCCTTTACACAGAATTGGTTTTATTTATTTATTTATTTTTATCACTGAGGTCATAAAATATTTTGCATAGCTGTCTTCTTGCTTGCCTCATTGGCATATTTTTTATTCTTTTAACTTGGTTACAGCAAATATTACTTGATTACAGAATAGTTTGATGGTTACTAAAAGGTTCTTTTGCAGAGTGTGGAGCAGTGCTCAAGAAACCTTTCACCAGATAAATAAAATCAACAGTGAACTCACATTGTAAAGAAAAAAAAAAATGCCTGAAACTGGAGAAAACTAAAACAAATTACAGCCACTGCAAAGTGTGCAGCCCAGTATGCTTTCCCCTCGAATACCATTGTTCTAAGGATAACGGAGGTGTACCATCCAGTAGAGGCCAAATGCTCACAGAAGATCCAGAGTCTGTCCAGAACATACCCACAATGATTTTTTTTTTCTTCCCTCCTAATACTTAAAATCAAATGGTATAACCGGTGCTACAAAGTTTCGTAAATTGTATCATACAGAGAAAATGGCTTATTGATCCATGCACCAGTTTTAGATTAAAGACTCACGCTAAAGGTCAGCCCTGGGCATGTACTCTGCCACTGCCTCTAGAGGAAAGAACTTCTTTGCTGAATTAACAAGTGCGTGCGTTGGTGAGCATTAACTGACAGTCACTGGATGTGTGTTTTGTGTGTGTGTGTGTGTGTGTGTGTGTGTGTGTGTGTGTGTGTGTGTGTGTGTTGTGTCCTGCATTGGCTACGTGTACCACTGTCATTTGAACCAAGGTACTATTTGAGTATTCATTACGTGTTTGCAAACTGAAATTGAAAAATTATCGGAAAATAAAAATGAACTTCTCCTCTTTTCTCTGAATGTGTAGTTATCTTGCAGTGCCAGGGCAAGGGAACAACTCTCCCGATTGGTTTGTGGGGGGGGGGGGGTTAAAGTGAAAGGCCCGGTAGTGAAGGGGCTTGTCAGAATAAATTGCTTTTAGAACAATTTCCTCTTATGGGATAAGATCAGAGAATCAGAAATGGCCAACATGGAGGACTTGACAGCGTTCTCATTAGACTTAGTGTCAGCTAACCAGTAGAGCCTCCATGTCAACCCAAAATGCAAGCTCCAGTGGAGAAAAAAACCCCATCACCATCTTGGCAGCACCCCAAAATAACAAGAACATCATAATGAAAAGTAGGAAAAGAAAATTTAATTGCATATCCATTCTAGATTTAGGAGGTTTGTTGAGTTATCTAATGTAGTGTTTTGTTATATCACCTTAAAGAATTAACACAATTTACAACAAATAAACGACATTGAAAACAAATGGGTCATTTACCTGGGACCTGAAGGCCTGCAGCTCTGCTTGGAGTTCAGCTATTTTTTCATCACACTTAACCAGCTGAGCTTGTGCCTCCTGTCTGCTTAGAAACTCCTCGTCAAACTTAAACAAGAAACATGTATCAAAAATACACAAAAACACATGCTGATATTAAATGAATGTTAACACTGAATTAACATAAGCAGTATTGATTAAATTGTTTAAGTCTAATGGTGTAAATACTTTCTAAAATCAACATTCAGTTTACCTTGATTGCCTTCATTTATCGAGTCAATTTCAACATCCATTCATTAATAAAACCTTTTAGTTCCATACACACGCCAATCAGTGAGCCATCCTTCTAATCAGGATCTACAACCTGCTGCTGCCCTGACTTAAAATAATCACAGCAGCCAATTCTTCTGACCTCACGTTTCACAACCGCGCATGGGTCTGATTGTGTGTGTTATGACAAAAACATTACTGTTCTTGCTGAAACTGGTTGTAGTGAGATACATTTGCAAACTCCTATTCAACCTATGTCTTTGTCATGAACATAAAAAGATGGCCCTTAAACTGTAGTAACTTGAGCTGTACCACACAATAAAAAGTAGGGAAGAAACGTATCATTTATGTAGTGTGATATGGGAAGAATGGGTTTTTCTATATCACCGTTCTCAAACTGAAAAATCTAGAGTAAATGTACATTTGTTTAACTTGCATTACAAAAATTTTTAATTTCCTTGATTGCAATATTTTAAGGTAATAATAATCTGATATTATTTTATAGCATTGTCACATCCTGCAATGCCCACTTTTTAAATACCTATTTTTGTGTTTCTGGAAAAGAATCAGGGCATTTAAAGCCATGTTCTGCTAGGGGATGACTGCAAATGAACAGTATGTTGGATAGGATGTTGAATTATTATGTTTATAACCAAAGCCCCTGGGAATTGTCAGTGTCATGTTTAGTTCAGTGTTAAAGGTCCCATGACATGGTGCTCTTTGAATGCTTTTGTAAAGGCCTTAGTGGTCCCCTAATACTGTATCTGAAGTCTCTTTCACAAAGTTCAGCCTTGGTGCAGAGTTACAGCCTCTAGAGCCAGTCCCACAATGAGCTTTC
>NC_045733.1:14126841-14148040 GCF_008692095.1 Etheostoma spectabile
GCCATTTCTGAGTCTGTAGCTTTTGAGGAGGAGGGCAAGGTGGAGGCCGGGGTTGTGGCCTTGACCAGCTGCCACTTTGCTCGTTTGAAAGCCAGGATGTCTCTCGGTCACGGGTGGACCAAATTCTGTGGGCGGGCAAAGCCGACAAAGGGGAGGTAACCTTGCCCCTTAAGACCCCAAGACTCCAGATTTCCCATCTGAGCTTTCATTTTCTCAAAGGCAGAGCCGGATCCCCAGGACTTGGTTTACACCTATCGCAATTTCTAGCCGCTGGGGAACCATAGACAGGCTGGGGGAACTCATAAAGTGACATTTTCATGCCATGGGACCTTTAATGTTTTGTTATGTAACAGACTATATAGAACCAATCAAAATAAATGGCTGGATGTGTTAGTAGGCTTTGTTTTGGCCAGGTAGTGTAGTGGATATAGTTTTTTCTCAACACTTGCCTTCTCTGCCAGTTCTGAAGCTCTTTGTTCATACTCATCAATTCGAGCTTTATCGACACACACCTCTGAAAACAAAAAAATAGATGAAAAAAATGAAAACAATGTATGTCTTCTTGAAATATCTATAATGCAAATCAAGTGCCAGAAGTTATGACTTGCCCAAAAGGTGGCTGATGTCCACATCTAGGCGCTTGCGGTAACTGAAGTCTGGGTCAGTGCCACTACGGTGGAGCACAATTTGAGACACACACTCCTCAATGATCTTAAAGTACTGGGGCCTGAAAATTAGAATAAGTGAGACAACATAGTTCAAGAGAAAAAGTGGAAAAAAACATACCTTTTGTTTGATTTAATTTCATACTGTCTGCATGAAAAGCAAGGTTAGTGTATAATGTGGCATATACCAACAACTTCCAACAACCAATCAGAGTCATTGCATAATAGATATTCTAAATATTACAGGAGGTTCCAAGTCAAGGCTACTTACCATAATGATGTATTAGTGAGTCAAATTGAAGTAAGATGTTAACACAACAAGTGCATTTTAAACCAGATGACAGAGCATCACATTTACATGCTCAAACAACATCATGAACGCTGTTGACATGAGAATAAGGTCTATCCATAATTCGTACACATCTGTCTCCAAAACTAAATCCCATCTCCCATTAATATCCCAGCCCTTTAGAAGGAAATGGGTGGACAAAACAATAAAAGGGAAGGGAAATAGACAGCAGCAAAAGAGAAACATTTAAGAAAACAGGAATGGTGGGGCTAAATTCAGGACAGACAAGGGACAGAGATGGTGTTGCAAGTGAACAGATATACAGTATGTTTTTTTTCAGGATGTAAACGTGGATGAATAAAAAGGCTAACTGTCTTAATTCTTGGAATTGTTATAGGGCAAGCATGATGTTAGACAAGTTAGGGGCTTTTGGTTTCTTTGGAACTACTACAACTTAAAAACTCTAATTTATACACAACTTACACCTTACTATAAGAACTGTTTTGATGGTACTGAGTAATACACACCAACCTATTACCAGGTGCTAAGTAATTGCCTTTAATGTCTTCAAATGGCTCTGTTAAATGCATTGATCACAGAATAACCTATGGCATGTCACAATAAGAGACAGAAGATATCATAATGCAACAACAGATGGCAAGCAAGGCTGGGAGCCACAGCGCTATTCCAAGTTAAAGGGAAAGTGTCTGTTTAATCTACTCATTATCTTAACACAGTTCCGCTGAGAGTCCAAATCTCTCTACACCAAATCAATAACTAAAACTTTGAGGCTTACAAACCACATAAATCAGGGACATTGCCTTCCACCTCTTTCACTGGATCTTATAGTATACCATGTATATGATTTGGAAGGTGAGCTGAACAATGAAATCATTTGCAATCAAATGGAATCAGGCATGTTGTCTGTCAAGCTGCTGGTGTTCTTGGCATTAAGGATACAAATAAATAAAGATGCCTACACCTGTCAGTCAGGAGAGATGTGAGGTGCATTAAAAGGATGACATTAAGCTATGATGTTGTATGTGCCAAAGGTGAAAATGAGTCACATAAAGGGTATGAAACTGCCTGAGGTGTTGAGTTTTATATATAAAATAAAAAATAAAAAATTAACTTAAATCCAACTATAAGAATCTAAAGACCTACACCATATTGTATGAGAATCAGTGGGAATATACAATCACCCATGCCATTAAACTATGCATTTTCATTACATTTGTTATAAAAACTAATACACACATATACAAAAATATATATATATATACATATACACATACATATATATATACACACACACACACACACACACATATATATATATACATACATACATATATACACACACACACATATAATATATATATATGTATATGATCACACCATACACATATAGTATACATACACACACACTATATATACCATATATTATATACATTAATATATATATACATACAATATATAATAATCACATCTATTATACATACATATATACACATATATATACACATACATACATAATTACATACAATAATATAACATAATATATATATATACAACATATATATATATACACATATATATAATATACATATACACACATATATATACATATACATACATATACATACATATAACATACTACATACATATACATACATATTACACATATATACATATACTACATATATATACACTATCCATACATAGATATAACATAAATACATATATACATACATATATACATATACATACATATACATGACATATATACATATATATAGACATATACATACATTAGACATATATAACACACATACATTATATACACTATACATACATAGATTACATATAATATACACATAGACACATACATATATTAATATATATATACACATATAACATATACATATATATTACATATATACAGCTACCATATTACATACATATATATATACATATATATACATACACATATATAAATACACATATATATACACATATAAATTACAATTTATATATACACATATATATTATTATACACTATATACATATAATATATTATAACTATATAATACATATATATATATATCAGTATATACATATAGTTATATATATATATACCATACACTGTTATAGTATACATATACACATTATATATATACACACACATACACATACAGGGTGTGTGATACATATATATATATATACACACACATACATACATACATACACATACATACATACATATATATATACATATATCCACACACACACACACGCACACGCACACGCACACGCACACACACACGCACAGATCACTTTTATTTCATTATAACATAACCCTGTTTAGCTGTTTAACTTACACCTTTGGACAAGCACAACAGAGCTCGGATTTACGCTTTCAGGAGAAAAAGCTGTTAGGATGAGGTCTAACAAATTAGTTTGACGTCTGTAACGCTTCTTGGTTAAAGATATTTTTTCTAAATTCAATCAAGCTCTGTGTCACGGCAGTGTGTTTAGATAAACGGTGTGTGTCTTGATTGTGTAGCGCCAGTGCGGCTTGGAGCAGCCGTGTTCTGCTGAAATCCGTCAGATAACAAGCTTAGGTTAGCAGCTTACATTAATAATAATACTAATAATACTAATAATACTACATTTCATTTGTAATGACCTTTACATTTAAGACAAACCTCAAAGTGCTTCATTAGAGCAGAAAAACACAATGCTTAATTTATTCATAATTTATTCATTTCAAAATTGAGAGTGCTAGTTACCGCTGCTAAGGTGTTACTGGTGTTACTTTTCAATTTTCAGTGGAGGGGGTTTAGCGAATGGTCAATTGACTAATTGTTTTAACAATAGATTCTAGTGATTAATTACAATATTGAATTATTGCCCAAAAAAGCCTTCATTAAATAAAGTATAACTGTAATTTATGTGATTCAGCTGGTTATCTGCCAGAAGATTAAAAAAAACATTGTGTAGTCTAGACATGCCATAGTTAGGGAGGCCTGAACATTTGAAAATAGATGCCGCAATGTTAGCAGTAATAACACCAATGTTAACATTTCATAATAGTTTCAGATGAAGAAAGCTTATCATGGAGAGCAAGTGCAGAGTGCCAGTCACTTTAGGTGTTGATTTTGGGTGGGAGAAAAACTGGTGGTGATGCATTTCAAATTCTTCAGATTAGAGCTCCATCTTTTGATCAAGCCAAGGTTTAACTCACACCCAGCTGTGAGCGAACCAACATAAAATACGCTTTTGAAAAGTACCGTTAATAGGAGACGAGAAATACTCTGGAGCCATGGTAGCAGTAGATGGACTGGAGATCAAAGTTACAGCATTCTCTTTGTTAGCCAATGTCATTGAGGAGGTTTAAGGCAGAAGGAGTGAGACCTTCACAAAACACAAGCTCTTAATAAGTGTACATTATTACGAGCGTTCAAAAGCCACTTAGACCTTCACTTGTGTGTGCATTTGGCTAAGATGAGAGATTAAAATGCAATATGTCACTCAGTCATTAACACAAGGACCACATGTTATATTACTGTACACTTCTGACACGTTTGATCAAAGGCAACAAGCTCTGGGCTATGAAGAAAATAATAGAGATAATGAATAGAGATGATACAAAAACAAATAAAAATCACAGAAAGTCTAAGTCACAGACATACAGGGAGACGCTGAGAGTAAATGAAGAAAGAAATTGAGTTGTAAAACACTGCATTCTCCATCACACTTTCGATAATTAATGTTCTGTGAGTGTGCTGCGGATTTTTACCTGACCAAGTAGTCGTTGCGTATAAGCATCAGGTGCTGCAGTATAGACAGGAAATAGGGCTCTGCACTGCTGTCCTTCACCATGCTCTGTACAATACTGAACACGTCCCCCACATCAGTGCAGAGAGTCAAGGACTTGTACGTAAACCATAACACTGCATTTAAACATAAAAAAGTAGAAACTACTGAAAGACAGAAAAAATTAAAGAATTGTACAATTTTAGGATTAACTGACCTTAGCTGGATGCTTTGTACATTTCAAATTAACTAAATGTTAGGCATACTTACAAGAAACAGACACTGAACTAGAACTTATTGTTAAACGCGTCAATTTTGAATATTGAAGGATATTCCAGTTCACTTTTGATGTCTTCCAACCTGTGAGAGAACTCCATCATGTCCTCGTCTTTGTGCTCCTCAAATACCTTTAGCTGAATGTCAAGGGCCTCATTCCTGATGGTTGTCAAATGCTACAGATGGATTAAGGTAGAAAAAGATGAAAAGGCAAAACAGATTAAAAGAGATAAAGATTAAAGCTAAATAAATCTGAGGGAAGGGCTTGACATCAACACCAAAAAGGAAGTATCAAGCTCAAGTAAAGACAAGAAGCTCATTCTAAATGCTATTAATGATCATGATAACAACAGGTGTTGGGACAAGCTTCTCATTTTAATTCATTTGCTTCTCTGCAGTTACAGCAGCAATGTTTACAACAGATAAACATGTTAGGTAGATGGTATGAAAGCCAGTAGGAAGATTATTAGCCAAGGCACTAGAAACGTTATTGGTTTCTGGGTCCTAACACAGATGGAGGATGTGCAAACCCTCCTCTGTGTTTCATAAATTATTTGGTGGGGCAAATCTACAATATTTCACTGAAGTGGACAACTCATTTAAATATTAATACAAGGTGAGTGTGAGTTTTGAGTGTGTGTAGTGTGTGTGTGAGAGAGTTTAGTGTGTGTGTGCTGCTTACCGGCAATATCTCTTTCAGGCCACAGCGCATGAATTCATTTCTGATGTGCAGCCTGAAGTCCAGTTCATCAGGGGATGTTACTAGTGCATTGATGAGCTGCATGCATGCCACCTGCAACATGAAGGGTGCACGGGGGGGGAGATGAGAGAGAGAGAGAGAGAGAGAGGAGAGAGAGAGAGGAGAGAGAGAAGAGAAGAGAGAGAGAGAGAGAGAGAGAGAGAGAGAGAGAGAGAGAGAGAGAGGATTGACTTCTTCCAGAAGTTGATGAAGTTGATGAAAAGCTTGCCGGCATGAGTTATGTCCCTTGGAAGCAGAGGACCATAACTAATGCATGTCTATTTTTTTCCAGTCACCAACTAGAGGGGCTGATTTTAATATTAATGCAACAACTGCAGACCTGTGCACAAAACTAACCAACAGTCAATTTTAGGGCAAACTTGCTCTTTTGGAAGTTGTTTTTCCACCCCTCCCTTATGAGTTTGGTTTACTGCACAGGGACCGCTGCATCCTGTGACTTTCCAACTAGCCAGGCAAACACAGACAGAAAAATGAATTATTGATCAGTAAAGCAATCCACTCATGTGTATATTAAAAAAAAAAAAAAAAGGCTATGGCAATGCTCAAGTCAAGGAAGGATAGATGTTTCCAAGTTCATTGTCAATTTGATGGCACTTTTGTCACGGCACTCAAGCTTAGTTATTACCTGTCTTCAAAGTAATATTTTAACATTGTAATACAGATTACTTGACATGTGAGTGGGGTGCAATGGTCATATTTAAAGATTGTAACAATTATTTTAATGATTTCCTACCATCCACATATCCTTTGGTTTAAGTACACACAAATTCCTTTTAAGTCAAATCTTAAAGCAGAGAGCTGAAACTAGCTGGAGACAATCAATAACAAGAGACAAAGGGGGATTAAGAAAAATCCCTGCAATGCTTTACATAATTTGTAATTTGATCACAGCTCATCAGCTCCTTTAATAATTTACTATTTATTAACCATCTACATTAGCCTAAGCTTTGTATTAAGAATAATGCATAGGTCAGTCACAAACATGTGAAGACATTGAAATGTGGACATATTTGATTCCAGTGATGTTATTTGTCTATTTACACTTATTGTCTAAATGCAAACTCTCACTAAGCCAAAGCCTGCCAGGGGACACGGTGTATAGATGTAGTCAAGTAGAACAGAAAGCCTTCGGCCACAGTGCCATGGTTAGGATAACAGTTTCTGTGCTTTAATAATGCATGGGGTTAAAAAGGAAACCGCTCTCCTGTGTTAGGAAAGTGGGAAATAATAATAAAGCATCAATTCCCTCCCTCACTATTTCCCTCTACTATTGCTTCCACCCTCTTAGAGTGTCCCTACAGTTTTGCACCTGACAAAGGTAGTTACAGCAAACTGAACACAAATGTTACGGATAACTCTACAGGGGGCAAAAGAGATATCATCTTTTAATTAACTTTAACATTGGTCATTGCATAAGTATACGCAACAACCAAAGGAGCAAATTCTAATGCATTCCAGAGTTTAATGCTCTGTGTGTGTGTGTGTGTGTGTGTGTGTGTGTGTGTGTGTGTGTGTGTGTGTGTGTGTGTGTGTGTGTGTGTGTGTGTGTGTGTGTGTGTGTGTGTGTGTGTGTGTGTGTGTGTGTGTGTGTGTGTGTGTGTGTGTGTGTTGGATGAATGATCTGTCTCTTCACATCCCTTAGCTACCAATTAAAAGTACAGACAACATACTGTAATCATGAATTACATTTTTGTGACACAAACCGATGCTGTCCCTGTTTAAAGCAGCCAATATGCAATATCTCAAGTGGATGTATCAGCAGGGAAATGATACATCTGAAAGATTATGTCCACAAAGACAGAGATTACATGTAAAAGTAGTGCATAAGATGATAAAATGGGCAATATGCATAGACAGGTAAACATTTCTCAAACCATAAAGTGGATTAGGGAGGGGAGGGATTATGAGTTTACAATATATTACCTTTTAAACATGAGAAATTGAGAGCTTCTTTAAGTATAGATTAGAGAAATCTGCGGTTTTCTTGTTTTATTTTTTATTGTGTTCTCGTCATTGTTTTCTTTTTTAAATTCTTTCTTGCAACGGTTATGGTTTTGTTTTTTATTGCACAATGAAATAATGCCTGGTTTTGCTAGCAATATCAGTCAATGTTATTACAAATTGCAACTGCAAATCATGAAAGATTTTTATCTTACAGTAATTGAGCAACCACCATTACACAATGATTGTGTTCATTACTGCAAATTGTAATATCAAATGAATAGGTTCTGGACTGCCTTGTTATGTTATTGTTACTTGTTTGACCCTTAACTTAACCCTAACTAGGACATTGAAGTTCTTAATCAATGCATAAACCAATGTGATCCAATAATAGTTAAACACTAGGCACTGAATAATACCAAAATACAAAAAGGTAATAAATACAAGCAATATATACTGTAGTTGCTTTAATGTTGCCATTGTCACCAGATCTGTGATTTGCAACACTTTATACCCAGATTTTACAAGAAACTATACATTTATTGGTGTAAAATAGTTAACCTCCTACGGACATTCCAAATTTTATTTCAGTGAAATATGAGGGAAATAGTAAAGGTGTCAATGGCTGTACAAAACATGTACTTTGCACTTACTTGTAATTGAACCGAGCGATCTCGTAGTCCCTGCACAATGGGACTGAACCTCTCGATGGCTCGCCATTCCCCTGCTATGGTGATGGCTTCCAGGACCTTTTCCAGACTAAATGAGAACATGCATGAGGGAGCAATTGGCAGAAAATGAAGACATGAATTCATTTAAAGAGATTTTGAGCATGAGCACTCTTTTATTCGATTGTATCCAAGTGAATGGGCTTTCTAAGGGACCTTTATCATTGCACTATAACACATTAAGACTTGAATAGGATTGTGATGACAATTTAAAATTGATAAACTGTAATGAATTCCATAATTGCTTAATTTCAACAACTATATCAACTTCTGTTCAACTGGATATATCATTACTGTGAATCTTATACATACAAATGAATATTGTGTAACTTTTTTGAATTTCTCTTAAAATGCCTTTTGTAATATCTAATATGGCACTGCAGTCACTTTAAATCTCACAAACTAGTTCTCCTGGAAAATATTTTCTGCCTATTTTCCAAAAAAAAGGCAAACACCTCATTTACACCAGACACAATTCTTGAGATACCTTGTCAATATACAGTATAGTGGTACCAGTACTGTGATACTTTTGAGTGTAACACTGGCACTCACAAAATCACAAGCTTGTCTTACTCCAAATATTTAACTCTGCGACATTATGGCAGTTCAGCCTTTTGCAAATTGTTGGCTGTTTAATGCTTTCCTTTTTATAATGTAAGCCTTTGTTTTGAATTAATAATTAAAAGATATTAATAAAAGGGTAGTTGTAAGCCCGAACAGAGTAATTCAACATCAGAAAAGCAGTAAAGACATGGCTATGGCTAAGCCATCCTGGCTTCTTCTTCCTGACTCTGGCGAGAGCAGACGTGTTTTTCCTCCTCTCCCCTCTTATCCTGCATATATCATTTTCAAGGAGTGCGTGTGGCGGCGATTGTGTTAGCAGCGGCCCGGAGGCATGCTCCAAACGGTATTTCGTTGCCTTGTACATGTGTAATAACAATAAAGTTATCTATCTATCTATCCATCCATCCATCCATCCATCCATCCATCCATCTATCCATCCATCCATCTTGACAGCATGACGAATGAAGCCAGAACATACGTGTTCTCTTCGCCCACGATGCAGATGGCTGACAGCAGCTTTACCACGTCAGTCATCATTGCAGACTGGGTAGGATCAATGGCTCTTGCCAGTAATGCAAGACTTTTCTCCTCTCCCAGGATACGATCCAACCCATACTGCAGTAAACACAAAGACATGATTACCCGGGTATGCTGCCATTTGCAACAACAAAAATACAATGGTCTTTGAAATAGTAACACAAATCGTATTACATTAACACAAAAGCAATTCAAATTCAGTATCTTTACCTTCACTCCAAATTAAGTTTAAAGTCTCAAATGTATGACCAAATTTAGACTTAAGGTTAACGGTGGTCATCGAATTATTAAAATGATATAGAATAATTCTGCTATGTGAGTTTTTTCTGTTTGTTACAGTATACTAAAGCAAAGACAAAAAACAATCTTCAGAGAACACCATCATTACAGAAAAAATTGTATGACTGTGTTAGAAATAAAATGTTCAGGACAAGTTTTATATATATATATATATATATATATATATATATATATATATATTATATTATATATTATATATTTATTATATTTATTATATATATTTGCAATTTTGATTTTTTTCTGTCATTTTTCCGTTACATCCATCATAGTATAGTTCCCTATATTTTGCTTTAATTCATGCTATACTTTACTTTATAAACCCTAGGAGATCCTCAATACCAGTGTTCACATAAACAGTACAGTATATAGTAGATAAACAGAGTAAATAATTAAAAGTCAGTGGGTACTAACAAAGTAATGAAAAGGAAAGAAGTAAAAGCTGAGAGCTACTATATACACATTTATAATAACTATGCAGTTACAGTCCATCTAATCTATATTAGGGAAATCAGTTTTCTTGGAAGTGTTAAGCTGTTCAAAGGGCAGTTTCACAGCGTGGAACCTTTTATTATGACCTTATTATGGCATTAGTGACAGACAAAAGAAAATATGCAACTGTGTGACTTGATGCAGAAAGGCAGAAGAAAATAAAAGTCTACACTGACAGCTGGCAGAGAACACCTGTCTTCTTGGCATTGTGGGCACATCCTGTCCCAAGATGCCTCTCTAGCCAGGGAAAGGTCTGGGCTGACAGAGAGGCCTACGGGTAAATGCCGGCATCTGGCGCCTGTTGAGACGCAGGATTACATGAGACCTTACAGCACACTTTGTGCCAGAGCGCCTGTGTATCCATCTCCGTTGGGTTTTAGCTCCATGTGACCACTCCATTTTTTTTATTTATTTTTTTTTTTTTTTATAGTTACTGTAGTATAACATTATACAAGGAGGAAAAGCTGAAATAATGCTACTTAAAAAGAATATATTTCTATGCACAAGTGCTTAAGCCTGTGCAATAATTCAATAATATTGTCTACTGAACTTAAGTGAAATTATTTTATCACAAAATATCATCATATTGTCATTATATACTTTACAGGCCAGAAAGCCTAGATATGTGCAAATATGTGTCACTCAGTGCCATCCCGATTGCATCAGGACATTAGCAAGACTCCCCTGAATTGGCTCCATATTGATGCGGATCTTCTCCTCCACTGGTCATAAACTCTTTGTAATTGAAATCCCAGGCGCCTATTTTGGTAATTGTGTGAAAACACCAGATGTTGATGTGGATGGGATTAAAATTACCCTTGGATATCAGATTCAACTCAAACTACAAGAAGTCATTTTAGATAGATCTTTTTCCCCGTTTCGTATCAAGTAAAAGGACAAAACTAAGATAATCCGAAAATGTATTCCATTCATTAACAACATTAATGTAGGAATAGTTAACACTCTGACTTTGGGGACTGCTGGTGATAATGCAAACACAACTTGCCCCTTCAATTAATTAATCAAGGTACATCAATTTGCAAACATTACCAAGTGGAGCTTATGTGGGACATTAAGACCACAGACACAAACACTTCCCAAGACTATAAACCGTGAATCAGATTAGTATAGTGCAGTCTTGCTGTCACAGATTTTCATTGAAAAATGTATATGATAACCGTAAAACAAAAAATTATATTAGCTGAAGAACATTTCTCCTTCTAGTGGTTTTCTTTAAAACAAATACTTGCTAAGACTGATCATTCATGACAGGATTACATCATTACTTTGGTGTTTAAAAAAAAACTGATACAATGTCAACAGGGAACTTGTTATAAAACCAGAACAACACATACAACTCTATCGTCATTACCTTATTGTTCATGAAGGCTTTGAGACACTGGACAACTTTATGTTGATTCTTTTTGTCAAGCTTATCTTGCCTAGGGACAGAGAGGGAGAGTGATGAGGAGCAGTTGGTAGGGCTGCAGGATTATGGCCAAAGTGATAATCACAATTATTTTTATCAATATTGAGATCACGATTTATTATCATAATTATCTGTTGATTTTAACCATAACAAATTTTATTGTCACATAAAGCAGTTATAAATAGCCTATAGACTATTTATAACTTCTTTCACATCCATATTGTGCTAGAGATCTTCTACTAGTCAAGGACTAAAAATCATATCTGTATTTTTCAGTTGAATGGTGATACACGATAAATACCTCCATTTTATTCATTTTTTTTCCCACAAAGTTGGCTAAATGTTCAGTTTAAACTCAAAGCCACTGTTCACAAGCTCTTTTATTAAAACAGAGTGGGATTACAATTAAATGCAAAAACAGGGTTTCCTTCCCAGATTGAAAATATACAGCTGCAATACAGGTTTACATGAAAATTATCTGAAACACATAGCCTAGGATGTAAAAAATATCTCTGGGAAAGCTTCTTCACTTGTTTTCAACAACAGTAACAGACTGATTAAAAGAGATGGGGGGTGTGTGTTTGAAATGTCTGTATCGTCACTGCGTTGCATTTTTAAAAAGCATGAGTTTCTGGCCTTGGGTCAAATCTCTCGCCCAGGTCCAGCAGGCTCCATCTCACACACTAAATAGCGCGTGAGAGTAATATTACTCAACAAACTTAAGTTAGTTGCATTCAATAACGTCTTCTTTGTTTTTCGCCGTGGCCTCCGCAATAGCAGAGTTACCAGCGGAAACACTGGTACAAATACAGGTTTACCTCTCATGCTTATCAATATACAGTTGTGTTAATAACAATTAAAACTGTGGACAAATGTCAGAAGTGGAGACCAGCGTTGTCGCCGCTTTGTCTCCCCATGTTGCCGGGGACCTGTATGTTAGTGAATGGGGGCGGGGCTTACTCTGTCCTCCGTGATTGTCTACATCTAGAAACTAAGCAGCGCGCTGGAGGGAACAACTCTGACTGGCACATGATCAGACAGTGGTTTACGGAGCGCTAGATTGGCTTTGCAAAAAAAAAAAAAAAACGGAGCATTCTATGAACAGAATGACGCATTTAAAATATTGCTCAATCACGCAAATGTGATCGTGGGATTAATTGTGCAGCCCTAGCAGTTGGTCTGTAATGTACAGCATGAAGACTACAAATTGTTTTCAGGGTGAAAATTTGTGTGCATTGTCATATATCCAGATAAAGGACTCTGATTAAATCCATATAGAAGTGAAACAGGTAAGAGTAAATGCATAGACCTACTGTTTCTTGAACAGCAACCTTTCCAAAATGTCCAGCAGCAGTCCAAGACCCTCATGTCCGAAGCTCTGCACCCAACTGAAACAAAAACATCAAATCAATATCCCAACAGTGTTAGACTGACACCTGACAACACCACTTTCATACTCATCAGCCACTGTGGAAAGCTTTAAGAAAGAAAAACACAGGTGGTATTCAGTATTTTGTGCTGAGTATACAGGCAGAAGTAGTAAGCAAAGAATGTATCATAAGAAAAACTGCACTAAAAAATTATAGATGGAAGGAAATAACAGAAAGCACATTCAGACACAGTTATCTTTTATATCAAAGTGTATAGTCAGAGACAATACTGAATTTGAAGATAACCATATTAATACATTTTAGGATTTACAATTATTATTTTTTAATAAACACATAAGGAAAAGAAATCTATTTAAGAAATCATACCCTGAATTATTATTTAAATAATTGTGCCAAAAGGTATTCAGGGAGACAATAGAAAAATAAAAAATGAAAAATAAACTTGCCATTTATCGCTGTTGAATGGAGAGAACTACGTGCACTTTTAGGCCAACATGTAGGCAAATATCAATATAACAGCAATATTCTAATGGTGCCCGATAAAGTATATAAGCATCGATCAAGCTCTGATTTGTGTTGCAGAATAAAATTCTACACACTAAAACTCTGCATCTCTGATGTAAAATAATTACCCCCAAAAAGTTGAACAAAAGAGTCCTTCTGTTTTTTTTAGTCAACAAAATATATTTCTTAGGCAAGCAGTATAATGTTCCGACAGAAATACCTGTGCTGAATTACAAAGTGGGCTAAATGCTCAGTTCCAAACCAAAGCCACATGCAAGATGTCACAACAAGCACTTTAATTAAAACAGAATGTTATCAACATAAAATTCAAAGACAGGGTCTTCTTTCCTGTTTGAAAATATATAGCTGCAAAAAAACTATCTAAAATAAATAGCCTGTATTAAATAAAAAAAGGTCTATATCTGAGAAAGTTTCAACAGTAACGAACAGAGATGACCATTAGCCTGCGGTGAAAACCCAGATTGAGACGTATATTCCAAATGCGCTGTATAAATGTCCAAGCAATGCCTCTTAAACCCAAATAATACCTGAATATCCCACCTTTTTAATCAGAAAATGCTAAATTCAGAAAAAAGGCCTTTTTCAGAATATCCAACTGGAATATTCTGTTTATATGACCTGTATCAAATTCAGAAAATTGTTGTTTTTGGAATAATAGTAGAATATTGGTGTGCATGTAAACATACTCAGTGAAGTGTCTGAACTACACTGCAGAGTGGATTCTCTAGCGACAGAGTGATGGCTGACTCGTTATGAACGGGTCCAGCGCGGGTTGAATGCGCATTGGCAGGTCATTGTCGTTCCAACTGTCTTATGTATGTAATGTCTGTATCGTCCGTACTCTGCATTTATGCTGCGTTGTCCACAACTATGATAACGTAGGCATGGGTCACATCTCTCGCCCGGGTCTATCTGGCGCCATCTTACACGCTACTACTCATTGAACTGAAGGAAGTTTTTCACCGTGGCGGCTGCCACAACAGAAAGTTACCAGCAAAAATATTTGTACAAATACAGGTTTTCCTGTCATGCTTAACAAGATATAGAGCTGTGTAACAATTTAAACTGTAGACAAATGTCAGCAGTGTGGACCGGCGCTGTTGCAGGAGTGAGTGTGGGAGTGGGTTTGTGCGGGGAGTAAGAGGAGAGAAGCAAACACAGCTCTACAGATGAAGTGCGTTAAATAACAAAATATAAAACTATATCGATATAAATGGGATTGTCTGATCCCATATCTTGTTAAAATATATTGATATTGAGAAAAAAAAAAATTTAAATCAATATACAGCCCAGGCTTAGATGTAGATGTAGTAGGTGAACAATGGCCTGGGCTACTAAAATCTTTCTGGCTCCACATACTATGTGAGAACTGTTTTAACTACGCAGAAAATAGGGCCTTCCTTTACATAAAACAATATTTCAGTCTTCCCAGTTCCAAAGCGTATGTGATAGTGGTGCAAACCAAAACAGAAGCAATATGCTTTTGCCTAATGAAAAAACAATTCAAATTTTGAGACTTTATGGATACAATCAAAACAGAATGACATTCAAGATAAAAAAAAAAACTGTTACTTTTCCTTGTTACTAACAAATAAAATGCTGGAGCTCCAAGGTCGATACAGACATTACATATACAAGACGTTTGCAACAACGATGACAACAACGTTGAATGCGCCAATGCGCATTCAACCCGTCAATTCTGAATTAAAAAAGACCAATGGAACACTGTAGCCAGGCAGCGCCCTGACTGGCACTGCGGCAGATAATTTACGCTTAAGTAAGCTTACTTAGCAAACGTTGGTGCTTCCAATTTTTGATAAGGAAAGCTAACTGGCGAAACATTTCAAACAGAGGCCCATGTACCGTTTGAAAAAATGTTACAAAAGGTCTTGAGTCTAAACTGTCTTAGGTGTGCAGTAGTGATTAGGGCGCAACGATAATTATTATCAAATCATGATTTGAACAAATGTGATTAGCTAATCGTGAAGGCTAAAATTGATTGAATGTGGAATAGTTAGTTGAATGTGCGGTATAACATTATTTATTCCTCTTTTTATTAGTATATTTACTGTTTTTTTAATAAGATAAATGCAGGAATAATGTTTCATATCACTGGAAATTCATATCTATGTTCATTGCATGAAGATATTAAGCAGTTTGGATGGTGTCTCGTGTTATAATGTTCCATGACATGTTTAATCTGTTACACAGACAACATTAAACTTCTAGATAAACTTTTTGTAATAGCAGTATCTGACAGAAAAATTGCAATTTGAATTTTTTCCCTAAATCGTTCAGCCCTAGTGGTGATCATCTGTATTTTTTTTTTTAATCACCATCACCATTGAACATCAGCTAATCATTTTAGACTTCACAGCTCAGGAAGTACAGTAGTTTGTTGAATATGCGTAATTTTGCTGAGAAATAAAGCAAAAAGTCTAGAGATTTACTCTAACAGCCTTATACAAGTTATCGGAGATCCTGGCTGAGAGAGGCTGACAAAAACTGTCCCTGCCATTCTGATGAAGAAAGGTAAGGTTGCAGTCAAGGCAGGTAAGTCATCAGGCTCTCATATTAGAGAAAAAGAACTCTATGTAGCTTGCACTTCTCACTGGGCCATGGCCCAGGCCATTCTGGTTATAGAGCAGGCAAGGCAGGGGTTCTTGTCATGAGCTTCACTGAAATGCATAACTCAGTGGCAACTGCATGCTAGTTTTTCCTCATTGGTAGCTGAGGCAGAGAGCAAAGGAAAATAATCAGTTGATCTATTGCGGGAAATATTGCACAGGAAACCAACAAGCCTGTACTGTCAGGGTCTGCATCCGTCTTAAAACACATGAGTGAAAAGTGGAAGGTAATGGAAGGTAGCTGAAGGTCAGGAAGTGTTGGGATAAGGCAGGTACAGCTGGGCAGACATTGTACAACTATTGATCTTGTAGATTGTGTTGACTCAGACTACACTTAAATGCGTCTTTATGCACGGCCAGAACCTGCTTCTTTTACGCTCACACTGTACAAATCAATTGAACGGTTACGACATATGAATAAGGCTGCTTAATATTGTTATTGTCATTAGTCATCATACAGTTAGGACACAGAACAGTAATGTACAGTATCAGTGCAGAATGGCCAGAGTCCCTTCAATGTTTACATAAGTCACAGCAGTTCTACACATGATGCTTTCATAGCCGCAACAAAAGTTTTGGTAGTGTCCATATTTTACAAATATAGAAGCATATTGGTGCAAATCAGCTAGTACCCAATCCGCATTAATGGATGTCGGTGTCTTGTAAACGTAATTTTCATTTTTGACACAGAAGTGCGCTAGTGGTTGCTAGCAGCAGTAAACGTCATCTCAATTAAAGAAGAATGTTATTTGATTGTAAATTGGCTTAGATCTCTGTTGACCTCATCCAGAAAGCTAGGCTGATGTTTTGCCTACCAAGGAAACCACCATCAATGAGCACAACACCAGACCAAACTGAATTGCTAAAATAATTGGAGTTCTGGAACCAGGGTAGTATGTTTCAAACATACTGATTAGACAGTGTATAGAAACATGATTCTAGTAGCAGCTGTCCATCTGCAACTGACACACTTAAATGTGGCTACTTACAATCTTCCATGTCTTGTGTGAACACTGCATAAAAAACATTTCAACATGACTTTCTTGGTCAGTCTCTCAAGATGTGATTGGATACTATAAACTGCTTGTATTTGATATTTTCATAATGCAATAAACACTATATAATGCTCACTCTGAGATCGAAGGTATACTGTAATGTCACCATCAACAAATCCAAACAAAACACAGCCGTATTTGACTGAGGGCTATCATCTCAGAAAGACACCAAGAAACAGAACGAGGGAGAGAGCATTAAAAAGAAAAAAAAAGAAAAAAAAGGGAAACAAATTTATCATCCCATACCCTGGGAAACAAAAACAGTCATAAATCAAGGAGAAAAATGAGGCGCCTTATCTGGCTAACTTCACAGCTAAGGTAGCTTGACTTCTAACAGTCTCAGGAGAATGCCTCCAAGGTTCCCAGGCAGTGCAGCAGTGTTGCACTCCGCTAAAGTGATTATGAGCCAGAAATAAAAAATTAATTTTGAAATGTTGTCCCAAGTAGAGCAAGTTAACTGACTACAGGAGGGCTCTCCAGGGACAGAAAAAGAAGGAGGCTGAAGTCACAGCAATGTGGAACATCTGAAATAATAATACAAGTTGTTTTATTCAGTGAGGACTGGTTGATGCCACTCTATTAACGCCTGTAAAAACACAATTCTAAAACATCTTAAAAGTAAGGTATCAAAATAAAAATGAATTCTGCTTTAGTTTTTTTTTTATGGTTTAAAAGATGGGATACATTTTTTTTTTTTATAATTCTATTTCACAAAAATTGCAAGGTAGCTTTAAATCTTTGCCAAATTGCGAGAATATAATAAAATAAATATAATAATAATACACCTTTGTTTAAAATTACATGTCCACACTACAGTAGAGGACTGCAATGGGATTGAGATACCGTGGGTCCTGCGGGACCAAACACAAATATTGCGGGAGCCGGCGGTTTTAACGGGCCTGCGGCTAGGAGCGGGCGGTCCAAAACTAGACAGCGGATCCCGGGATTTAGGAGCGCTGCTCCTGATCCGTGCTGTAACCGACTGTTAGCTTTGCCTAGCTTGGTCTCGTAAGGAAATCAGCAATGCACATGGAGCATCAAGTTAAACAACAATGCTTTAACACTCCTCTACTCCCTATCTCTCTCTCTCTCTCACTTCTTTCCGGGGTTACTGTGCCCCATCCCTTTCTCCTACGGCGACTTGAGGGATTCAATCAACATGGACTTAATTAAATTAGTGAGAGAGTGCGTTAAAAGACATGGAAATGAAAGGAACTTAAACAACCTGAACAAAACAAACCGTAGCCAACAACATGTTGTAAAAAAAAAAGTGAAATAAATAAATGAATACAATGTCACTTTGCCTTTATATTGCACTAGAATAACTAATTATTGCACTTGAATGTAATTATACACTAGAAAGTAATTTTTCTACTTATTGACTGACAGGTATGCATATTGTTAATACTACACAGTAAAATAACTAGTTTCCTAGTGGGAGGGGAGAAGACACAAAATCAATGGTCAATCTATTGACAATCAATCTAATGTCTTGATGTGGGACCCAACACACACACTGTGGGAACGGGTAGTAATGGTCAGAAAAACTGGGAGCGGCGGATTAAAAAAAAAAAAAAAAAACACTACAGTACCTTTAAATATTATACCATTGACATATTTTACCAACAGTGTATGCCTTCCTTAGACAACCCAAAAGCATATTTCTCACAACATTATAATCAGTTTTGTAGGTCACACACCTCTTCCGCCCTACAATCTGATCAAAGGCTGCAAATATGTCACTGATGATACACAAAGTATAGTCGTAATTTTCAAATTACAGAATACATAACCTACCACAACATGAAAAGGAATTAATACACTAAAAAAATGCAATGTGTGTATAAATGCACTATTATTGGGTAGGCAATGCATGCTATGCAATCCAATAAAACATCTCAGCTATAATTTCTACCTTTACAAAAGATAATAGTTTTATTGGACCGTGCCAGACAAGTGATACCATGTATATTATTTAGGTAGTAGATTGCAGGTGGTCCTCATAAAGTGGCCAATGAATGCATAATTCCTTTATTTAAAAACTGACATTATAACAAGTTTGATTGAAGTTTGATTGGTTTAAGGAACTGTGAATCTGTGTGCAGTACATGGGTGGCAGGTGTATGAGAGACAGAAAAAGCATCCAAGGTTTATTAAAAACATTGGTGTAAGGAAGAGGAATGCTAAACGCTACCTTATGTTAAAGCAAAACTGAAAAAATAAATATATAGGGGGCCTTAAACTTGAAGGTCAGTTTTAATATAAAATCAAAAACCCATTTCCACTTGTTTGTCAGATCCATTTATCAAATCCATTTAATACAATTACATCATGTAGCCTTGCTGGTCCTGTGGGATATTACGGTGTCCTCTCATCCCAAAAAGGGAGAGACATAGAATATCTGAGGTGGGTGAGGTATACAGGGGTCAGAGGCAAGAGTCACAGGGCGACACTCTGGAGCTGCAGGAAGTAACAAATTACCTTTAAGTCTCCCTGCTAAAGAACCCAATGAGGGAGCACATAAGTTTGTTAGCCAATACTAGAAGAATGCAAACAGTTTATATGGGATAGAAGCAGTGAGTGAGAATTTTTGGGTACTAAAGTGCCAAGAAAGTGACAGTGATCAGCATCCAAAAACAGCGGCAGACAAAATACGTTTTACTGCCAAATCAATCCCACAACTCAGGACTGGAGGGGCTACCGCTGTCGGCCCACTGTTGCTAGCCAAGACAGATTTATAGTCGAGTCAGACTATGTCATTATACAGGAGCCTGCCTGTCCATTTTATCAGTGGTGACTTAAGGAAAAGGCTGTGCCTAAAGGCCACGTTTTCCTCAAGAATCACACAGGTGAGGGTCCCATTAACAGCAGACAGACTGTTGTTATTTAATTTACGGTTTTATGGGAGCTCATGTAGCCAGCTAATCATCCAACCATCTAGCCATCCTTCTTTTCGTGCATGTACATGTAATAACAATTCCTAGAAAATAGACATGTTTACATGCTCTTGGTCTTGGAATTCTAAAAATAGATATTGCAACAATCAATGGAAAAATCACAATTCCTCTCCACTACTCACGCTCTCTTCCTAAAACAGGTTCACCACGATGACGCAGGCAGATCACACTGTCCAGTACAAATATTAGCAGTTTTTGTTTTCTTTACCATCAAACCCTGTTGTTGCCATTATACATTTTATTGGCAATCCTCTCATTAACCAAGCCCGCAAAACCATTTGTAGACACTGCAAGTTCTATAGGGCAGTGGATACAGGCACAAAGTGAAATAGAGAGAAATATGGCAATAACCAAGAGGTATGGATGAACATGTAAAAAACACCAATTGTCATCTTTTATATCACTTGATCTGTTTCCACAATCTTTTTAATTGACCTATGCAATCTATTGAGTCTTTGTTTTTATATTCCATTTTAGTCACATATATTATTCAAGTTAATATTGTCACTAATATTTTAATCAAACAAATGTCTCATCACAAAAGTTAACTGACGAACATATTGCCTTGAGTATGTTTGCCTAATTCAAGTTATGAAGCAAATCTGCCCTTGGCAGTGTTTGCACATTTTTACTAATGCCATTGATTCTAATCCTAAACAAAGCAAGGCTTACAAAAAGTAGATTGATCATGATTAATAGCTCTTAACAAGAATTTTCTATTTTCTGTCTTGATAGAGCTGTGGTGCTCGAGAGGTTCTAGAAAACTTTGTGGTCTGTTCTTTAACTCCTACATCCATGTGCCATCACTCATGCGCTACTGTGTAAGTAGGTGGGAGAGAGCAGCAGT
>NC_045733.1:14148050-14155677 GCF_008692095.1 Etheostoma spectabile
CTGTGAAGATGAACCTGGCGGTATGAAGGCTTTATTAGCCATGTGAAGGCTTAGACCTAGTAAAAACCAATGAGATGAGAGATTCAAGCTGTGTTAACGTTTAAAGCTATAGTGTGCAAGTATTTGATATTAATGAACATCCATTACATCCAAGCCATTTCCAAATTAGTTGATACAAGGCTCATAAAGCCTGTCAGCTCCCCAGAACTCTCTCTGTACTTCTCAGTACGGCTATGTTTACAAAAGGGTGTAATCTGGCGACTTTCAAGCGCAGCAGCTCTTGTGATGCGTTTTACATCACAACAAAAAGGACAACAGTAGTGTTCAGCTTTTGAGACGAAGAGGATATCAAAATTACAAGATGATTACCTCTTCTGAAAAGATCTTGCCATCCTAATCCTAAATAACAAAATCGATATCAGTGTGCTTTTCAATCTCCAGAGAAGATGCTTTCGGTTCTTATGCAGTTTGGCAGAAACTGTTGGATTATGTAATGTATGTCAGTTTGACTTGTCTTCCGATTCTTCAGTCAATTCTTAGTTGATGGAAAATCCCTTCTCAACACTGGCCTAGTCATAAAAAAGAACAAGTAGAATCTTCACCACATCCCGCATTCTGCACAATGATGGTTTTGTCCCCATTATCAAATACAATTACTAATTGGTTGCTCTTGGGGGAATTACTGGGATTGTTGGGGCTTTTTAAAATTGTAAATAAAAGTGTGGTCTAGACCTATTCTATCTGTAAAGTGCCTCAAAATAACTTTTGTTATGATTTGATACTTCAAATAAAATTGAACTCTCTGGGGATATCATGCCTTATCAACATGTTTAGCTTCAAGTATGTGCAATATTCTTTTCATTTGAGGTATGCACAGCTCTTTAAAGCCTTTTTCAGCAACTTCTCAAGTAATGTGATCATGGGTATCTTACAGTCCATCTTGATCTTCAGTATCTGCCTCTCTGAAATGGTTTTTGAAGACCTGAGTTTATTAAGGGTGGCAGCAGGTGTCCACACGTTAATACCCAGGATAAAAACTCCAATGATGGGGGTGAGAGCTGATTTGCAACATTGACTCTTTAGCATTGCTAGCTTGCACTGTCTCTCCCATCTTTGAAATATCAAATGGAATTCCACACAGTCCACAATTTCCATGTTCCAGGTCCTGGTATTTTTCAAGCCATCCCGCACACACAAAAATTATTAAATCTGCACTTTCCTGGCAATAGCACAAATTTACATTTCTCTGGCATGCAAGCTGCAACAAAGAGAACACTCGTAATGTTATTCTAGTGATCTGCTTTAGTGCTAAATTCAAGTAAAACAAAAGGATTGTATCAACCAATCTTAATCAAACCTGAAAATAGCTATTTACAAATTCTGTAAAAACCTGCATTATATCGGATATTAATCGTGAAAACAACTGTGATCAAATCATGTGGGTATGGCAATAGGAGGTGGTAGAGTGTGACCAAATCATTGAAGAATAAATATACAGTATGAGCTTTGATTTTGACTGCTTTTAAAATGATTCCTGGCAGAGTATATGATAATGTGGAAAATGATAATGTGAAAAGAAATTGCTAATATCCAATCACCGACAGGGAGAGCCCAAAGCAACAATCTAAATCTGAGAGGGAGACAACCAAAACAAGACTGCCAGGGATCTGCCCATCAATGTAGCTTAAATAGCACCAAAGGAACACTCACTCTCTTTAGTCCGATTTACTTTGCACTGGCAACAAACATACCTTTACAAAACTAGCTATCCTACCACAAATAATATTAGATCCAGGATGTGCATTAGTGCATACCCTTTTATTACAGTCTTGTATGACCACAGAATTCCTAGCATGGTTACGTCTGAATGAACAAATTGTTTCCAATGTAAAGGAATAAATGTGCAAATTACAAATTGCCATTTCTGATTATTCATTTATCCAACACAAAAGTATAATGACAATGCAAAACCTGCCAACATATGACAAATATTTGGATTGACAAATTGAGGCCTGGGTGAAGGAGATGTGAACACAAATTAATTATAGGAATGCTTGATAAGGCATTGTACACTCGCATTACACACTTGCATATAAGTTGATGATAATGTGCCCACCCCAAATATGCAACATTTTATGAGCCCCTACAGACTAATGGAAAAGTTATGTTGTATTAGTTCTATTGTGCAGACAAACAAAGTAACTGACAGCTGGAGCACTTTTATAGCAAGGCTTGAATGTTCATCTTGTTAGATGATCAGCACAAAGAATGAGAAAATGTCTTGACAAAAACCTGTGTTATTATAAAAAGTCAACAACAAAAGACTATGGATTAAGTCATCTAAGACTCCCTAAGGGGCACTGCAATACAAAACATCTCATTGACAATCTTAAAAGTATGCTGCTCATGCTTCTTAGGGTGGGCTGCAGCAAGAGATCCTGCTTTGTGAAACTATTTAACAGTTTAAAACATTTCACTTAGATGATTCTGGATCAGTTATGGATAAATTCAGTAACTAAGCTCTGGTTTTTTTTTGTTCCTCATGAAGCATTTTCAAGTTGCTACAGCCGCTCTGATTCACACATCAGTCTTGCATCTTCACAGCCACAACCCCTAAGCCTCACAGTATGTGAACTGCAGATCTGTTTTCTTTGCTACTTGACACTTGTTTAATATCATTTTTTCAATTCATACATTATACTGTACATTAATATGAAAGTTCTATTTATTTTGAAGAAGAAATACAATTTTAAAACAAAAAAGAATAACAAAAGAGACAATAGTGCGGCCACTAAAACTGAAGAAAGCAAGCCCATTCCTTTGCTATAATCATGTACTGTACCTGACAGGGTTGCTGGTAAGAGACACCCGCAATGAGTCTAGACAGGCAAACAGACGTTCGTCCATAACCCCCGACTTCAGCTCTCCCAGGAATTCCTGAGGAGATATCTGATGGCTGCTTCTCAAACTACCCTGAAAGAAAGAGGGAGAAGAAATCTCTTATGTGCAGTCATGGAAAAAGAGACAAAAAGTCTAAATAATCAGTACACTGACAGAAAAATTTAAACAGATTTTTAACAGTAAATCGCAAAATCAAAGATGTGGATTCCTTTCCAGTACACGTGTCTCTTTAGAAACCTGAAGATCTATCTAGATTCATGTCTAGCCTACTTGAATACATTTCATTCTACTGTAATAATCCCCATCAGATGAGTGTGTATACTGTACATGTCATTTTCCTCCACATTCTGCTCTTCATCGGAGATGCAGCATTCATGTTTTAACAAAATGGCACGCAAAAAGCAAACACATTTGCCAGTAATATGGAATGGTTAAAAAGAGACCAGAAAGAAGTTAACGTTGTCTTAAATATCTCTATGAATGTTTCCCTTACCATTCTAAAAATGGCATGGTAATGTTTGTCTAGTGTTAATCTATAATTTGTGGTATGTTATGGTGTTTAAATAAGCTGGATATAAGGAGCAGCCGAGGTGCTAGTAAGTAAAATTATAGTTGGGCTGTGATTACTTGTGTTGGTCATTTAGACAGACTGAATGATTAATTGAATATTAAAACTGATGACTGTCCGTACAGCGGTATGACGGCATTAGTATTAAATTGAGACAGTTTCACAACCGGTTAAAACGTAGCAACTAGTAGCCCAATTCGGTGTTTTGGTACAGTTGATTTTAACACTTGATGCAAAGTGTAGGCCTATGGGAGTACACATGAAAACCCTGAAGAAGCAGCTGTTCATAGGCCTACTGAACTTTGAACAACTGGACTTTGGGGTCAAGTGTAATGTATCCGGGCTCATGTCCTGGATGTTGAAGCCCCCTTACTGGAATACTGGAGATAATGATATTCTACAATAGTTTGTATTTTGATTTTTTACCTGCCACCAGAATTTTGTAATTTCCTTGCAATAAATACAGTTGGTTTTTTTTTCAATTAATTGGTGCCTTAAATGTATCAGAATGCAGGAATTGAAGTCTGTTACACTTAACATTACCTGTTTAATAGATTTGAGGGGGAAAAAGCCATATACCTCCTGTCTAATGACAATCTACATGCATCTTGCCAACTACTGAATATATCTGCACATAGTTTCTTCTTTTTTTAATAGTTTAGGAAGACAACAGCAAGACAATAAAAACTAACGCTTTTCTGTGTTTTTAGGTGGGAGGGTGGTGTAGAGAGAAAGTACACTGATTTGATTGAGTCTCTTGTAAAAGTAAGTGACTACTGAATAGCTTGGTATCCAGTTTGGACCTCTGGAAACAAACAAAAAAAACATTATCAAAGATACAGTGTGTCCGTCCCTCCCTCCCTCCCTCCCTCCCTCTTCCGGCTCAGCTGTCAAACTCCTCTCCTGTCCTGTCCTGTCCTGGAGAGACATGATAATGACCAGCCTGTTTGTTTCTCTGTATCTCTAAAGCCTTCAGCACTCAGTAGGGTTGTAATAGTATTTGTATTTGTCCCAAAACGTTTTGGTTCAGTACGCTCTGTGACCCAAACACGTCAAAACAGTCTTTCCGCATGTGCGAGTACTAGTAGTATTTCTACTACTAGTACTCGCACATGCGGAACAGAAATTTTGGACCACAACTTTTAACTGAAAGTAGAGGCAGCCTATTGGCCAGCGGCAGCATTAGTTTACCATCAGGTAAACAAATGCAAGTGTTGGAATAGGCTGGTCCCCATAGTAACTGGAGATATAAAGCCTCAGGCAACTTTTGAGGGATGTCTGATTAAAGCAAATATAATAAACAACTCTTCTTTGACAGAGATTGTGCCAACTTGTTAACCAAAAAAAACATTTTTTTTAAATAATAAAAAACTAAAACTGCAAGCAGTTATGATCGGGGTCCAAGCCTCATCGCGGCAGTCATCCTGACGCGAGTTGACACCGGCAAACTGGCGGAGCGCGCAAAAGCAGAACCCAAAGCGTAACGTGGGGAGGCAAGTGTCAGAAAATATTGATAGGTGTGAGCCGCAAGGTCTGTGGAACATTCCCATTACAAATATTCTAGAGCCCTGAAGAATTTTTGACAACCTCTGGTCAGTCTGATTTCAATTTCTATGAAAGCTTGTAAAACCTCAACCCTGTTGTCCATGGTCAATCTACACCAGCTACCAAATTTGGTACAGAGCCTCCGGGCGGCATGCCAAACAATCATCACAAGTTTGGTGTTAATAGCATTTACTGTGGCAGAGATATTGTAATATCAAATTTCCCATTTAAATGCATTGAGTTTTTAGACAAAACAAATAAACGTTGATTATAGCGCCCCCTAAGGGCCAATCTTTGCCAAATTTGGTTAAGAGCATCGTGGAGAGTAGCGAAACACTGCTCCCAAGTCTTTTGCTTATACCATTTAGTTTGGCCGATATATTATATGATATGCTTTTGGTAGCTTACTGGAAAAAACATTTTGGGTTGTCAAATGTGCATACTTTAACGTAGCAAAAATCTATGAATATCTTTTTGTCGTGGCCATCTGGAGATGCTACATACCGGGTTTCGTGCAGATCTGTTGCACGGCCTAGGAGGAGTTCGAAAAAGTTGGTGTCACACTTAGCGCGCTATTGAAAAAAAAACTGAGCGGAAAGGGTTGTGGCCTATATCAGGTGACTTGGCATGATTAAGTGAACACATGTAACGGTTTTTAATCTGCGATGTGTAATGTGGGTGTTACAGGCAAAAACACGTTTTACGTCATTGAAGCGTCACATAGTGGTCCACATGGGTAGTATTTGGTAAGTCAGGTCAACTACCCTTTGTGCATCTACCTTGTTAATTTCAAGTAATTTAATTTAGGGTAAGTAATTTAACATAGGTCACGCCCACATCAACAAATCATTACTCCACAGAAAGGGGCGCCTGAGGAGTGGCCCTAGAATCTTCATTCTTTATAAATTCTTTTAACAAAATGTTGTCAGATCGGTCTGGAGATGCTATGTGACAATTTTAATACAGATCAATTTCAGGGTCTAGGAGCAGTTTGAAAATTGTTTTTAATAAATTTAAATTTTTCCCTCATAAAAGTCTCAGCGGAAATGGGCGTGGCCTATAATCACAAGATTCAGTTGGATCCAGGGGACACGTGGATATTTTGTTTTTAAATATCCAATGTACGGTTTGGGAGTTATAGGACCAAACGCGTTTCACAGACAACTACAATGAAGAAAAAAAATACTGGAAAAATAGTCCTTTATTCAATCAAAAGTCCAAAAATGAAAACCGAGCATTGAAAGGTTTTGACCCCAATCAGATTTCTTACAAGTTACACTGTTACTTATTCCACATGTACGTAGCCTCTTTACTCAGAGAACCAAGGTTTAATTGTACATTGTAAGTAGACAGAGAGAAATTAAGCTTATTTTACTATTGTTTCACTTTGATTACGTTCTAAAGCACAAATAAATTACCATCAACACTCCATGATTTTTGTAAAGACAGATGCTCCTTTCTCCTCCTCTGCATTTTATTAATTGCAGCAATAAACAGGGACATGGCTAGTCTAGTATCGATTTATGACCATTATAGGATCAACGGAGAACATTTTCTTTGTTTATGATCATTAAAAGTAAAGTTAAGTTTTTTGCGTCTGCTTCCGAGTCATTTTAAAGAGAAAGAGAGTGGTCTGCACAAGACAGCGCACAGTGACCTGCACTCTGTGAACATGTGTGTCTCGGCAGAGAGAGAGAGGGAGAGAGGAGAGAGGAGAGGAAGAGGGAGAGAGAGAGAGAGAGAGAGAGAGAGGGGAGAGAGAGAGAGAGAGAGAGAGGAGAGAGAGAGACGAGGAGAGAGAGGAAGAGAGGATCGAGCGAGCGAGAGAGAGAGACGAGATGAGAGAGACTGAAAGAGAGAGGAGGAGAGAGACTAGAGCGAGGTGAGAGGAGAGGGAACGAGAGAGAGAGAGAGAGTTTTTCAGGCTCGTTCTGCAAAAGTTGGGGCAACTTGGAGGAACAGGCGGATGATCTTCTATGCTAATTTCAAGGCTGCTACTCTGCACTTGTGTACTGATATCGCGAGACACTATCTCGTCACACCATTATTGGCTAATATCTGTGATATTTGTAAAGAACAGTTGATTCAAGTTAGTAAATGAAATGTTATGCTATAGCTGCTGTTAAGCTGAGTTAAGGTGTTTTAATTATAATTCAAGTAAGTATCCCAGACCAAACTCATATTAACTATAAACACACTCTGGGTTAGATATTTTAAAAAAAAGGAAAATCACCTGCAAAGGGTGGTCTTCCAAAGATTCTATTCTTAAGGGCAAGATAAATCAATGTAAGCATTTTTTCGCTCTGGGAGAGAGAGAGAATGGTCCAGAGTTTCCATTTCTTTGGAAATGTAATAGTTTTTCTCTCCAACTCCAACAGTTTTATCTCCCTCGATCAAGATCTGTCTGCTTTGAGGGTGAGTAAAGGAATAGCTTAGGACTAAGTGCTGAAACTATGAAAGAACCAATCAACAGTGATAGCTAACTCACAAAATCTAATCTATTATCTTCAAGCACTCAAAAAGGTTATTGAGAATTAATACCAAACCTCATCCATCATGCCACAATACTGTAGCCTATCAGACAAGGTATTCACAGCAAGTAACATCTCAAAA
>NC_045733.1:14155689-14173855 GCF_008692095.1 Etheostoma spectabile
ATTGGGATTGTGTTTATTAATGAAGCCTCAGCCGTCAAATAAAAACAAAAATGTACAATGCCATTACATCTGCATTGAATTAAAATACAAATAATGAAATGTCACTGGCTACACAAAACCCCAAAATACACAAACTTAATTTATAAAACGTAATTATAAAACAGGACAGAGTATTACTGACAACCCTTTCAGAGATAAAGTAGGCTACTGGTTGTACCTGAACATAGGGATCATAATACTGATATTGATAATATTGTAGTCCTATACCTAACTATCTTCAACCTGAATAAACAAATGATTTTGAAGATTGAAGGTTATTATTGATGATTTAGTATGTGTTGCTTTGTGTAAAAGAATTAGCATTAAATAACCTATTTAATATTTTCTCAATGATGAAAATGACTAATAGGCCCTATCAATTTTTTCTGTGAAGCTTAGTTCCACAATAGTAAACGCAAATATGAAAGACAAACTGCACTCTGATGGAAGACAGACAGAAAGTGCAAGCTATGATTTTTTGGTTGAACTTAAATTTGGTGAATTATTTAATCCCGTTCCGTTTGTTAGCACCTTTAGAGTGGTACCAATGCATGCCTGTTTTCCCATTTATTTCAAAACCACAGTCTTCATCACAGCAGCAAAAGTGAGCTCACTACAACCTAATTTACAACCAAGTGAAATTGCGTTCAACCCGCATTCATTTCTTTTCTTTTTTTAAGATTATTTTTTGGGGGGGCTTTTCCCTTTATTAGATAGTGACGGTGGATAGACAGGAAAGGGGAGAGATAGGGGGATGACACTCAGCAAAGGGCTGCAGGTCCGATCTGAACCCGGGCCGCTGCAAGACTCCGCCTACATGGGGCGAACGCTCTTATGAGTGAGCTAGAGGCCCCCCCCCCACAATTCATTTCTAACGCGTTTAATGTTTCAAATTAAACAAAGAGAATTGATTAAACAAATTATGTGTGACAGCACTAAATGGCACAATCATTTTCATAATCATAATGCACATACCTATATTGATAGCTGACTATGCAATTCGCTAAGATAGGGATAAAGGCAGCCTGCTCCTGGCATTTACCTGTACCTCCTGTTGATGTGAAGTTAACTCTGCTGTCTGTCCCTCATCATGAAAGCTGTGAGAGCTTTTTGCATTTTGCTTCATCAGTCTCTAGAGATTTGGCCCTCTTTTCTTTTACTTTTTCCCGTCCGCCTTTCTCCTTAAGTTTTGGGCTAGCCATTCTACTGGTGATTTGATTTCTCCCTGCAGCTCAGGCTGGAAAATTGAACGTTGTCTGTCCTGACCTGTTCCTGTTACAAATCTGCGTCTTTGGCTGGGGACCAATCACAAACTGGCTAGTAGGCTAACTCTTCTTCCTCAGTTTTTTATAATTAATTTTTTATACACGTATTATATAAGTGATCATATTAGCGCCCATGCTGTTGGCTGTTCATATTGCTTTGTAAGACTTTTTTTTTTGTGCCGACCGCCGTCGGTTGGGCGGCCGTTCTGGACTTTTCCAGAACGATGGTCAGTCCATCCCTGAGGCTAGAGCGGGAGATCATGATAAAAGGCTTCTCCAACGGGAAACTTTTTAGATTCTTTTTTAAATACAATGTCTCCCCATGGTCTTAATGAAGAATTTGATATCAAACCATTCTTATGATAAAAACATTGTAAGAAATGGTCTGTTTCTGCATTCACTATATTGTAGCAGGTTTTATGAAAGTGTGGGAATAAAATTAATTGTTTGAGGTAGGCTTGTATATATGGAACTGTTCCTCCATTGATTATTTTTCTTTTCCTTTTTTTGTTCATAGCAATGTTACATAATATTTTGGGGATACTACATTTTAACAGCCCTCTTTTGAGTATAAGTTTAATAAAAACCTGTATGAAAGGGTTCTTTTAATTGAGTCATGAGTGGGGCTATTACGTTTTTTAGACCTAATCAAACTAATTGAAGTCACACGTTGGGTCAGCTGATTGTAATGCCTACATATATGTCAAAAGAGTCAACCACTTGCCTGGAGAAGGCCCAGTAGAGTCAAAATGTTGCCTGTGTATTCAATTGTTGCAGCTTAAAGCAGTGTTGCGGACAATGCATTTGTTCACTTTAGTATTTCTTATTTGTCCGGCACCTGCCAGAAGGTTGAATGTGCACAAAGTTACTTTTATCAACTTTTACATAATCCCATCCTCAATACAGTTTTTGTGTATTTTTACAAATGTGTCCCAGTGCAGGTGTAACTACATCTCCTAGAGATAGCGAAGCAAGAAAAAAAAGACACTGCATGTAATCCAATTTACTCTGTTTTTGATATTGAATAATCAAATTAAATCCATCCCCATTCTCTCTCGGGCAAAGTCCCATGTGAGACATAATTTTTCATTAAAGAAATAGATGGAAAGATAGAATATGTGCCCAAAGTACAAGGACAATTATAAGGTTTTAAAAATACATGACAGTCAAACACATTAAATCATCCAACTGAAGGTAAGCAGCAAAACATAAGAAGTGAAATTAAGTTAAAAAATGTGTTTCAAAACTTACAGTTTTAGAGGCAGTAAAAACATACTGGATGACCATTTCTCTCTTTGTGTTGAGGTCCTTTTCTCTCAAAGGAGTCTTTTTTTCCTCATTCAAGTTCATGTCCTCCTGAAAGAAAAGAAAAAAAACAGAAAGCGGGTAGAAGTCTTATTGAAATGTTAATCTTATTTAAAACGCAATATTCTTGTTTTAAGAGATTTTAACACACCTCTGGCGACATGACCTGATTTGTTTTTTCCCCACAGCGTTTTAATAATACAATACTTCAGCAACATTAGCTTTGGTCCAAAGTGTGGGAGCAGATTTATTTTTCAACCAAATTAAAAAAAAATCTCCATTAAATGCTTTGTTTAGATTTAGTTATTTATTTGCCGTATTGGCCAAAACATCTTAGCCTGTTCCTGTAAGAGTGCTGTATTAATGGGTGCAGCCGGTTGGACCAAAATGAGTCGTCAGCTGTTTGGCTGGCAGTCAGTACTTACGATTAATCGGATAAGAAATACTTTTGCTTTATAGTAAACATATTTACTATTGCCGTTTACTAAAAAAAGGAAACCTGTCTTGTATACATACAAAAAAAGTAACATTTTATATTGCCAAATTGCATAAAATGACAGGGATACTGTAGATGCTAATATTTGTAATCACAGATGCATGGGCCACCAAAACCCTTTAAATGTTATCTTTTTCACCCCTTCCCCTTCTTGCCTAAGGCTCTTTGCACTGGATACGCAAAAGAGCTGTTCACTAACCTGAGGGTAAATATGACGGTACAAAGCATATAGCAGGTCCATTCAACTATACTGTTCTAGGGGACACATTTTCAGAAGCCTAATACTGAGTGAGGAGAAAGAAGACCGGCATGGTCCGGTGACGTCATTCACAAGCATATTAAGTAGCCATGAGGTAATGCTCCGGGGGGGACTACAAACCAACAGCTTTTTTTTTAAATTGCTTGTAAAACATTGCTTTTTGCATGTTGCATGCTGTAGTTGTGTAAAGCAGCGCGGTGAACGAGAGCAGCAGACGTGTGTGCTACCTTGTGTCGGGTTTGTTCCGTGGAATGGATGAGTTGCCTACACTGGATGTTTTCTACTGGAGATGATGTGGCAGCATGTTTGCAGCTATAAATCATCCCAAACTTTGTTGTTTTCTCTCGCCTGTCTCTTCTCTTAGACCCGCACTATTATCGCTGTCGTCCTTCATTTCTAATTTTTGTTTTGTGTTTTTTTTTCTAATTTTTTCTGCCCTACTTTGCAAGTTATCTACTGTCCCATGTTGAGTGTTTTGGATGCCTATTGAGGACATACATTCCTAACAAAAACGAGAAGAAGTCATCTCCCAGCATCTTTACAGCAGTCATATGTCAAGCAGCAATATGGTTTTATAGAATGTCCTAGTAGAAAATAGAAAGCCTAAAACAGGCATACCGTAATAGCATTGTTCCTCAAACTCACCACTTTCACAAAAAAGGAGGGTGTGAGCATTTGACTTGAGAACAGGGTAAAAGAGTGTCTATTATTAGAGCTGAAATAGTTGAAAGCTTTGTCATATTTGTCATCTATTCTATTTCACCAAGAATAACCAAATGTTATTTAAATGTGACAATACATTCAAAACACAGTGGATGCCCTCCTTGTACTTTTCAGTGTTCCTGTTCTAAAATCTTTATCCATATCTTAAGCACTCAGTCCCTGCGGTTGCCCATCCATTAAATGTAGGTTGTACATGTTGTGGTATCGTACAATCAAAAAACAACATACCATCATCTTTTCGAACAGAGCCAAGATCTCTTTTTCCGAGGTGATCTTGGATGAAAGTTCCTCAAACTGATGCGAGGTAGATGATGAAGAAATGGACCAATCATTCGTATTGTGTTTAGAGTGCGGTAGGGGTGGCCGCTCCTTTTTAGTACCCGGAATCCGAATACTGGCGAATCTGTCCAGCTGTACAGATAACAGGGAAAATACAATTAAATTAGGAAAAAGTGCACAAGAACTTTCCATGCCACGTTGAAATACATTAAAAAAAGTCCTTTAGATTATGAGCATGTAAATGGTTAATAATCAGAACAGTCGACAAAACAATTAGTCTAAACAGACTAATTAATGGGTTAGCAAAGCAACGCCATTAGTGTGAACAAAGCACTTACAGTACACAGAACATCTGTTTAACACATGTTGAGTAAAACACCATCGAGATAACATGTACAGTCAACAGAGACATTATTAGTAAGTGAGAAAAGCAGCCTGTGCTCGGTGATGTGAATGAATCCAATGTCTGGCAACGAAGACCAATTTCATTACCACTCAAAATAGGCAGATTTGATGTCTTTTAGTAAAGTAATGTTAGATGTTGCAAAGATTAACAACCACGAGAAGAGAAACCAAACCAATTTCTCAAATCTTACCACATCATCTGTGATGTTTCTAAAGGGTAAGTGCTACAGGTGGGGAACAGAAAAAAACAAGTCAGGATACAAAAAGCAACTGCATCAAATGTTATAATTGTGTGTGTGTGTGTATAAATATATATACACACATTGTATATCACAGCCTAGAACAAATCATTGTGATGTTATTTATTAACTTATATCATTGATTGATAACTAGTTAAGGGTTTTGATTCTCTATATTCTGCATCATAGAATTCCCAAGTCACAAGTGATCCTTTTGATTGTCCTTTATAGTAAAACCTGCTTCGTTAATTAGAGTTGCAAAGATCAATCAATTAGTATTAGTCAACTTTTAAATTAATTGCCAACTATTTTGATAATCGACTAGTCGGTTTGAGTCATTTTTAAGACAAAAGTAAAATATTCTTTGATTCCAGCTTCTTAAATGTGAATATTTTCTAGTTTCTTCTTACCTCTGTGACAGTAAACTGATTATCTTTGAGTTGTGGACAAAACAAGACAATTGTGGACGTCATCTTGGGCTTTTGGGAAACATTGATCCACATTTTTCACCATGGAACATTTTATAGACCAAACAACTAATCAATTAATCGAACAGATTAAATCGACTATGAAAATAATTGGTAGTTGCAGCCCTAATGTTAAGGTATTCAGTGACTATCAAGGCTTTGGTCCAAAGGCTTAAATGGAACCAATGTATGCCAGCTAAATGAAGCCGCACATTCACCAGGAGCCGGTACAATCATCACCAAGCACGATGTGTGGGTGCCAAACTTTTCCTGCAAAAAGAAAATCATTTTGGAGCAGTGCAGTTTAGAAGATTATTGAACATATGTTAAAATGTCTAAACCCAAGTGAGGTGATAGGCAACATCGACGACACTAGTCATTTAAACAGAAGTGCTGCCTAAAAATTACTTCAGTTATAAGCCCTGTCTGCAAATTATAAAGGATCCACTTGTGCAGTAGAAAGGCGATTGGCAGTTGGCCTGTTGTTATCTGTGAGTACCAGCTACCTCAGTGCCTGCCGAGCAAGTTGTCTGCTGCTTTTTCTGCTCTGGCAGATTTTTTTTTGTTTGTTTGTTTTCCTGTAGACTTCTTGGGGAAAGTTGCCATCCGTATTTTAAACGTGTGTGAGGAATAATCCTAATAAGGAACTGGAAGTCAATACAGAAAATATTCAATTAAACACTGTCTTAATGAAATTCTGAATGAAAACCTGACATGGATAGGTTAAGTCTCTGTCGAGCATATTAGCAGACCGTACAGTACCTCAGGGAAATAAATCAATACACACCAGTGATTAATTAATATAAAATCACCTGGAATAAAATGTGTCAACCTGTCAATGAGCCATCCCCCCTAATGTGTGTTCCAAAATTAACATCATACATTTTTGTTCAAAATGTGCTTGAAAAGAAACAGACTGAAGTGTGACATGAGAAAATAATTATCAAATAACCCACCATATGCTGACTATAGGAATTATTTTTGTCTCCACTGATCAGCTTGACAATTGGTCATACTAATTGGACACAGCTGTCAAACATTTACCTCCTATGCCCACAGCTTGACAAACTATGCTAGAATAGGCAATAGGCATATATTTTGGAACAGCATGAACTGTGATGAACCCCAACTATAAGACGTAACTATTCCAAATGATTTGCTTCATAGCTTAGATGTTAAAAAGGTATGAAATGCACTTCGCTCTAAAATAATGATCATTTGTTTTATTGTCACAACAGAACAGAGGAACATAAAAATATATTATAGTTCTGTTAAATAAAATGTATAAAAATACAAACTTAAGGTATAAAACTTAAAGTGTTGCCAACAGGGACGTTGCCCTCTGGTTTAATTATTCCTTTTTTTTTTTTTTTTTTTTTTTTTTTTTTTTTTTTTTTAAAATCGGCCATTATAAATGCTGATACCGATAGATTGGGAAATGCCTAATATCAGCCCGCCAATATATTTGTCGGGCTCTAGTTTATTCCACACATGAACCATGAAAAAACAAAACAAATAAACAGTACCACTACCAAACATAGATTTATTTTGGCACCTATAGCACATTGCACATCCCCACAAGCCTGTAAACATAGATGCTTCAATAAAGCGAAGGGAGAGCATTGCTAGAGTCAAGTAACTTTCAACTATTGAAAGTCAGAAGAAATTTGCTTTGATGGAAAAAAAAATTACAACTATAATACTACAATAGATGCTGATTTATTTCTGTTTATTAATGTTAGACATTGCTCCATTTTCCCCCAACCAGATTTTTTGGGAATCACATTTCAGCTCTAATCTATCTATCTATCTATCTATCTGATGGGATGACATTTCACTGGAATTGTACATGTTTCATGTGACAAATAAAAACTGATTGATTGATAAAATGACATATTCTTCTGACACTGCTGGTGTACTTCACTTCTAAATTAATTCATTTCTAGTTACTTTTTTGAGCACCACAATTTAGTTATATTGCCCATTAACACTAGACATTTCTTAATCTTTTCATAGCTTAAACTGACAACCAACTGATTTTTTGACCATGAACAGTCCCTCTTATCAAAGAACGGTAGGCTCACTTTTAGAACGCTATGGTTGAAAATAGCCACTGAACTTTAACATGCCGTTAATGCCAAATCTTCTATCTACCAATTACAGTCAATAGAGTGGTATTGCAGTGCCACCTATTGAGATAACTAAATAAATGAAAGCTCAACTGTGAAAGATATTTACAATGTTTTTCAGTTATAACAGTTCCACATTATAAATGTTGCAAGACAGGCCAATCTGATGAGAGAAAGGGACTAAAGGTGTCAATAGTACACTGTACCATCACAGATGCATGCACAGTATGTTCTTTTAGTAAGGATAAGTAACAAGATGTTATTTGGTTTGTGTATTTTTTGACAGACAGGACGAAACCATAAGGAGAGCATTGTTTAGAAATGCAAGGCTCTCTGGGAGGCAACATGTCATCAGTGTACTTTTTTTTGTTTAGTATATTAAAAAGAAAAACCAGAACTAACACCTTTGAAAATGTGTAGTTCAGCTACTCACTTGAGGATGCTTTGCTTTTCACTCGTGGACAACAGTGAAAAAGCGCTGCAAAAAGCCTGTCAACAACTCAAACAGTTTTCAGTATATTTTCTGCTTGTATTGCTTTTATTTTGAAGTAGCCACAAAAATTCCTGAGTGTGTGCTTTGCAATATCTTGGCATGGTTTTTATATATATATATATATATATATATATATATATATATTCAATTATCTCAACCCTAGGTAAATGTACTAGATGTTGCTCAGTTGCCATGGGAATAGCTCCGTTGTCATCATAGTCAAGAGATTACAGGTGTTCATATGTAGGATCGGGCATCGAGAACCGGTTCCAACTTAGAATTGTTTAAAAAAAAAATATGGTCCCAATTGTTTGGAAGACTTGGTTTCAAATCCGATCATTGGTTCCAAATTTAACATCCGCAAGTTTTGGTTTCTGTAGCAGCCAGGGGCTTGTTGTGTCGCCGCCATGGAGCACAGTAAGCTGCACTCTAGTGTGGCTTTATATTAACAACATATATATAAAAAACACAGAAAAACTGAAACTCACCATTGAATCAAAATAAAACTCTTATTACTTGTGGAATAAGAATTTGACCAGTTTCAACGGCACCCCTCAAAGAATGGAAATTGAGAAATTGATAAGAACCGGAATTGAGAGGAGCAATCAGAACTAGAATCCAAATTGTAAAAATCAAAACAATGCCCAACCCTAGTCATATGGGATGTTATGAAGGAGAATGGTCTTTAAGAACCTATGTCATCCACACCAAAGACCATCCTTGAACAGAGACAAGGATATGTTCTTAAGTTAAGACAACTGACCCATCTCCAAGACAACTGCGCAAACATCTGCTGAGCAAAACCATGAGCTGCGTTCTAACGCTCCAGACAAAGCTAGTAAGTTGACTAAGAGATAAAATGATTGTCAAAAAATATTTTGACGGACAAGAAAGAACTTTCACGATCAAGGACTAGTAACAAAGGGAACTGGTTAGGTAAAGAACAATAATAACAACAACAACAATAATAATAATAATAATAATAATAATATTAATATAGCAAATACTATCATAAGTTACCACAGAGCCTGAAGTGATTCCTTTTTATTAATTCATTTGTTTTAGACAGTTAAACGCCCAAAGCCTTTACTTTTCGTACACTGTAGTGTGCATATGTCGGCATTAACCCCTTTCAGACAGACAGAGGGCAAGGACGCAGGTTAAATGCACATTTCTAAATGGTTTAACACACATAAGCCAACTTGACTTTGCAACTCTACTTTTAACCAGCACTGAACACACAAGACAGTAGGGAAAAAAGAGGTTTCTATTAAATGTTAGACATTTAGCTAACAAGTCATCAGTGGGAGTGGATAATACCAGGCTGGACTGAAAAACCATTCCTGCGCAGACCTTTACTACAATTGCAGAATAGAATCACTGAATGGCAACAACAAAAAATTAACTTGTGCTGTCACTCTCATGAGAGTGGAGTTAAATGCAGGTTGAGCATGCATTAAGTAGATCTGTGTCATTCACAAGTCTCCTGTCTGAAAGTGTGTGTGTGTGTGTGTGTGTGTGTGTTTAATAGAAGCCTGACTGCTTTAAAAGACCCCTAATTGAGACCCCTCCAAATAGCAACACCTCACTTTATCTGCCAGAATAATACAGCAGATACCAGGCAGACAAAATGTTGATTAGTTTATAATAGTAGGAAGGACATGGATTAGTGTAAGGACTAAACCCTGTGCTAATTTTAACCTATTGTTTTGCTACATGCAAAGTTAAGTCACGGTCACTGTTCGCAAAGCAAACTAACATTCAAAGATTGTGTTGTGTAAGGTTACAAGCTTTAACTGTGTACGAGATACTGTAAAGGCATTTTCTCTACAATGGACATAGTATTGTGTCAAGTAAGTACATTGCACAGACATAACACATTTCCACCACTGTTCTACTGCTCTGTTTCTCTTACAAAATCCATCTGAACAGCCCTTTTTGAAATAATTTAAATACGGAAATATAATACATTCATCAAAGGTCATTGACACCATTTTCTAGATAGAGTCATGCATCTATCCACTACAATTATGAAAAAAACACAAAAATATATTATATATTAAAAAAAGGTCATTGCAGACACTTTTTCATTGTGGGTTTTGCACTTCCCAGTGTGTGTGTGTGTGTGTCTGTGTGTGTGTACAGAGATAGGAGATAACGTAGAAAAATTGACAGGTACTAGAATATTCCCCCTCTCCCCAACACAGAGCTTACGTTACATTTTTTTTTAAACGGTTCATACTTACAAACTTTGGTTTGCGGTCTCCTTCATCATAACATGTGTTGTGGCTGCTGTTGGAGCCCTTCCTCTTTTGAGATTTACTGCTAGTGGAGTCAAAAGGCTGCGAACTAAAACTAACGTTATCCATGTTGTTGACCTAACGTTAATGACTACTACACGAGCTGATAGCTAGCCAGCGTTACTTAAGACGTTAACCTTGTAACCCTAATGTATGTAACGTTAGAACACACCCTATAATGAGGAAGGACGACACACGCAGAATTGTCTAGCTAGCTAACGTTATATTAACATTACCATTCGTGTCTTAAATTGACAGCTAACGTTGGTTAACAAATAGCAAATCGCATCCGTTTGTAAAAAGGAAACGTTAACGATATATTTTCAAGTCTTAACTCTAAACAAATCGTTTAGCTAACTGGCTAGCAAGTTTGCTAAACTATCATCCACTGGTGGCTTTACTTAACGCTAATCCAATTAATGGACTGTCTGTCACGTATACTAATGTAACGCTTGAGTTTCTAATACGGGGGCTGCATACAACATACCGGTGTTCTCCATTGACCAATTTTACCCGACAAACAACGTTAATCGAAAGCTATATAACCATTACAAGCACAAGCTGAAGCGTTGGCTGGATACATTTAGCTAAGGGGCTGATATTTTGACAGACCCGCGCAAAGAGGCTGTCAGCTGCGCGTGTTTAATCCAACCAATAGCATCCACTGAGACACACAAACTTAATCGTCATTGGTACAGCCCCATCTTTTTACGTTTGAAAAAGCATTTGATTGGCCGTGGTGAACTGTCAATCAGCCCAACTTCATATTGGGATCGCTCGTTTTTACCAAATTTGTCTCCCGTAGGTACGATGGTTTATGTAGCCTCATCCTGGGTATACATACCTATAATATTAATGAATAAATATACAGTCCATGGGTCTACCTGGGGGCCTGCACCTTATCAACCGTGCATACCGGTAATAGTCTTCTTTAACTGTCTATGGTAATAGTAGGTCCGCACCATGCAGGCCTACTAGTATGCACGCTTGATAAGTTTAAAATGACTATTGTCTTTTGAAATTGGACACCAGATCATCGATGAAAAAAATATCTATATGTGAGTCACTTAACCACATTAATACTCAAGTATCTGATATAATGATGATTTTCTGTATATTTTAGAATATGTTTGGCCATTCCCCCCAACCTGTCACGTTTCCAGCACTCAACAAACACTTTATTTCTCAATCAGACGTTCCTGTAGAGTTTGGGGGGGAGCACAAGTTAATGCTGCCTTCTTCTCTTTTCTTTTTCAATCAAGTTGTTATACTGAAAATGCAATGGGCTGTTGGTTTTCAGCTTTGTTAGGTCATTAAAAGTAATTAAGCCTAAAACTACAGTAAAATCCCAAATACTTTCTCTGATGCAAACAGCAATAAAGTGATGTGATGCAACAAACAGAAAGATTTGTGAGTTCCTACTCAAAAAGTGAACTGCTTTATTCTTCAAAGTAAAGGCAACCAGTTCAGAACATTTGCTGGAGCATTGACAGTGAACCATATGAGACAATAAAGTTAATGTAACCCAATGTTGGAAATAGGATTAAAAGTCACTTGTAGTATTAGCCTTTCCACTGCCTTTGTGCTTCCATGCAGACAGTTGGGAGCATGCCAATCCTTCTTAAGATCTCAGCACTGAAGTCCAATGTTAGTTAGACCGTAGCCCACTGCCAAGTGACAACTTTAACAACAGTTGCTTGTGAGTTTGATTGACAGTTTTTTGACCAGCAAAAACAGGAACCCTACAGCCCATACTTAACAATTTCGCAAAACTTTTCAGGAGTCTCTTGTGTATTTGCTTAACTGTAATATTTGGAGTCTTTTACAAGTGCGGCAGTGATTCACTGTAATAATGCTTCCATTATTACCATGTCGATCTGCAAAAAAAGTAAAAGGCTGGGACACGTTCTCACCAACAGGTAAGCGGACATGACTGGATTTTTATAAAAACATGGCTTATGTGAATGGCTGAAATAAGTATGGCATGCAAATTTTGAATAAAAAAAATTTAGTATGTTTTGTGGGGTTTTTTCAAACCAAGACTTTAAGTCAAATGTCACTATTAAATGAAACCTTCAGCCATGAAATCAAATTTGACTTTCTTTGAATTACAACTCTTGAAATTATATTTCCTTTAAAGACCTCTATTCCTTGAGTTGCTGAAAGGCTGTCTGCATGGCTGCCAGCAGTGTGTTACCACCATTCATCTAGCCAAACGCAAGCCTTGTAGCATTGTGCCTTGTTTATCCTCTCACAATATGAGATCTACCCTTCCAAATCGTCCAAATAATTTCCACAGGGCTATACAATCTAATACCCCAGGGCTAAAGAATAGAAATTTAAATGTTCTTGTATTAATAACAACTTTGATTGAAACAGTCCACATACAGAAAATCCATTTGAGTGAGCTTTTTCTAATTAAATTGCGCTTCATTAGCATGAGTATTTCAGGACAACATTGTGTAAACAAATACAAAAGGTACAATTCATAAAAATAAAGTACCGGTTGATAAAATGAGCTTCAAGGGAAATCAAAAAAAATTCTTATAGCCTACAGTATTGTGTTTTAAATTCACTCAATGCATGTTTAAATTGGTTATTTTAGAATGGACCTGGGCAAGTATGTTTTATGTATTATATATAATATATTGTGTCCCAACAAAAAAACATAATTTGACTCCAGTGGTTGTGCCAGTAACAACACAATTCAACCTTATGTCAAAGTCTCAACTATGCAGTGACTGCAATGAAACAATGTTTAATACTATCTGTTTTATATGTTAATCCTTGGATGGAGTATGGTTTTAATACATTAGCATGCATGTACTGCCATCTTGTGGTTACAATTAAAATTGTATTACTACTATTACCATTTGTCCCTAAAAAATCATGTACAGTAGTACTTTAAAAATATATGACCATTTTGACAAATTTTGCTACAGTACCTTATCGCTTTAATAAATAATGTCATATTGGGCCCTATGTGTGTTCCTCAACAGCTACAGTGAAAACATTACTTAAAGAAATTGGTGATGAGTTCCCAAACATAATGTTTCAGTGCTCTTAGCAGTACAAAACAATCCATTCCTCCATTGTATTTAAGTGGCAGACACATTTTCAGAGATGCCTATCCAAAGCCTGAACACATAAAACTGTAAATATCTGCAGGGCCGAGCAATATTTGCTGTGAATGAGAAACTGGGGTGAACCAACACTCAACTCTGCTGATCTACATATTTTTTAGCCTCCTCAAGCTCAGTATTTTGGTACTGGTTTCTCTCATTAAATCCATGACAGCAGTAGGCAGCTCTGCAGCAAAAAAAAGCTGTTTATTACCCACTGTGCTACTTGCACCACCTGTCTCATTGAAGATATAGAAGGAAATAGGGAAGATAATATGTTGTCAGTTTTTTTAGTTTTTGTAAATTTACTTGATTATTCACTTACTCTGTACAACAGTCTAACCAACAAAACAGTTGCCTATTATGAAACTGAGGTAAAGTAACATAATTGAACAGTTGTTTCCACCCCACTGAAACTCAACGTCCTGTCAGTGATGCCTGGCACTTCAACTTGTCAATAGGCAGTCAATGATACATCCATATGTCCCAGTGTGGCTTAGAGTCGTTTTTATGATAACTCAAGGCTGGTTGGGGCTTTTGTGACCAGTCAACTTGAGGGTCCACTGGGTCCACTAACTCTACCAAGAATTCCGGTCAATTTCAACATGTAGCTCTGTTTTTAAAAATGTGTAGTGATGTCAGTAGTGAGACAAATGAAAACAATCGGTGCTGTCTCCACCGTGTTATCCTCCTGCTAGATTTTGCACCCAACAGGCTCAAACAGGGCAAGTTTCAAACTTGTTTTTAGCCTCTAAGCATTCTCAAAATGTCATTACCAGTGCCTAACTGTGGAGTGAACACAGCAAATTTGACAAATTTGAAGAAAGGCAAAAGAGTTGTGTTAATTCAGCCAGAGCACATACCTCAATTGTCACAACTTTTATGCCTTTCTGTCACATTTAGGGCAGTCATATTAACTGTGTTCACTTGGAAAAAATAACTGTACATGGCTAGGCACTGGTAATGACATTTTAAGCATGTTTAGAGGCTAAAAACACGTTTAAAATATTTTTAAGCATGCTGTGTGCTAACGCTAGCAGGAGGATAACTCGTTGTACAGCCCCGATTGTTTTCATTTGTCTCGCTACTGACAGCACTCAAAATAATAAAAAAAAAGCTACATTGAAATACAACTGGAATTCTACTTTACGATCTTCTACCCAAGAATGGGTAGAAATGGACACATGTAACTATGTTGGGATGGCTTCCTAAACCCATACCTAAAATAAAATAAATTATAGAATTAAATTCAATACAGTTTAATGCCAAAATTACCCTACAAACAAGGTAACACGGGATTATTGCAGTAACAGAGTTTTGCATAATAACATGATAAAATGTAATAACTTGATAAGTTTGTATGTTGTAATAATGTGGAAATATCTTGTTCAAACGTGACAACATCTTTTTATTCGAACAAACTTTTCACGTAATAATGTGATTTCTTTTCAGGTGTGGCAGCACTAGTCTTTTGTAACTTTTAGTAGGACAAAAGGGATTTTTAGTTCAGGATTTTAATGGGCACTAGTTGATTTCTGAAACATAAACTATTGTATGTACCCCAAAAATACAAAGATTTTCTTACCACTGGATGCTAGGCAGCATTTCTCACTGAAACATCTAAACCAGGGACCCTCAACAGTGTGTGTGGGACCCCTAGGGGGTCAATGTAAGGGGCCCGCCAAATCCTTGTTAATTTTTGAAAGTTAACATGAATCCAACATATTATTAGCAAATATACTGTAAATCCCCACTGCTTACTGACCTATAGGTAAGGTAGTCACTAAGATAACCATCCACAGATACAGTTCATCCTAAGCATACACTGTGCCACATGTATGTTTTACATTAATACATGATTTATAAAATCATGACAACAATTATCATGTTAATAGCTTAGTATTCTATGCAAAGAAGGTGTGCATTTTATACAATTTATGTAGTAAGGGGTCCCTGCTCAATCTCTCTTCAGTTAAGGGATACTTGGCTTAAAAAGACCACTGATCTAAACTATCCATAAGGGAAGGAGAAGAAAAAGAAATCATATTAAAAGTATTTTGACCCTCTCCGCACTCCATACTTGTGGAGCGCGTCTGTTAGTGACGCATGTTACGTAGAGTCATTCAATATTCACATTAGCGAGCTTTAACATTGAGAATATGTATTACCGAATCAGATAGTTGTTATTGAAGTGTGCTGGATTTACAACTATTGGTGTCGTTATTTGCACATCTATAGTGTGGACGAAAATGACCGATTTGACAGATTCCTTGACCAAAGAAGGCTGGTAAGGAGCATAGTAGCTAACGTCAGTGAGTGAGCTAACATTAGCTAGCTAGCTCACTCACTCATGAGGTGCCAGATTTGTGTTTGCTCACAACACTAACGTTAACGTTAGTCATAAGCGTTCGCTATCAATAAACATTAGAGTTGTGCGAGAGCACGAAGCTTTCCAGAGTACACACATCCACTTCAGGTTGTGGGGATCGTGGCAATGTTATTCATTTTCCTGAAGCGTAACGTTAACTAAGGCTAACTAACTAAGAGCTAGCGAGATAAATAAGCTAGCTAGCTAGGTACAGCCAATACACACGTAGCATATCATTATCATAACGTAAAAACTGTTGACGCTTTTACAGTTTGCGTTAACTGATAAGCAGTTATAACGTTACAAAGAGCGCCGACCTTGGCAAAAAAAAAAAAACTTGCAGCGCTGTTGAAAGTGAGAACTTCCAAGCAGCACGTATTACTATAACGTTTCAATATCTAACGTTAATAGAGTGATAAATCCAACGTTAGCCCACCGTCGTCTTTAAAACAGCCAAATATAAACATTTACCTCGTTCCAGTTGTGTTAATGGGGCGGTCCCTGCTGGAGTGTTACAGTATTACTCCGAGGCTAATAAAACAAAACCTAGTAGTAGCCTAATGTAATACATATGCGCCTTCAGAACGTAGCTAGTTAGCTAGCTATCTAGAGACATTAACGTTTATTATACTACTGCGGTTGTCTTGTTTTTGGCTAATATATTTTCTCACCTAAAATACTGAGGACTTGCCTCCGGCTTTAAAACAAATAAATAATAGCCGCTATATTAAGTCTTACCACAAGGTGAAACAAATGTATATTAAATTCTTAACGTAGTTTAAAAACGTCGTCTCGTTTTGTGGTCAACTGACTTGTAATAAACTTGTCTGAAAATGATCAACATTAGTAAATGTATTGTTATTTAAATGTCGTGGGTAAATTTATTATCAAGAAGTTTTTGAATGTTTGAACATTATTGCTCACCTGCTTTTTGAAACCTCTGCCAACTTCGTCATATTACCCCTCTACTTTGTCACCGTACAGGTACCTCAGTGATGAAGGCATAACAGAACTGAAAGGATCTGCTGAGAAAATAACACACAATGACATTATTCGTATTGCGCTTCACGTAAGTTTTAATCTGGCAAGTTTTACATGTATATTTCTCCAATTTCACAGCAGTCTGCTCTGTATTTATGTTGCAGCAAGCAGATACTCTAATCAAGGGTTTGTACTGTAAACTATTGTGGGGAATGGTTATTTAATACAAATTGCTTTTCAGGCACCTACTGATGTACACAGCCACCATACACGCTAATGAAACAAACAAAGCTATGAGAACACAATTTTAAACTGGATGTCAAATGCTCTGCTCAGTGTTTTATATATTTAATGGTGTAAGTCAACTTCTGTGAAAAGCATATTATGGAGACTATTGCAAATTATTTATGACCCACTATTGACAGACACAGTATCTACACTTTCCATCTTCAGTTGCCCTAGCTCTAAAGATAATCTTGCACCTCCACATCAAACTATTTCCTTTGCCCTCTTTGATTAGTTAGTTAAATTAAGTCCATTGCATACATCCTAACATGATATCAGAAATAAACATGAGGCCACCAATCTATTTAAGTTTCATGGCATGGAGAGACAATGTATAATGTTGCCATTATGATTAAAAATACTTCATCATATCAATCAATAATACTAGATTGACAATACACTAGACATTACATGAACACAAAAGCGGTAATAAGTAAAGAAGAACCACAGTCGTAGACATGGAAATGCTTTTCTGTTAGACAATGAGTGACTGTTTACCTGTCTAGCAGTAAAAGACATGTCTAGAACACAGTACAGGTAGTTACATTTATTGCAAAAGCTTTGACCTTTAGGTTTTGGCCAGGAAGGCTGTCAAAAGATCTCAGACTGCACTTTGACTTATTATTGCATACCGGGTCAAACCTACATGAAGCAAATTTGGGCTGAAGCTTGTAAGGCAATGGAATCTTTAAACTAGTTCTAAATTTTATTGGAGCAGTTGCTTCTTCACTTACATTTCCCCTTGATACGGCCTTTTGAAATAATTGTATCGTAATTGTGTTTAGAGAAATTCATTGAGACATCAATGTAAAGAAGCAATTGTATTTTTTTTGGTTTACTGGGGAAATAAAAGACCTGCGTTTAGAGATATTGTCATCTGCAACAGATTTGTAAAAAGGATGTGTGAGGAACCCACTTGGAATTGGTATCTTGGTCCGTGGTCCTGCAGCAACTGCAAATGTGTCTAACAGTTTAAATGTAAATGTAAATGTGCTGTATTTATATAGCGCT
>NC_045733.1:14173865-14178840 GCF_008692095.1 Etheostoma spectabile
TAGTCTTAACGACTACTCAAAGCGCTTTTACATCTACAGGATACAATCACCATTCATACACTGACACTTTGACATGGGACTGCAGTTACTTGTCTTCTTCCAATTGGCCACATTATGTCCATTTGTAGGACTAAAGATGGAAGTACTCCTCCCTGACATGCAAATAAATAGAAGTAGGCAGATTATTTGTTATTTTGAGGCAAAGTACAGCGTAGGTAAACACATTTTTCAAATGTATTTTAGGCAAACTCTATTGCAATCTTTCTTTTCTTTATGACTGGCACATTATCTGTTATTTATTTTTAGTATCTCCTTTGCAGAGGGACCTTAGACCTATTGGGAGAAAATTTCTACCGTCTGATATTAATAGTGGAAGAACTGACAAGGTGAGTGGTACATGATTCTTATACATGCATTTTAATGCTATCTTTCTGAATCTCGGTGGAAAGTCATTCGCTATGGTTACTGTTTTTTTGCTCAAGTTTTTGCTGGAATGCGGTTCTCATGAGTGCCACTAGATGGCCCTCACACACTGCCAAACAAGGATCAAAGAACTGCTACTTTGCCTGTGAAACTGGATTTGAGCAACTGTAAAGAGAAAAACAAAGTCAAAATATTGTCAGAGAATTAAAACATGTAACTGTATGTCAGCATAACCCCTGCTCCCTTCAAGCATCAGAACAACATTCACACTTGTGAAACCCTGGTCATAGACTCTGCCGTGTACACTGTAAATATTTAACAGAGTGAATGCCACTAGAATTACATTGCCTTACATACATATTGTAATACCATTTTAAAGATCTAGAAATCATTATTTGAGAGGATAGATCTGATAAATGGTTTTAAATACAGTGGTCACTGAATCTAATAATAATAATCTAGGTAAGCCATAAAGCATGTTGGAAAAATAAGTAAACCTCTGCTGACACAGGTATGCTAAATGGAAAGAGTTTTTTTTTCATATGCCTTAGAAATTAGAACTATTTGGTGTAACCATTGATTAATACTATAATAGCTAGATTTTTGCTCGTATTTTGCTGTTGCAATCCTCCCCAACATGCTGCTGATTTGCCTTTTCAGCTATAATTCTTTTGTTGTCTCTTGCACATGGCCAGTTGGAAGGTCCATGTGTTCTTCAGGTGCAGAAGGTGAGGAACGTCTCAGCTCCTAAAGACCACGAGGAGTCCCAGGGCGCACCGCGAATGCTGCGCCTACAAATGACAGATGGGCATACCAGCTGTGTAGGATTGGAGTATAAACACCTGTCAAAGATTAGGTACCCATATAACAGTTTTTTGTATTTAGGAATATGTTATGTTTAGTGCAAATAACTGGATGAAGTATGGTATAATTGCCTAGGAAGTTAATTACACAGTGCAATACCGGTAATAAATAAGTTTTTTGTTTGTTTGTTTTAGTCATGTTTTAATAAAAAAAATGTAAACGTAAAAATTTTAGTATTTCTAGTAAGCAAATGCATAAGATTCTGCACCACCCTTCTCCCTCACCTCTTTGTCAACACTCTCACCCCACCACATGCTTCTATTTCGCTTTTATCTACAATTTCCACATGGTGGCAGCTATCTGACAATTTCAAGCCTTAATTACATCTCTGTCCCAGCAACGGTGGCCTTGGTGACTGCTGCCATGGTGACTAGCCATGTACAGGTGGAGTGGCCAGAATGTGGGCCTTGACTTCCTGATGGGAAGAGAGGAGAGAACAGAACAAATCCCCTCTTTATGAGCGGCACACACACACTGGCTGCCAACAGCGGTGGTTAGTGTTTCTTATGAAAGCGTCCGCTTTAGTGTGCGTGAGGATATAAGTGAGTGGCAAAGATGGATTACATTACTGTTCAGTGTGTGAGACAGGGATATAGAGTGATGACAAACATTAAGTAGCAACATTGATTAGATGGGGAATAGTGTGTGTATATTTGCTTGTAGGTTTTTAAATTGAGGATAGAGAGAGCCTTGCTCCTGCATTGGCTGCTATCATGAAAACAGCATCTATCCCAGAGGTTTGGAGTGAAATCCCTAATTGTTGCTTTGGCATCCGGCATCAGTAGCTGGAAATCCCTCTAAGTCCCAGAGCTTTCTTAATGAAAGCGGCAGAGGCCTTATCAGGCCTGATGAGATAGAGGGGCTTTTAATTTACCATGAGGATGGGTGAGCAGCTGGGATTATTAATAGTCTCTCCTAGCCTCGCCACCCATCCCCTGGCACTGCTCCATGTCATTTATAAAGTGGTATGGGTAAGGCAGTAGGGTGTGGGGCCTGGGAGTTTTTGAGTAACATCTAACAATCAGTTTTACAAGTTATATATGAAGCATCCTTTTATACATACATTTTTATTGTTTTGTTTTTCAGTCTAAATACCCCCCCGGGAACAAAGGTAAAGCTCCTTGGTACAGTCCAGGTTAAAAATGGTCTTTTGCTGCTGGATGACTCAAAAATCTCTGTCCTTGGGGGAGAGGTTGATCACATGGTGGAGAAATGGGAACTACAAAGGGTGAGAGTTGATTTTGTAATGTTGACTCAGCTACTTGCTAAAAAATATGCAATGAATGTGTTGTTAATCGTTTTAAATCTGCATTAAAGGCCGCCACCACCAGTCAGTCATTACTCTCGCTAATAATGCATTTTTTCTGAGTTTTTAAGAATGTTGTGCCTTTACCATTCAACCTGCAGAGTCTAGCCAAACACAGCAGGAGTAACATTGGAGCAGAAGGTGGACCTCCTCCCTTTGTGCCATTTGGTCAGGTAAGGATACTATTTTACAATATACGTGCTTTTCTGACATAAACACCAGAAGGAAACAATCATTTAGAAAAATGATTATACAATAGCAAACTAAGCAAGCCTGAAAATGGTTACTTTTTACAGTTTATGGAAATGAGATTTTAGCAGTGACTTAATAGAAGTCAGAGTTACTGTTGAATAAAAATAATCTCACAGATGTATTTTAGATGCCAGACACAAACCTGGCTCCAGGAGTGGGCCTTGATGTCCCTTTTCTTTTTCTTTCTGAACTAATTGTGAAAGTCTTCATGAATTTTTAAAATCCATCAGTAAATTGTAATTCTGCTTTGTTGTCCTACCACACATATTGCACTCTAGACAGTGCAATGACTTTTAATATGTGGTGTAAGTGTTTCATCATCAGAGATAAATAATACAATACTTCAAAAATACACTTCCATCACATTGTCAAACTGTGTATAAATACACTGTTTTAGATTTAAACTGCTCAATTCCCAGTGCTCTCAGAAACTATTGAACCACTTAACAGCTCTCCACATTTTGTGGTTTTGCACATCACCACATCATTTTTCATTTTAAACTACTGAGTCTTGGTCAATACTCCCTTGGCAAGGCTCACAGCTTCAGAGTGGGATACATCCGTATCAGCTTGACACTAGGATTTGGGGATTTTCACCCACTCCCTCCAGATTTACTCAAGCTTTGTAAAGTTGGATGAGAGGCATTTTGGAATTATCATTCAACATTCTCTAAATTTCCAGTGTAAATGTATTTCTAATGCTGGGTCACTCCAGGACTTAGTGTTGATTGGATGTCTGTTCAGGGGTTGTTCTATATAAATAATATTCCAGCCCAATGGCACTCTTAACCAGATTCTCAGAATCTGTGCTTGCATTTCCTTGGCTCTGTTTCACAGAACATTTTGTTTCATTTTTTGAAGATGTACATTTAATTTACTTCTCATTAGACAATAAAATGTTTTGCCTCATGCTTTGAGTTCAAGTAGACCGGTAAAGTGTTACCCACACTTCAGAGCATTGAAGGAAAGTAGAATGCTTAGTAGAAAGTTTTAGTTATTATATTTTCATCAATTTGAGTAGGGATGTACCTAACTCATAATTCTGTCAGTTGAATTGAATCTGGCTATATCTGAATATTGGACTATTCGTTCCTTTCTTTCAGATATTCAGTATTAAGTATTAAGCAATGCTTTATTGAAAGGGGTTCAGCAGGACGTTAAGGGTGACAAAAACGTTAATCTAATTATGTAAAGAAGCCAAGTTAGCCCTCCGAGCTAATGCGTGCTAATTACTGTAGCCAAGGGTAAAACAATAATAGTAATCAGAACCAGCGTAAACCAAGATGTCCAACACATTTTTATCAACTCTCATATTAACAATGGCAGCGCATAACGCCACAGCTTTTCCCTTCACAATAAAAGCCAGACCTAAATTTACTCCGACCATTGCAGTGAGGTCTGTGTGTGCTATAAAATAAAAAATGAAAATAATACAAAATTAATTATTGTTAAATTGGGGGAAAAAAAAAATGTAATTTGGATATTTTAATTTATCTGGGCTAGTCTCAATCTACCTGGGTGGCCACCCAAGTAGAACCTCTGTATGGAAAACACTGCACTTACCGTGTTGGGATTGCCAATGCAACAAAATGATGGTAAACCTTTTAATAAGCAAAGGTCATTGCTGCAGTCAGTTGATCCTTTCTTTGACTGAATCATGATTTCCTACAGTTGTGAAACAGCTGCAGGAAGTGTTGAGTTTCCATCTCATTCTTCACAAGTCACTGTTACTATTATGATACAGTTCACAGTTGAGCTTCAAAACATTAACTGTGAGCTGGGTAGCAGCTTTGGTATTTCAGTTGCTACAACATAATCTTAGAGTGTAACTCAAACACTGCAGGTTACTTCATTATAGTTCTCATGTAATTCCACAACATGTGGAAATTTTCAACGCCATTGATTCTTTTCTTAACCCTTTCGTTGTCTTCCCGTCGACCAGGCAACTTTTTGTTTTTCTGGGTTTTCCCAATGTTTTTATTTCTGCACCTTTTGACGGTTTTGGGCAGTTTCTTTTCCTCAACATTCTTTTATTTAAAAAATAAAATTCAAATGCTTTGCAATTGAATAAAACTTGTGAAGAGCGTAGTAAGGAACCATCCACGTTTTTTTTTTTTTTTTTTTTTTTTT
>NC_045733.1:14178852-14181055 GCF_008692095.1 Etheostoma spectabile
ATATAGAAACTTTTTGAAAATGGGTCAAATTTGACCCGAGGACAACAGGAGGGTTAAGGAACTATACATGAAGAAAAAGGATAATTGAGAACATGTTTATTACCTGTTATTTGCTCCCTGTAGAAGTGTATGATGAAAGAGGACATAGACAGCACAGAGCTAGACCAGAGGAAGACCCTCAAAACTCAAGATGTGGTCAAAAATCCTGACGAGAATGTTGAGTTTGAAAAGCAGCGGACAGCAGCTATCGCCGAGGTGGCCAAGACCAAAGAGGTATGTAAACGCTGACCGTGAGTCTTGACTGCACCTTGGAAATGGTTGTGGTAACTACAAGGTACTTGTGTATTATTGAATTCATCAATCTTTATTTATTTTTTTTGAAGATTATTTTCTTGGCATTTTCAACCTTTATTTTTGAAAGGACAGATGAATACATGAAAGGGAAGATAGAGGGGAGAATGACATACAGCAAAGGGCCCAGGTTGGAGTCGAACCCGGGCCCGCTGCATCGAGGAGTTAAACCTTTATATATGGGCACCTGCTCTACCAGCTGAGCTATCTGGGCGCTCATCAATCTTTAATACTTTAATTATTAACATATTGTTATGATGTCCTGAGTCACCCTATAATTTCCCACCTTTAATGTTGGACATCTGATTTCACGTCCACTCCTTATGCCACGTTATCTGATTCAGCTGTTTCTCTTATCGATTGCACTATTTGATTTGGTCTGCATTTAGGACATGCCCCTTATTGAGACTCATCTGACTCAGTAACTCTTCCAATTTAAAATCCTAATTACGTCTTGAAGTACAAAGTTTTGTTTCTTATGTTGGCTTTATTGTTTTGTCCCACTCAGCAGCTGTATTGATCTTCATGTTCTTTTACTTGTTAGGCTCCACGCACGTTTGGTGGTGGAGGGAATGCAGGCAGTAATTTATCTAGTGCTGCTTCCTCCTTCCGAAGTCGAGACTCGTACCAGAGGAGACGAGAAGACAGGGTTGAAAGAACTGAAAGCAGACAAGATGGAAACTATCGAGAGCTGGTGAGAAGACAATCTTTTGTCCAAACCTGTAATACAAGTCCTTTGTTTGAAATTATTTTACGTCACTTTACTGAAGCCCCCATGGATTGTAACAAAGCAGTTTAAGGTTGGAACCTGCCCTGCTTTTCCTCTTTGGTTTCTTTTTGTCTGGATTGAAGTCTTATTTTATGGTTCATAGACTAGGTGAGCCATTAATTATGATATTTTAGAACTCAAAATCAATTGGAGGCTTGGCCAGGTTTTCCAACCAAGTGGCAGTCCATTTGTCTAGCTTTGTTTTGTGACCCGCCAGTTTCCAGGCAGAACCAGCTAGCTTTGGGCTAAACACATACTGTAAATTAGATGGAACAGGATATTATATTGTTTGGCTAGGGAATGTGTTAATTATGCTTTGTAACTTGAATGCACACTAATCCAACAAAAAACAAAACTCACTCACTTGATTATTTTCTTTCTCCACAGTTCTTCCAATCTGTATTCTTTGTCACAATGCACTCTACATCTATGTCTAATATTACCAAACAGACATCAATGACCCATGTCTTTTCCAACCCTTTCCCTGTACATTTTTTCCCTTGCCCATACGATCGTTTTGTTTTCTCTTATTATGTTATCCACTTGTGTGTAGGTGGATGAACGTGCTCTGAGAGATATCATGGAGATGGGATTTAACAGGGAGGCTGCTCGGCAGGCTCTAATGGATAATAACAACAACCTTGAAGTGGCACTAAACAGCCTCTTGACTGGATCTTCGGGTAGCAGACCTGGCCCTGTGGTAGCGGAATCTTTTAAGCCCCAACCTAGAGGTTTGTACACACACACACACACACACACACACACACACACATAAATGTACACATGCATGCCTGCTGCCCGCTTTGGGTAGAGAAAATGCCCCATAGCCTCAGAGTGAGATTGGGGTAGGGTTCTTTTTTAATGCACCTTCAGCCTAGTTAAAGGTCCACATTGGTAGTTTTGCTTGTTTGAGTCCATTTACCACAAATTGCATAGACACTTTACTGCCTACTATATTCCCAGGCACACCTTAGGGTTTCAGATGGATATTCTACTACACCTGCAGTAATTGTTTTGTATTTGTATCAGTACTGGAAATCAACTTGCAGCAAATTGAAACTTATTCCCTCACAGTGAACCATC
>NC_045733.1:14181065-14183994 GCF_008692095.1 Etheostoma spectabile
CCCCCCCCCCCATCATGTTACAGCAGCTGTGAGCAGGGACTGTTTTTGTCCCTGTATGCATTGATCCTCCGAGTCAGCTACAGAACATTAATCTTATCACACATGCTTTAGATGTAGACTTTCAGGGCTAGAAGTGTACACATTCAAACATCCTGTTTCATTAATCCAACCTTTCTTATTTGTGTCTACTGTACATAATCTTATGTTTGGGTTGTTTAAAGCCAGAGGAAGAGGACGAGGCAGATCCAGAAATGAAGATGAGGAGGAGGGAGCAGGGGGAAGGCCATCTGGACCAAGCACTCTTTTTGACTTTCTTGAATCCAAGATGGGAGTTTTCTCCATTAATGGTGGGTATAATGGTCTGGATTTCACTATAAACTGTAAAAAACACATTTCATGATTTTAAATGTGGGTGATTACATCAACATGGGCAGAGTCACGATTGGATTGAGACAGATGGCTGTCTAGCTATCGGGAGCTGAGGGGAATTAAGTCATGTTCTCTAAATGACTGAAATCAGCGCTGGCGTGGATGACCAATGCAGCGTTGGGCTGTAGTTGAAAGTAGGGCTGCACGATATGACCTAAATGTCCTTAGTTTTTTGTCTTTGTCAATGTCTTTCACAGAGCAAATAACGTTATATCTTTCTGACCATGACACATCCCGTAAACGTGTATAGTTTCCGACTGGGAACCCAGAAATTTCCGACATTCCACGTAAAATCAAACACAACAAACAACAGTCCGTGCCCCTCGCCTGGCCTCATGGCGGTACCAAAATCGGAAGAAAGCGGCAGTCCTATTTGATTATGACAGTGTCAGATAAAAGCAAGTGCCTTGCAATGGAAGGTAGTAAAATATGTGGACAGTTTATTACAGGAAAACATCCCACGAATTTGAAACTAGCCTACATTTGAGAAATGAACACAAGGAGGCTAACCTAGCTTACCTTAACAAGGTAAAGGAGAATGCCAAGCCCCCTTTCACCAATAAAGAAGCTAGCCCCGGTAACGTTACGGGCATGGATGAATGTACCTAAAATCAATTCACGATAAATTGCACATTTTAACTTTGATAACCATAAATGAACAAAAATTAATCACATTGTTGTAAATCATCTTTTCTGAAACCAAAATGTTTTCAGACGACATACACTGCAGTTTTTTTGGCACAAGTTGCTTGGTTGACTCGGACTCTGTGTTTGAGTTATGCTTTCCATTTCATTGGTCTGGGTGAAGTCACGGGACTACACAATCAGTAGGATGTTTTTAAAGAGGAAGTAGGCCTATCAACAGGAAAAAATTATTGAAATCATAATCATGGGAAAAACAGCTTTAGAATTTTTGATGTTGATGGTGTTGAAACATTTTCGATTAATCTTCCAACACTAGTTGAAAGTGGGCATTAACAAACTTTTTTTATGCTATTAATATGCTTTTAATGTCTGATTGTGTTTAACTAAATATAATCTGGTTTGGTGATTCCATTAATATTTGGTCATTTTTTTTGCTACTGTTCCCTTCATGTTTTTGTTTAGTGTTTTAGCAATCTTTAATATTCATTGAATAACATGTGTGGCACGTGGTAATGTGGTCTTGTCAGTGTTCCTTGTTCTGTTTATTCCACTGTTCTTTTGCTTTGGTTTAGATTACAATGCTCTTTTCTTGGTTTGTTTACTCAGAGCCAAAGAGCCAGGCACCTCAGAGACACCATGAGAGTAAAGCAAATTTCTCCAACTCAGACTATTACTGCAAAGATCAATCTCAGACCAAGTTCTCATCGCATAATGACAATAGGCACCAAAGGAATGACAGACCACCTCGCTTCCACAGAGACTTTGATTTTCCCAAACCTGGCCAGGAGCCTCTCTCTAACTGTACAACCTCCCAAACATCAGCTCCGGCCCAACAGTGGAAGGGCCAGGACAGATGGTCACGTGGCACACCAGACAGATCGCAAAATGACAGGAGAGAAATGAGAAATGAGCAGATTTCCCCTTCATCCTTCTCGACTTCTTTCACACATTCAAAAGAACCTCATCAGCAGGTGGAGTTTAGTGGACCTTACCACCAACGATCCCGAAATGGAGATGGTGGAGGTGGGAACATGGCTGCTCCGTCCAGCAGGAGAGGGGTCAGAGACAGCATGCCCACATCTAAACTGACTGACTCTGCAGGCAGTGAGCCCAATGGAAGAGGAAGTGGTAAACGCACCGAACGAATTGAAGAACCCAGCAACAACAGGAGGAAGGGGAAGGTTGACCGGTCAAACTCGGACCACCTTGACAGACAAAGGGATAGCCGGCCACCCAACTTTAACCTGAGGGGAGGAAACTCAGGGACATCTCAAGAAGTGGGGTTACTGCAGGATTGTCGTATCATGACAGGGGATCCTTCTCCTTCCCAAAATGGAGATATGGAACAGAAAAGAACTGGTCCAATCAAGCCAACAAACTCATCGTGTCCCCCCAGCAGGGAACCGCCCCCCAAGAAAAACACTTTGAATAACCCAGGACCTAAAAGAAGGTCAGGACAAGGCAAAGGTCAAGGTTTTCGAGGACCAGAGAAAAGTCATTTTATGGAACATGCTTGGAAACCTGGAGACCAATGCCTGGCGCTGTATTGGGAAGATGGCAAGGTATGTCATTCCTGGATTGGTAACCTTGCAATAACTAAAAAATTTTGAAACATGTTTGTAAACTGTCTACTGTAACAATTAACAACTAGATATGCTATAATCTGAGAGCTTATTTCACAGTTAACATGTGGAAAGGCTTAATAATAAGTGCTACCGAGTCATTTTTTTTTCTCATTCAAGGTGTTGACAGTGTTTTAGATTTGATTGTCATGTCGTATTTAATTGAAATGAAAATTTCTTGTCTTAAGATGTTTATCAAAATAACTAGATTTCTATTTGTGTGTGTGTGTGTG
>NC_045733.1:14184004-14217378 GCF_008692095.1 Etheostoma spectabile
TGTGTGTGTGTGTGTGCTTGTGAAGTTCTACCATGCCAGAATAGATGCAGTGCATCCATCAGGCTCCACGGCGGTGGTTGTTTTTAGTGATTATGGAAACTGCGAAGAGGTCCTACTGCATAACATCAAACCTGTTTCTGCTGATGTATTGGTAAGGACAAAGAAAAGATCATAAAGTGTTGGTTAATACTAAGTGGAATTAACTTATTAAACTGTATTCGAGTGGGTTGAGGAAGCAGAAAATGACATCTTAATCTGATTACCCACAGTAACATCACAACCATATCAAATGTCCAATGGCAGGAGGAAGATGATGGTTACTACGACAGTTCACTAGAGTTTCGCCTTGGGGGAGATGGACAGCCTCGACGCACAAGACCCACTCAGCAGTATTACCAGCCACCTAGGGCACGAGATTGATGTGTCTGCGTTTACACTGGCAGGTAAATAAATATGAAAATGTGGTTGTTGTTGTTAATTTCATTAATACTTCAACATCAATGTCCATCATTGAGTGTACAATGTGTAAATATTGTTCCTATTTTTATATGGTAACTTTTTATTCATAACATTACTCTTCATTGTGGTGGGAGTCTTGAATTCTACAATGAAAGTGAAGGTATTGACTGTACAAAAGTCATTTGTAGGCATTTCTGTAACCTTATCTGTCATAGAATTACCTGCATTTCATATAAATATATATTAGAAACTGCTGCCAGCCACAGCTAAACAAAATCTCATGCTCTCATTTTCATGTCAAAATTGTTTTGATGTAATTGTATAATTTCCACTTTTACTGCTTCTACTGGTACAATGCATTATGTACAAATTATTTCACAAGGTCTGCAGCAGTTGTAATCTTAAAAGATACCCAAAGTGCAAACATGGTTTATTTTGTAAATGTATTTAATTTTCTTTTACTTCACCCATTGGTGTGCTTGTCCCATGACAGAGATGTCACTCTCTGCAACAATCCGAGTGCTTCCTGATTTTTTTTATTGTCCAAATCGCCAGGACATTTCAAAGGGCTTGGACACAATGCAAAAAATAAAGAAAAACTGACATGAGCACCTGTCAATCTCATTAAGAACATATCTACTTTATATGTTGTGGAGATTTGTTAAATGAATGCATTCAAATAAACAATTATTATGGTCTCTAGCGGATATGTTGTTTTAATGTTTTATTTTTAATTATCAAATTGAAATGCTAAATGAACCAAGCCAGAGCAGAAACAGAACCCTCTTAGGGGTCCTTGGTTTTATTTTTAATCTCATGACAGTAGTAGTGATTATCAGGTAGTTTTAGTTTATCACTAAATTAAATAAGAGTTCTTGTCACATAGCTTACCTCTGACATTCCTCCTCTTGGGGATAGGCATAGGCTCTATGAGTCCATAGCAAGCAACTCAAGCTCATTTGTTATGTTCTGTGAAGCAAATCCAAAGGGTAAGACAATCTCATCCCCCTGTAATAGAGACGGTTACACTGCAGAGATATCATTTTGCACAATACAAAAGGCTGTACCTCTGTAGCTCTTCCAGTACTGCACACACCACCGAGCTGGCTGTTTATGGACTTGTGCTGTGCAAGAGTTTTACACATCGAGAAATAATCTCCACCTCGGTTTGAATTTCACTCATACCAGCAGTAGGAGACAAATGGACAATGCATAAGGGTTCAACAGAGAGGCCGTCGTGCTGTTCTGTATCAATGGTCTAAAGTTTTTGCTTCATTTTCCAACTGAAGCGCCAAGCGAGCATAGCTGAATAATTAACGGCCGGTAATATGGAAACCTAGCTGTTGGGGAGGAACTGAAAGTGAAGCTCTTGAAAGCGTTGTTGGGTACTGACCATGACACACTGGCCAGATAATCATAAAGGATTGATTTTCAATCAGATAAACAGTTATATTTTTGGTAGAGGAGTTAAGCCAATTTCATATTGAATATTTACTACTTGGCCCTGCAAGACAAATATTAGAGCGGAAGCTTTGAGGTCCCTCTGTGGAATTTACTTTTTATTATTACAGATATTACTTGACAACTGTGAATTGATTCTAATCAAGTAGAAAATCCCCATGTGGCTGTTGTATGAAAAGCAACAGAAACAGAGGTAACAAGACGAACGGCTTGGAACAAATTATATTTAGTATATTTTTTAACTGAATAAAAAGCATTTTCGTATATATTAGCTTTGTTAAAAGTGTAGTTCTGTGGGTTCCTGGAAAAACTTATCCAAGACTGTTTTGAGGATGTAAGTGGGTACTCATTATGTGGTTCATGATATTTATGAAGCGACAATTAATGCTGAATAAGTGATCCGATGTGCGTGTAATGTCAGTGTGACTTTCTGTTTTGTTTTTTATAAAGAAAGTGAAAGACTGAAAGCTGGTAGATTACATCTTGTTTTTCATGTTTATGCAACTACATAGTTGATGCAATCCTGTTGATGCTGTGATCAGAGTAAATCTAAAACTTAAATTACTGTGCATGTTTTCCTGTAACTGACCCTCTTTGGTTAGACATGATCTCAATTATCTAATATTCTACAAGCAATCTTAGATTATTATTGGATTTTACATGAGGATTTGCAGTGGGAGTGAAATGTATTGGGGCAGCAACTCACTTCTTTATGTTTGGGCTTAACAGGTTTTAATACGGTCAGCTTCAGTTTAATTGTATTTCTATTTACAGTATATTGGATTATGAGCGGGTGTCAGGATTGGTCAGTGGTTAGCACTGTCACCTCACAGCAAAAATGTCATGGATTCAAATCTGACAAGGATGTTCTTCCTACAGTCCAAAGTAAGCCCGACCGATATATTGGCGGGCCGATATTAGGTATTTCCTGATCTATTGGTATTGGCATTTATAATGGCTGATAATTTTTTTTTATATTATAAAAATTTATAATGACAAAAGTGTGGTAAATAAATATTAAAAAAAGAAATTAAAAAAAAATGGACGGACAGATGTTATGTGGGTTGGCGTTGTATAGTTTGTCCACCAGAGGGCGATCTACAATGGCCCCGTTGTGTTGGCAACACTGAATATTATCTTTTCTTTTTGTGTTTTTGTTTTATATCTTAAGTTTGTATTTTATTATACATTTTATTTATTTATACGTTTTATTTATCAGAACTTTAATATATTTGTGATGTTCCTCTGTTCTGTTGTGACAAAACAAATTATTATGTTATTTTAGTACAAACTCATAAATAACTACAAATAACTAATGTTAGGGAAAGCTGTTTGTTTTGCCACGCGTTTCTGGATTTTTTATACATATCGGCTGATATGTCGGAATATTGGATTTTTAAATAACCAAATATTTGTATTGGAATCGGCCTTAAAAATCCTTTATTGTTCGGGCTCTAGTCCAAAGGGATCTGGTGACTATAAAATTGACTGTGGGTGTGAATGTGAGTGTGTGCGCAATTTTTTTTCCATTGATTATGATGACATTTACCTAAAGAACTCAAAACACCTGCATCTGTACATCCATTTTCTATATCCAGGGTTTCTGAAATACAAAATTATGTAGTTGTGCTACAGTCATATGCATGAATATGGGAAGTATCTTTTATTTTGAAAAGCTGAATCAGAAGTAGGTTCTGCAATGTCAATTAAATGGAATATTTTGTACAATATCTTAACACATTTGTTTTTAATGCTTATAGCATGCTCACAATGACAATTCGACCATGTAGTGTTAAGCACATAATGTTTACTTAAACTTCCAATAGTTGTAGAACCTTGTGGCACTACAGTAAAAGGGTGATAGGATGTATCCTCTGGGGAATATGAATGTATTTACAAAGTGTTATTGCAATCCATCCAATAGTTAGACCAAAGGGGTGCACCGACCGGCTGACATCCCTAGAGCCATGCCTATGGTTTAGAACTATTGTTCTTGAAGCATTGCCTTTTCCAGGACTCTCTCAACCTGCAATCTGATAACCTTCAGCAACATGAGGAATGCCTTTCTCTCCTCGAGAGGGAACAACCTTCTTTCCCACATTAACATCCCCTTTACTCTGCCCCTTCATTTCCCACCTGCTAGCCTCTCCTCATATCCCCATTCACAGCTGTTGGCCATTATCTTTCTGCGTACCTGACCCCTCACCCTCCATCACATTACTACGGTACCTTTGTGGCATTGACATCTGAACCCTGTGATCCTTTTAAATGCGTCCTTTCTAACATAATTTCTACATCGTCCTCAACAGCCCAGTCCTTTCTCTCCTTCTCGTTGATGGGAAAAAAGGAGATCTGAAAGGAGGTTACGTGAAATGTTGACTGGCCCAGACAGTGGCTTTCCTTGCTAACATACTCAGTGCCTGGTGAAACAGAGAGACAGGGCGCTGCAGGAATGAAATTTAGTGTGCTTAGTTTATGAAAAAAAGCCTTTTGTATTGGATGGATCAGCTCCACCCATCATACAGTCATTTATTGAGGTTAAATTACGGGTTACTTCAAAGACTGGCTTTTTTTAGTTTACTGTAACACTAACATTACATTTTGAGTGAATGGAAGAAGAGCAATTCTGATTGTTTCTATTTTAAAAGAAAATATGCATTGAGCAAAGAGACTATTATCTGTAGATACAGTAAGTATTTTTTAGCATCAGAATAACATCCGACAATTTCTTCTCAGAAAGTCACATTTGAAACCAAAATTGTCTTGATTCCGATGCCTGGTTGTTTTGTAAAAAAAAAATGGCATTAAAGTCCCAGAAAATTGTCAACACAGGATAATAAAGGGGTTCAAGTTTGTAGAATGGTCTGGTTGTGCCGTGATGGATTATTGTCTTTTTTTTAGTTGTGGAAGGATCAGGGTTGTTATTTGCATGTGAATCGAAAAAATTAAAGTCAAACCAACATCTGGTAGATGTCTACACCACTAACATGCAAAACAAGTTTGTTTTTTGTCTATGCTTTGTTGGCATCTAGGCAAATGTAATTTGTATTGCAAAACAGAGCACTTACACACATGGATGAAATTATAACAGCCGTAGTGTTGGAGAAGACACTTCCAGCCTTTGCATACAATCTACCAGTGCGTTGCTGTACACAGAGTGAGGTATAGTGAATGTAAATTTGGTTTTAAGCATGACAGGCTTTGTGTTTTATAAGCTGTGGTAAACAACATTTTTCAGTATCATGCAGGTAATAGTTAATGCAATTCAGTCACTGTTATGGGTGATGGGTGATGATGATATACTGTACATATGTATGTATATATACAGTATATATATACTGTGTAAATACTATGAAAATTATATACAGTATATAGCTCACTAGAGATAATATTATTACTTTGTTTGAACAGTCTGCTCATTTTGTCAGTCTAACAGAGGCAATAACTTCTACAACAACAATGCTTACACAAAAAAAGAATTTGGCCAAGACTCAAACTTCACTGTTATTACTTGAACTGCAGTTGAGAGGCTCAACACTTAATGAGCAAGATAGGTGCTGCTTGTCAGTGGTAATGGCTGTTTTCAGTGTGCAGCAGACCGTGGCCTACATGGGTCATTCTTCAAACATCCTGCCAACATTTGTTGCCAGGCACCCCTTGTGTTACTCATAACACATGACAATATAATGGTCAAATGAGGCCAGTTAGCTGGACCAAAGACAGTATGGACTAAGGGTGAATGATGAATCAGCAGCTGGGTATTGATCTTTACCATTACCACATATGGGTCTACGCAGTGGAACAAACATGGAGTAAAGCACCTCTCAGTCACTTTTATGGACGCTGTCCAATTGTACCTAATGGCTACACGCCACGTGAAGAAAACCTAATGAGCCCAGCTAGTGTGGTTGCCTTTGTTTTTGTTTTCAATTGCCACTAACAAACAAGACCGAATGTAATATTTTCATTATGTCATCTGTCTGTCACTGAAGCTAAGCATTTTTAAAACAAAACTATTCATAATATGGTTATCAAGATGTTGTAGGTGTTTTCCATTTGGCTAAAGTGGGCTGTGAAGCCAGTTAAAACAGAATGAAACCAAAGAGCTTCAGTTATGCTACCTGTGTGCATCTGTGTGTGTGGGCTTTTTAGTGTGACTTGGGGTCACACTTGGGCCAGGTTGCTGTGGATAACAAAGTTGGTTACGATGTCCTTAGTCCTGACTCCAATCCCCCCAAAAAGACATGAAAACTCTTTCAAGAGATGTCTGAGCATCTGGTTGGTCCTCATCAGACAGGAAGTTTTTAAGTCTGGCGTCACAGAATGTTTTATCCATTAGATTTGGTTGGTACAGCGTGGGAAGGTGTTCGGAGCTAGGGTTCTCAATGTGTTACCCATAGAAATTGAATGACAGTGGAACGGACTTTCCCATTCAAATCAGCATGCAGGATGGTCAGAGCGGTGGCTGTTTCTGTGTACTGTTGCCATTGTAAAGAACTGTGACAGTTGCTACAGGCTAACTATTTGTTTTGCTTTATTTATTGTATTTACCCTTTATTTAATCAGGACTGAAGACTCATTGAGAAATCTATTTTTCAAGAGTGTCCTGGTCAAGACAGGCAGCAGCACATTTAATACGTTTTTTAGATGTAAAAGAAACAACAAAGTGAACAGTTAAAAATTAAGACACAATAACAAATTACAAAGTTGTAAGACATCAAAAACACTTGAAACATCTACAGCCAAATGTACTGGCATCCAAGTCATTTCGAATCACTTAAAGCGCCCATATCATGCTCATTTTCAGATTCATAATTATATTTTGAGGTTGTACCTGAATAGGTTTACATGGTTTCATTTTCAAAAAGCATCATATGTCTTGTTGTACTGCACATTGCTGCAGGTCCTCTTTTCCCCCTGTGTGTTTAGGTCTCTGTTTTAGCTACAGAGTGAGACATCTCTCTTCTTTACTATCTTTGTTGGGAGTTGCTCATGTGCAGTAGCTAGGGAATGATAACATCAGCTAGCTCCTGTTTTTCCAACTTTGGTCGGTACAAGGCAGGATTAACTTGGAGATTTCTTCTAAACGAGGGCGCACTTGTGGAATACCTGCAGAACAGGGACATGGAAGTAGTTCTTTTGTAGATTATGGTGAACTAGTTTGTGTTGTAGCAGTGTTTTACCATTGAGAACAAGCTAGCATGCTAGCGCTAGCATGCAACGGTTAGCCACCGTGTCTTATGTAGAAAGCCGTGCAGATTTTGAACAGCTCACCTGAAGACTAAATGCAGAGGACATTGAGAAACCTGTATCTCACTCAAAACAGCATGGATCGTTTTTTTCCAAGTTTGTATGCATGTGGGGGCACCAGAGACACAAATAATATTTTTTTTCATAATATGGGCCCTTCAAAATGCGTGCAGTGAAACCAGATTCAGGTTTTGTCACTGATTCTACTGTCATTCTATTTCTACAATGTTGTTATAATACCCATCTATTTTCAAAATTAGGTATTTAATAGTATATTTGTAAATGCTGTAGGTGATAAAAGACAATGTCAAATTGTATTTGATGTTAAAACTTTGTAAAACTTAAGATTTGCAAAGACTTATGAGCCTAACTCTTTTTTTATTTGCAAATAACTGCAAGTTATGCAGGTGTATTACCTTTTAAACCCCTACACTTCTTTAACATTGTGATAAAAAATAAAAAGAAGATCAAAAACAAACATGGGCACAATCAGAAATCTTCTATAAAACTGTAAGTCTGCAGCAAATTACAGTAATAACAAATGAGGGAAGGTCTTTCCACACACCAAAAAAGCATTAGACCAACTCAAAACACCATGTTTAAAAAATACCATGATGTTTTGAGTTGGTCCAGAAATGAAACCAACTCAAAATGAGACGGTCCAGTCTGTCAGGCAGGTCAGATGGCAAAACAGCCACTTGGCCTTGTGTTATGTTATCGGCCTCTGGTTCCATGACTTTCCTTATTAGGCATTTGCTGGCTGTCGTGGAGGTAGTGAATTGTGAAGCACAGATCTCCTGTTGACCCATGCAGAAGGAAAGGTTTTACAGAATCACACTAAAGAGCCAAACAATAAGCCTGGATTCTATGAGTTCTCTGCCAGTGTAGCAATGCCATGCCTTCCTATTTAATTTACAATGTATCTTAGGGCCTTACCGTTCTTTCATAGACTGGGTAAACCCCGCCCACTCTGCTGGCAATTTGATTTCACCCTGCAGCTCGGTCTGGAAACCTGCACGTTTAGTTCTCCTGCTTCAGTTCACAATTTTGCTGGAACCAATCACAAACTGTCTTTATCTACCTGGCGCGCTACTGGGGGGTTTAACACGATGACGATAGAGAAGGGACCAAGCAGCTTCTTGTTTACATTCAACATAGCGGCCACCAAACACCACCCAAGTACAGCAACCCGTTAATGGCGCTGTCGCTTCTACGTCACCCGGCTCGTTGGTCTGATTGGTTGAAGGACTATCCATTTGTGTACAGAGTCATTTGAACTATGCCCGTTGGTCACGCTTCTTGTGCGGAGAAAATACAGAACAGACTCCCCAGACCAACTTTCAATGTCAAATCTATTAAGCTTGGCTTGGTCTGGTGATAGCCAGACCAGTTCTTTCATACATCCCTGGCGACTACTCAATCGATTAAGCTCATTTTGTGTTGAGGTAAAGTTTATTTAAATAGTACCTTTATGGAGTGCTTCACCAGTCAATACAACAAAATAAATGACACAGACATACTTAAATCAATAAAAAGGCACAAAATCATCAATAAAAGGGTGTGCTTTATAAAGAAGATTCCAGATACTTTAAAACAGTTCACATTGCTGAACAACCAATCTAGCAAGGCAAATCAGATCCTGTAGGCCAAACTTCAAAGCTTTGTTACTGTTGGTCTTATATTTTGAGAATGAGACATGGAGTTTAGAGATCATGAAACTAAGCTGGGACTTGATTAATTGATTAACAGAATATTGAATTTGATCCTGTAAGCAGTGAGGACAGTGCAGATGTGATACTTTGAGTGACAGGAAAGATTTCCTAATGCGATCTAATGTGACAGCCCTGTTATACACATTCAATGTTGTTGACAAAATGTCTTAGAGGTGTTAATTCAACACTATTGTACTTTTATGCTCTAGTTCATGGTGTTGAGGTATTTAATTCCGTAATGTTTGTAATATGTTTTCAAAAATTTAAAGTGCAACCCCCCCCCAAAAAAAAACCCCAGAAGTCTCAAAATCTCAACACTTGTACAGGAAGGTGTAACATTGCGTTGCATTTGCTTTACATTTAATAGTACACTCTATAAATCTATTATTATTTTTCATGTTCTGGTCACTTAGTTTATATCAAAATAAAACTTACAAGCAACATGCATTAAAGTTACTTTTAGGATGTTATAAAGTCTATTTGGGAGAGACCTGTCCTATGAAATGAAAATAGCACAGAACACAGCTGCACTTTGCAGGTGGATGATGTAGTAAAGTTGTGGTCTTTGAAATGTAAAAAAAGTACATTCGGCCCCTGATTCCTCTTTGCACTCTGGTGTAATTCACCGTAACACCTATTGCTTGCAGATATTAAAAGGAACCATGTTCACTTTAAGAAAATACCACCTCACCAGCATAAAGGATACAATCACCAAATTAGGGTCCAATGTTTCATCTATGCTCATCACAGCTAAATTTGTCCGATGAAGTTCCTAAAATCCCCTAAATCCCAGGATTAACCTGTGGACAATAGAGATTTGCAATGCTGCCACAAACCTATGATCAACAGAGATGATGAGTGCCATATGGCTTCTCTTCTCCTAAGAGGCTTATATATAACGGAAGGTTATTCAGTGTCTGGATATATGGATTTCACTGTACAATTAAGAATCATGTAGCAAAGGGCAAAGGTTTCTCTTCTAGAGGGTAAAATAGTAGAAAAAAAACAATATAGGAGAATGACAATATTTATCATGAAAAAATAAAGCACTTACTTAGGCTTACAATCACATACTGGCAATACAAATGGGACCCAACTGCAGATCCTGTTTTGGCAGTATCACATACACAATAATCCCTGAGGTCTTGAAATATTAAATAGATTTCCTGTGTGACAAAAACATACAGGTTAATGGAAGTATCTGACGGTACTAACATCCAACCAAACATTTCAGTACATAACGGTAATTGCTGCTAAATGGCTTGATGAGCTATTGGTATCCATTTTTTTCTCTTTTTTTGCTGTACTATCATTTCCAGTCTGGCAGAAAAAGCTAAAGCAAAGCTTAAAATAGCTTGGTGTCCTTTAGACATCTTGCATGTGTGCATACTCATGTCTACATAATAGTAAAGTGGCACTTCTTGCTAACCAGAGATGGATTTAAAAATTGCCAAAACAGAGACCCGAGGTGAAAATCAGTGCAATGCCACTCACATACTTAGTCATTGCTCTTGGTTACCAGTATAAAAATATGTACTACTTAGCACTAAGAGTTCACATAAATGTTTTATTTTTGAATGAGTAATGAAACAAACAAGACAGGGCTTAATCTTCAACATCACAGCTTGTAATTAAACTGAAAATGAAACCATGTGGTTGAAAAGGTACAATAATGAATCAAACATATAACAGCATGTGCAGTGTCTGTATTTCAATCATTTGAAGAGGAAAAAGAGGCGCATGTATCCAACAATATGTAGATAATAATAATGCTGATTTGTGTTCTTTCAGAAGAAATGGCTTAATTACTTTTATTATAAACATGAGCAGTTGAACTGGTTCATGGCAGTATGCTGTACAAGCACAAATATAAAAAACTTTTTCTTGGCCTCTCTGCAAGTGAATAATCCATTTTCTTACTTGAACTGGTCAAACCTGAAATAGAGTGAATACTGAAAATGATGGCTGTAAATGAGTATTGGGAAGATAATATGGTTCATGAAGAAGAGTTGCATCTGTAACAGTCTTCACAAGAGAAACAACAGTGTTGGCAGTTTTATTAAAAACTTAACATCAACTTAACATCAACTATATGCTGACACAAAAAGGGTTAGACATCGATGTACAGTTACTACAATTACTACTGCTTCTAACTAATCAGTAGTTGTTTAGATAAATATGCAAATATGCATTCAGTTTTCTACACGCAGATTTTAGTTGCCAGCCCTGGGATCTCAAACAGTAAGTAATTGCCCCAGTTTTGAAGTAAGCATACATACAAACCAATTAAAGAGCTTGTAACTGTGCAGAGAAGAACAGACTACAAGCTTACTCCGATTTTACAAGGAACCCCTCCAAAAAATGTTTATAAAATAGTAATTTGTGTTTAAATGACAAACAAAAATTAAATTAACCCTTAAGTACAACATTATTGATTCCGTAAGTGACCACAGAGTTGGCTGAACCCATGCCATCTGGAAGATGAGCATTGGCCCTCACTAATAAGAAAAACCTGAGACCAACGGGCCCCGTCATGAGCACTTATGTCTCTGCCCACCTGTTCATATTTGTGTCTCTATGCCCTTTAATCAACCTTCCCACCATACTTCATTGCCTTTATGCCTGTTTTTCTGTCTCTTTCTGTATTTTTGTGTGTGATTTTCTCTCACTGTATTTGCCTACGGCTGTCAGGTGGGAAACCACAAGCAGAGTGCTAAAGGATTAATGTGTTCTCTTCTATTTCCACTGCTCTACTATAGCCATTCAGTCTGTAGCATGTTACCCTCAGGTGAATTTCCTATCGTACCAACAACTTTTATGCCTTTTTATCTGTAAATGCAAGAAAACAATTAAATCTATAATTAAAAAATCAAATTATTTCAGTGGCAGAGCGTGTACGTAGCATAGAGTATAAGTATGTGTAATTCTGCCTCTGCTATACCAACCTCCAAACATTACATGCCTTTTCAATTACGATGTAGCACATCAGTGATCAGCATCAATCACATGCAGCAAATGAGAGAAATAATGATAGACCTTTTTTTTTTCTCCGAAAAAACTGTTGCACACCAGATCTTCACCAGATTAGGTGAGCAGACTTAGTTCCCCTTGACAGAAGAAACAGCTTCCTGAAATGCATGAGTGGCTAATATTAACAAGGATCGCTCATCTGGCACTTCATTAACTCTGTCTGATACAGCTTGGCCAGACAGCCAGACCATATAGGGCACATCCCTTTAAAGCCTTTTATGCTTCTTTCCTAAGAGTTGAAAAAGGAACTATAACTGTAAACATACACCTATTTAACACATTCACTCCTACTGTGAATGGACCAAGACATTAATTGCAGTTAAGCAAGTGGAGTCACAAGAAAAGTTCAAAAGTAAGGTTTTTTTATTTCCCAAAAAGGAGATCAAATGAACAGACAGTAATTAAAGCTGTGACCATAAGAGACTCAAAAACATAACTGACCTACTACCAAAGAAACAAAGGGGACTTATACATTGGCTGATCAGACCGATTTTGACACACAGGGAGGGGGTTGTGTTAGTATAATCCTAAGGAAAATACAAGTGCATGAGGGTAAACTGGTTATGTGGCCATGGCTGTGGTCATCACAGGCATCATCTCACTTAATAATTGTTTTCTCATATTTTGTGTGTGAGTTTTGCTGACATTTACAGGATGGCTTCCACAAAATTAAGAAAAATTAAGTAATTTATAGGAGAAATGTTTAAAATGATCATACAGAAATAGATGCGTCCATACACCTACATTTACTGTACAAACATGTGGAGTTCCATTTTTAACAGTCAGTGAAGAGTACATAACAAATAGGAAAACAAACTGTACACTTCTTTTCTCTACACTGGTAGTTGTGAATATGAGATAAATATGAAAAAGTATAAGAATTGAAACTTAGGTCAGTTGTGCCTCTGCACCTTCTAATTAAGGGCATATGAGGATCATTACATTTAAAAAATATTGGATATTAGCAACAGTTAGTCTTTAATGTATCCGAGTATCTGAGATCCTAAGAACTGATGAATCAAGAGAGAGAGCGAGAGAAGCAGTGATCCTGACCGTTAGGGAGATAATTAAATTCAACCAACTATCCTTAGTGAATAAAACAGACAAAAGTGCAGTTTGTTGAATATATCAGTTTGAAGTCAAATAAAACGGGGCCTTGAAACTTTGCCTACATATCATTAGCTTCCCCTTTACCAGTTCTGCTGTTTCTTTGAAGGTCCATGCAGCTCGGTTCTGTATCAGCCTGTAACTCCAACCGAGTAGTTGGTTGAGTAAAGAAAAGCAAGTGGAGGGGGAGTCAGATCCAGGCACTCTTTGAAAACACAAATACTTATATTCCAACTGGCCTTGCAGTCAACTAGCCAGAGAATTTAATTTTATTGAAAGTTCTCTTACTCATTAGTTCCCTTTAAGAATTCTACTTTCCACTCCAATTAAACACAAGCATGCATAAAGTTCATTATTTTGGCAGCAAACCAGTTAAATATAGTTGGTGTAAGGCTACAGTTATACATGGCTGGCTATTTTCATGAACGGACATTTCAACCTTTGTTTTCACAGTTAGTTTTTAGAGAAGTGTTTGGTTACACATACCCGTATATGCTGCCAATGCCGTCAAGAGCATGCCAAACCTATTTTAAATAAATAAAAATAAAAATAAAACCTGTAGGTGGCAGTGTAACGAGAAGCTCAAGCCCACATTAGCTAATTAAAAATCCTGAAGATAGCAATCACTTCCTCGCTCTTCTCTTCCTCGGCTGCTTAAACCTCCGTTTGTCTCAGTTTACATGCGAAGAAACAAAGATTTCCAAAATCTACACTCTGGCCGGAGTTTTTAGAAAAACTCGTTTTCAGAAAGACTTGTTTTCAGAAAGACTCGTTTTCAGAAAGACTCGTTTTCAGAGGCGAATTCTCCATTTAAACAAAGGACACAAACGAAGGGAAATAGCTCAGTTTTTCAAAATAACCATGTACGTGGGTATGCTGTACTGCCAGTGTTTAAGTGAACGTCATTGCTCAAAGGAATATGCTGGTTGACTGACATTTCAATTAGTTTCATTGGGGTTAAGAACTGTCACAATTCAGAGACAAAAGAACCCAAGAGCATGACCCAGGAAGCAGAGGTAGAAGGAAAAGTACTTAACAAGGATGCAAAAATCCAGACAGGAAACGGGGTCAGGCTACGGACCAATCCAAAATACATAAACTGGGTCAATAAAAAGGTTTAACCTTATTTTTTATTTTTTTATTTTAACACCTTAACCCTGGAAAGCTCAAAGACAATCTGTCAAAGGGCAAGCAGAAGTAACTTGTAAATATACAAGGGAGCTAATGAGGGAATGGAGAACAGGTTAGTGGGTAGGATGAACACGTGAAGGGAATCTTCTGATGGGAGGGCACACAGATGGGAGTGGCACGGTATGAAATGACAGCAGAGTTAGAACACAAACAATAAACAATTAAAAATAAATTCATTCTATTTTTCACCACTACACAAAGGTCAACAAATTGCTTTTTCAACTTTGTCTAGCTAATTTAGCAAATAACACACCAACCAATAAAAGGGCAAGGGAAGATCAGAACTCCATATTTGCAGCATTCCATGACTGAAAAAGAAAAACATTTCAGCACTGTTTAAAACAAGGAAGCAATCAACAGTTACTGATGATATTTCCTACAGCATTGAATTAAAATATTATAGAGAGTGAAAAGATATACGTAGTAACTGTCGAGACATTAAAGCTAGCTTGTATTATCTTATTTAGTATTTAAAATTGAAGATATTTTCCAAAAGACCATTGTATTTGAAAACAAACCATTGTGTTTGCTGGGGAAATTAACACAAGGAAAATTTGTCACAACAAATGAACATTTTGTAAAACCTGATGAAGAATGTGGAATGATAACAATTCCCATAAATGTAGTCTAATGCAGCCGTTGAATTCTTAAAATGCTAATGTTATGCACATTTTCAGGTTCATAATTGTATTTAGAGGTTACATCACAATTGGTTTACATTGTTTCAGTTTTAAAAAACACTGTATTTTTGTTGCAGATCCTCTTTTCACCCTGTGTGTTGAGCTCTCTGTATTAGCTACAGAGTGAGGCATCACACTTCTATTCCATCTTTGCTGGGAGTCGCACATGCGCAGTAGCTAGGTCAGCACTACAAGCCAGTCAGTAGCAGAGTATAAGGGCGAGCCATGCTAGCAGCTAGGCAAGCACTATAACGCTAATTACGTATTGTAACTCCAGATTCTATGAGTATAGGCATTGCCCTCTAAGAGCTGTTGCTATTTGTTTTATCCCTCGTGCATGCACATTCATGAAGATTTCTTTTGCACCTTTGTGCCCTGCACGGGCCTCTCTTATGTAAGCAGTTACTGTATATTACAGCTGCAGACCAGAGATCTGCTCCCAATATTAGCATTTTTCTGTTACTGAAGCAGGTGGCCTGGATCTTGGAGGGCCATGCCTATACTCGTAGAATCTAGAGTTACAATACGTAACTATCATTCTATTTCGTATAGGCTTTGCCCCCTAAGAGCTGTTGCTATTAAGTTAAGGGCGAAGCTGATGTAGTCAATGCCACCTGTGACACCTAAATCCACAATCAGAAAACATAGACTAGCTCAACTTCCTTCTCACACTGTACAGGTTGTTAATGTTCAAAAATTATATTGTGTGCTTTAAAACCAGATAGGCTATCTCCATGACTGGCCTGCCTAACATTGTGAGGCCCTGTCTCATGGATGCTGAAGTTGCTCCATAATTAAGATTAAAATCATCATTAATTAATGCAAAGCAAAGCACATTCCTCACAGGCACTCTGGTGCAGGAGGATGGAGATGGGGCCTTTGAATGAATTGGCTGTTTACCAGCCAGCTGCTGTATAGTGAAGATTGTCGGCACTTAGTACATTCTGGGGAATATTTCATTACCTAGTGAACAAATGAGCAGTTACCAAAACCCAAGTCCAATCTCTACAAGTTTATACTTGTGCTATTAATATATTATATTAGTGTAGTAAAAGTAACTGTGATGCATCCATCCCAAATTTTTTGTTTCTTTTTTATTAATGTCCAAAGTTGAAATAGTTCATTGAAATTTATAAATAATAATACTGAATCATATTCACTGTGGGAACAGAAATTGTTAAAACAACATTGTCCAAATGTATTGCCTTAGGGTTGGGGTGGAGAGATAAATACAGTGGTAGAACCGGATACTATTAAATTGTTGGCAGTTGTGGGAAAAAATAAAGCTAATTCCCTAGAAGCCCCACTCTGTTTTGCTTAGATGAAACTGGATGAAACTGAGAGAAAAATAGGGCTGGAAGAATAAAGGAAATTAGTAACGTAATCCACAGCAGCATCAAAAGAGTGTGATTGGATTAAATTTTGTTGCATCATAGCAAATGAAAGATGTTTCAGATCAAAGGAAGTGATTTTCAGTGGGAGAATATGGAGCTGCATTATTGAAGATGGCGAACAAAGTGTGTGCGTGAAGGGGGGTCGTATTTGATGTCATAACTTGGGAAATGTAGCCTCTCCTATTCAGCAGACCTGTGTAACCCAACCTGAGCCTCTCATTGTGTCTTTATTTGTTTGATTTCAAGGCTTGGACATTACAATAAAGCCAATCTGGAAATGGGATCGGGCTGTGACTGATGGTAATTACTTGCTGTCTACACCATTAAGAATTTAATGTAATTTCAGATAGACTTACCTGGAGAGAGAGAGAGAGAGAGAGAGAGAGAGAGAGAGAGAGAGAGAGCGCTCAGCTATTTTATGTTTTTAAGAAGGAAAACGGTCTGGAGCTACCAAGACATCAGCGCAGCCCACTATGTATTATGTCTACTTGTCTTAACACCTCCACTTTACCTCCACACCTGCATACAGTATAAGTACAGAACATTAATGGGGAACGAGGAGTTCAAGACCCAGATTTAAGCCGAGTCACCTCCCCACAGTCCATTTTGCCCTGATCTGAAGATGCTGGACTGGCTGTCGGCAGGATTACTGTAACAGGAGGTTATCAGCCATGTAGAAAAGCTGTGGAGTGTCTCAGTCTGGTTGATTCCCTTTCCAGCTGTTTCTAACCATGTGTAACTCACAGCAGGATTCATGTGATGAAACAGAGATCTAAATGACACAATTGAAGGTTTAAAACAATAAGCGTTGGGGTGAAAGGACATTTGGAGGATCAAGTCGGATAGAGGAATGTATAGATCAGATTGATATTTGATAGGATCTTGATTTACTGACTGCAGAACAAATTGCTTAGACCGCTGACACAAGCCGTAAATTTGTATTTCAGCAGTCATTAAAATCTGTATTTTACAGCAGTTGGAACAGTGTTCCAACTGCGACTTCAACTATTGAATGGATTACCATACAATTTGGTACAGAACATTCATTAAGTCTAGGCTTAAGACCATTTTACTTTGCCTTCAGCCTACCACACTAGAAGTCTCTAAAAAAGACTTTGAAAAGACTAAACTCTGACACGTCTCACATCTAAAGACTATCTGTCATAGCATGTAAAGACTGGAGATCTTGGATGGTCCAAATTTGCAAGACTACAGCTAGATTTGTTTGAAAAAGTAACCAAGCTATCTAGCTACTGCTAGCATAAGGTAAAGTTGTTACATGTCGTACATGCAGAAGAGTGGCAGCAGTACCCAGAGGTCCTCATTTGTCCACCGGTAAAATAACCATAAAATACCCTGGCTCTAGCCGGTTTGCTGTTTTCTATTTGGTGCTGGAGAGCGTGCATCCATTGGTTGTTGATAATGTTCACGTGATTTACCTTCATTACCAAGACTTAAAACTCACAATAACATTAAACATATTTGATTATGTCGGAACGTCAAGACGGGAAAAAGACTGCCTCATACTGAGTTTTATGACCACCTTACACCAAGCGATTGAGACGACTGGAACGCACCCTAACTTTAGCAAGACTCTCATGACTCAATATCGATATTGGAAATTTGTCTGCAAGAGTGGAATCGCTTGAAAAGTTGCATGATATTCCCATCATTCTCAGCTGTAGGTCTACTTTGTGTTTAGTGCTGAGTGGAAAATTTCATGATGCTAACATGCTAAACTAAGATGGTAAGCATGGTCAACATACTTGCTTGTTACTCTAACCAAACATTTTGCCGGGGCTTCAGCCAAGAATGTTCTGAGTGTAGCCCCAAATGTATTTTGAAAAGTTGACTGACAAAAATTAAACTGTATGTCGCTTGGTGTCCAGTCTTGCTGTTAAAAGCAATGCAGCTTCAGGTTTATGGATAAGCTCTGTTGTCGACATGCTGTGGCAGATGTGTCGCGTTTAAGCTCAGTGTATTTCTGTCGTAGTTTTGGTTTTCCACCTCCGATGTAGAGCAGCGTACAGCCACGTCCCTAAACTTTGTCTCAGTCAGAGACCAGAGACCCAAACGGGGAAAACTAAATGACGCCTGAGCTACACGTGTGCCGACTCAGATATAATTAGAAAAGTCAATCTAAAGGGGAATAAACACAAAGCAATCCAGATTGCCTAAGAGCCTTATTGCATTGTATTCCATCATGTTTTTATACTTGGATTGAAATGTTTCCCTTTACATAAAGATATTTCAGGCATATTGATTCAGAAAAATACAGAGAAATAGAAATACAATAGAAAGAAATAGGTGCATGAAAATTCACCAAAATGCAGGAAATGAAGTGTTTAATGCTGAACAAATTCTGGGGGTGGACCCCCAGACCCCCCACATAATAAGTCACAATGATATAGAAATTGTCCCTGAATCTCATGAGTCAACATAATTTTCTTGTTTAAAAATATGTTTACATATTTGCCAATCAATATTTTCAAACATGTTTAATTTCATACATTTTCCAAGGGTAAAATCTGTTACCTGCCTGTTAACATTGACCTTCAGGTAAACAATAACAATAAAGTAAGGGAATTACTCTCTTTTTTTGGAAAACTAATCAACCCTACACATTAATACTTTTAAAATAACTCCTTTGGTGTAAAAACACATTAAGTCATTTTACAATGCAATTTTGATTGATGACCATTCACTGTAACTAAGGGCTCACCCTCTCTACAAAAGCCAGTTTAACCACTGGGCCTACCGTGTCACTGCACCGCTAGCTGACTGTAGACTTGAGATAACTTTTTTCAGTAGCTCCGTCTGTTGTGTGTATTTTTAGTCTTTTATAACTTTTTTCCTTTGGGATGAATGAAGTATCTATCTATCCATCTATCTATCTACTTTTTGTCTTATCAAAAGCAGTTGATTATTGGGTATTTTTCAGCATGTAGTAACGAAGAGCATCAAAACAGAACAAGTATAGGAACAGAAAGTATTATTGTAATTCGACAATCCAATTTGTATAAAAATACACAGACTGTTTAAAACTGTAACCATAATTGTGGCTACTTAAATTTGTAGCCAACAAAAAAAAGAAGGGCTCAAATGACTACTAAAAGCACGAATACCATGTTACGATCAAACCCTTACATTTATTAACCAGAAACAGTTTGTTATTGCACACAGGAGCATACTCTATCATCAGAACAGCTGTGTTTAAGCCATAGGCTAAAGGATAGTGTGACTGTTTTTCCAGTCCCAACATGCTGAGGGAAATGACTAATTGAAGGAGTCGGAATCGGTGAATGAGAAAGGTTATACAGTCAAATTGAACCTCCATTTCTATTGCTGCAATTAATCATATGGTGTAATTGTTTGCTCAGTGTAAGAAATAACTTTAAAGTTGTGCAGAAACCATCTTAGATCTGTCACTTGGCAGCTGACTTACTTATTGTAGGCAGATATGGAACGCACCACCAAGGTGTATATTCAGTATGGATTTTGCTTGGTAAATGGGGTGGTTTGATCATGACATACCACCTGGCATGCCAAGGATGCAGCAACCTGTTCCCACAAAAGCAAAAAAATATATAATGCTTGTGTGCCATGTTTTATATCAAGTTTTCTGGATACTTTGCAGCACAGTGAAGGCATTTTCACAAACATTCCTTGATCTTTGGAAACGCAATCCACACAGATCGTCTGCTTGTCTGAATTAAGCTGCTACATGTGGGCAAATCTTCAGAAAAATTTTGTTTCAAATTCCTTTAGTCAGGGACACTTTACTAACATATTGAACTTGTTTCTGCTCACTGCCTTGAAGGCAGTAAATGCATCCCTCTCTTTCTTTCTCTCTGGCTCTTGGTGGGTATGAACATGCTTGCATGGTTTGTTCTACTGATCTCAATTAACTTTACAGACATGTATTTTTAACCTGTTCAAGACATTAACCATGTGGCCATTGGTCTTCAAGCTACCTGTGTAAGCCATCGCAAATCAACAACACCAGCCAGTTACACTTGCTCTATTACATAAGGCAGATGAAATGCATTTCATCTCATGGATTCTGCATTATTTTAGTGGCATGCCAGCACTCTTCTTACATGGCGTGCCTTCATCCTGAAAGGATGGTTAGAACTTGAGAAGCTGCATGTGTGAATACATTCTCAGCAGGTTTGTTTGCATATTTCCTGTTTTGTAAAAGCCAAACCTAAACAGGTTCAAAAGGACACACAATGCCACTGAGTTCCTCACTTGGGAGTGTGCATAGTACGTAATAAGTACGAATACAAAAAGTCCTTAAGCCTCTCTGTCTACACAACTTTCATAGCAAACACAAAGGAACACAAGCTCTGTGGTTCATCAACCCCTTTAACAATTTTCGGGGGATATTTCACAAAAGCTGTGGTTGTACTATTAGTACAGTGCTTCCTAATACCACTCAAGAAAGGAGAGAAATGTTGCTTGGACTAAATTGATTTGATCCTAAAATGTTCCAGACAGAAGCTTCTGTAATTACAAGTCAGCACATTGTTAGTGTGACACTGGCTGTTACCTCACCAGCTCTGACCTAAGCAGATGATGACAGCAACGACACAGGCTTTCAGGCTTTTGATCTTTAAAGGTTTCATCTTGCGCTGAGGTACATTGCAGTAGATGTACAGTACACCAAGTTAACGGGATGCAATCAAAACGTGACTTGATTTGACTAATGAAAAACTTCATTATCCTTACACTACACTGATTGTTTTAAGTTTTGTGTGATGTTATCCAATCTGTATTGCTTTGAACACACACACACACACACACACACACACACACACACACACACACACACACACACACACACACACACACACATCAAATGAGCTGTTGTCCAGTGTTAGCACTGAATAACAGATGATAGATGGATTGACTGAAGTGTGCCTTTAAACCTTACTAAATATCACAAAGAATTGGTATATGCACACAATGAAAATATGTGGGTACAGTAATTGCAGGTTATGTAAATACAGAAAGAAATCCAGTGTATCATAAAAAAATAAAGCATCTTTAATAGTTACTTTGATTTTCTTTCACAAACACTTAGCATGTTTTCACAGACACATTAAGAATTGCATGATTGTATAAAGGAAGGTGATGTATGCAACTTGAAGCACTTTTATGACAGAGAAGTGTGGATACAATTCAAATTGTTCAGTGTGATCAAAAATACGTGACTCTTTGCTATTCCAAGATGGCCTTTAAAGGTTTTGCACGTGTGATCAGTAACTACTGTGAGCCTTCACAGAAAGTAGGGTATCTGCTTACTAATCATAGCTCTCAGACATCATATAATCTGACAAGGTCCACACATTTTTTTTTTCTGCAACTTCCAACTTTACCTACCGTGTGATGGTATAATGATATAATGGTATAACACTCTATATCTCTATATGTCATTGTACATGTCATGGAAGGCATATCACTCCATTACAACTGACCTGTGAGACTTTGAGACATGATTGAAATCTTTGGAGAAACTATTGAGTGGGAATTCTTTTTTTGTCAAATATATAGGGTGTAAGTACAGTGCCTTAAATAAAGTAATACATTTTGATAAGCCTTTTCTGCATCAATCAGTTTTTTAAATGTATGGTTACTTAAAAAAATAAAACTATTTAGATTCCAGATGTATCCAACTTTCAAGTATAATCACTTAAGTGTACGTAATTGTGATAGGGAGTGTAAAGAGAAACATTAAGAGAAACATTCTGAAACATTACTGAAGAAAGAAACATTTCTTGTGGTTTAAGTGTCTTTTCATGCAATGTTTTATATAAAGTTGTAAACCATTTTGTACAGTATTTACAGAGGACCATTGATAGATTAATCTTCATTGAGTTGCTCTTATGACTTTGTAATAAAGCTGTTATTACTTTGACGCCACTACTAATTTATTTCTTAATTTGGTTCTTTGACACATCACCTCTGGACAATTTTCATGGTTGATAGATGTTATTAAAAGTTTGGATGAAAGGTAGAAAGGAACTGTGATGCCTTTTTAATGACAGAACCTCATGGCATATAATTTAAATCACATTGCAGTAATAAAACTAATATGATAAAAGCAAATAGAGCAACTTCATGTAAGAACTACACTTCTCACAGTGAGTTTTTGTAAACATTCATGTAAACAGTGGTTATTTTGGATGTGTTAACAACTGAATATCAGATGTTTGAGATCTGCCTGAGCTTTCTGTTCACAACCTGCATTGAGTCATTCTTCATTTTTAACGGTATCTCCACTTCTGATCTTTTTTTCCGCTGGTTTTTAAATCTCTTGCAGCATATGTAAGATGTCAGTGTAACAACTGAGAAGAACAGCCCCAGACATGTCACTGAAAGAGCGATGAGGACAGGCTGACAGGGGAACAACTCATACCTCTCAGGCCCCTCTGTCATGTGGCCTTTGTACCAGGGTCTCTCCTCTACCTCGATTTCAGCCTCTCTGGTCAGCAGACTCTGGATGTAACTCTCGTTGCTTACTGTTTCATTGACAAAGAAGTTGACCATGACTGTTGAGTAAAGTGGTTCAGGCTGACCATGATCACTGACCTTCACCAGAAGGCTATAGAGCCCCCGGTTGCTGAGCTCCCTCTTTAATGTGATGTTTCCCGTTTCTGGGTCAATGGCAAATGACCCTTGCTCACCACCTTTCCTCTTAACAATGCTGTAGGCTATTACAGCATTCATGCCTGTATCCTTATCCACAGCGTAGACCTCTGTTATTGATGTTCCTGGTAGTGTATTGGGTAGTACCAGCATGTAGGACTGATTGGATTGGGGGAAGAGGACAATAGGCGGGTTGTCATTGACATCCAACAACAGCACAGTCACCATAGTCACACAGGAAAGTGCAGGCTCTCCACCGTCGACGGCCTCAATCCACAGCTGGTATGTCCCTTGTTGCTCACGGTCCAGTGATGTCTTGGCCCTCAGCGCCCCTCGGCCTGTATCTATCATAAAGATGTCGCTGCCGTTGAGAATAGAAAGGGCCACCCAACCATTTTCCCCAGCATCAGCATCTGTCACAGAGAGGACCCCAATTTCACCATACCCTGGGAAGTTCTCTGGCACAAAGAACGTGAAGTCCTTATTAATGAAGCGCGGACTGTTGTCATTGCGGTCTTGCACGCTCACCACTACAGTTGCAATCGACTCCCTCCTGGGTGTCCCCTGGTCCACTGCTCTCACTATGAACCGGTATGTGTCTTTCTCTTCACGGTCCAGCGATGTGGTCACAGTCAGGACACCTGTCAAACGATCCACAACAAAGATCCCAGGGGCGTCACCTCCAAGTAAGTAGATGACTTCCCCTCTGCTTTCGCTGTCCTGGTCTGTGGCTTGCACCTGGGTCAGAAAGGTATTTGGCGGATTGTTCTCCTCCACAGATATTTCCACCAAAGACTGCTGAAACACTGGTGCATTATCATTCTCATCCAATACCTGCACCTTGAGGAAGGTCTTGATGACAAGCTCTAGAGCATTCTTAGCAACCACAATTAGTTCATACTCTTGTATCTTTTCATAGTCCAAGGGCTCTGTAGTCTCCAGCAGGTATTCATTCTTGAACAGCTGATAGGGGCCAAGCCTGAATGGGCCAGTCCCTTCCAAATGACAATCCACCCTATGGTTTATATCAATGTTTTTGACAGTAAAAAAAGCAATTGGAGAAAACGCTGGCTCTGATTCCTTTATTGTCACCACCCCATCCTTTTCTAGTGCAATGTATCGGGGTATGAGAGCAGGGGGTCCTTTAACAATTTTGGTGATATGGACAGAAACCGTGGCAACTGCAGGGATACAACCGGGTCCATTGGCCAGAATGGTGAGTTTGTAAAACGTGGCTGTGCCAGTGTCTATTTTCCCTGCTAGCTTGATCACCCCTGTGATTCTGTCCAAATGGAACAAGCTCCTGGTGTCCCTTGGCACACGTTCACTGTAAGCATAGCTGATCTGAGCATTAGCATCAAGGTCATGGTCAAAAGCATGCATACGTGCCAAATGTGCCCCTTTTGTGGTATTTCCATGCAGAGTGACATTAATGTGTGACTCTGTGAATTGGGGGCAGTTATCGTTCACATCTGTGATGACAATTTTTAAAGTAGCCGCTCCGAGTAGAGGAGGGGTCCCTCCATCTTCTGCAATGATATCTGTAATGTATTCAGCCTGAGTCTCTCTGTCCAAAGCGTCTGTCACAATGAGGAAGGGTGTCAGCTCACCCCCTTCATTCTCCTCAACATCCAGTGTGAACATGCCAAAGTCATTAACAAGCCAGTAGGTCTGTACACCGTGAAGACCCAGGTCTGGGTCAACTGCTGACTGCTCCACCGCATAACGAGCATTGATAGGTGTGTTTTCCGGAACAGACATACAGATCTCATCCACAGGAAACTTTGGCCTGTTGTCATTCACATCCTCAATAAAGATCTTAACTTTCACGAGCTGAAAGTACTGTTGAGGCAACACAAACACATCCAGTGAGAGAACACATCCATGGCCTTCCGAGTTATCAGGACAGAGGGTCTCCCTGTCAATTTCTATAGCAGATGTGTAAAATTCCCCGGTGGTATTGTTTAGGCTCACATACTGTCCACTGACCTTCTTTTGTGGAAGATTGAATAAAAAGGGGGGCTCCACAGTAAAATCCAAATTTAAGTCTACTCCAATGGCCCCTATGAAGGTCCCCCTGGGTAATCCCTCCTTTATCTTATAGATCAGCTCTTTTGCTTTGCTGAAATTTGCAAAACAGGAAAGAGGGCTTGTGTAAAGCAAGAGGATGCACAGTCCCTGTAATACAAGATGTTGAAAGACAATACAGTTTAATAAAAGAGTTGCAAAATAGAATATTCGAAAAATGAGGTATTCCTGAATTATTATTATTTGGTGTGAACATTAGTATTAAGCTATGTTATCACTTGCAGAGCTCTCTGGCCACCTGCAACAATGATTTGAAATGTTATCGTTTCACTTAACTCGCATTATGATAATCATTTAAGTCAATCAATCCATGGAATTAGATTTGCCGAGAGTTTAAGGTTTGTTTGCACAGGTTTAAGCCATAAAAGAGGACATAGGAATAAAAAGCAGTATAGTATAGTATAGAGGAAGAGGGGGTAATCATGTCTCTGCCTATATAATGTAAAATAGTATTCATAGTATCATACAATGTAATTGTGTGTTACAGAATTCTGTCTGTAAAGTTAATCAGCTTAAAACTTACCCATATTCCTCCTCTTTTGCTAAGGCTGGGGTGTCTGCTGTTGAACATGTTTATGTCCTAGTCCAGCACTTTCCACTTATGGCAGGAAGAGTGACAGGTTAAGTAACCTAGACATTTTGAGCGATGAGCAGCGCAGGCGTCTGCTGAGTGCTATGCCTTATTACTATCTGACTTGAACAAGTCATTCATCCCAGTGCTGGCTCAGGACACTCCCACCATATGCAAATCAGTCCCTTGTGCTAACCAATGAGAGCTGATGGCCACTGGGAAATCTACTTTAGTTCACAGATTCCTGTATCATGCATGGTATCAAAGCACGTCGACACGCATTTGCACTTTCTAAACACACCCATGTTGTCACAAGCAGCTGCATACCTTGTATTCCTGTGGCAGAGAGAAAGCATATTTACCAACTGAGTTTATAATGACACCGGAGACCGAGCAAGATGTGAAATATCCACAACTAGAGATTACTTTAATCCAGCATTAGTTAAAAAACACCGCAAATGAAAATAAAACTGTACAAAATGAGTTAAAGCAAGTGTATAATAATAAAATGATGCACGATGTTTCTTACAACCAACAGTATTTTACTTCATATGTTCTAAATATATTTATAGATAGATAGATAGATAGATAGATAGATAGATAGATAGATAGATAAATGGTATTTTGTGTGACTTCAAAAAGAGATCATTGCTCAGTTTACAATATTGAAAAACAAACAAATTGCCAACAAAACTGGGAAATTGATTTCATGTTTTGCGGCTATACATGAAATGAAATGAAAATATCATAAACAAATCCAGCAGAGAGGTGATCTTGGCATCATAAGTGGTGCTATGGTCTGATTCTGGATTGAGCCTTTAACTAAATCAACCCCCTAATCCTCGTGTGTTCCCAATGCCCGGCCAGCTGTTTGCTGGGATTGGAAGCATACTGCTCAGAGAAATTGAGTGATTGAAGTTCTCTCGAAAAGGGCAGATTGAGACAGTCACACACATACATTCATTTTGTCTCATACTGCGTTGGGTCTTTGCAGCGATTTCTGGTGGGTCTGGTGGATGCACAATACTGGTGCCTAAATGTAATGCATTTCATTTCATAACCCCATTTATTAATATCTAATATATTTCAGTGACATAGCTAGACAGTAAATTAAAATGGATCATCTAGGAATCTGTCTCGCATCCAGAGTTTTTTTTATCCATGCGCTGAGCTAGAAAAGATTTCTGTAAACACAGACTGTTGGCACAGTGGGTTGGGAGGCTGGGAGGCCTTAGAGCGTGGCAAAGCAGCAGATCAGGGAAATGAGAGTCATTTGAGAGCTGCCTTGAGGTGCAGAGGGTCTGAGGTGCTCAGCTGTTGATCATCAGTGAGAAGTCAGTCCAGAGCAGCTACCTTAGACGACAAAGTATTTTGCTTTGTAAGATGAATTCATTTATTGAAAGTCCTCAGTTGTTTTTTTAAAGATTATATGTTGGGCTTATTTGATGGGGCAGCAAGGTGAGAGAGAAAGGGAAGACGTGCAGGCAATTGTCACAGGTTGGCTTCAAACCCTGGACCACTGCGTCGAGGTATAAACCTCTCAGTATGTGTGTGCCTGCTCTACCCACTGAACCAATCCGGCCACTACCCTCAGGTTTTGTTTTGATACAACAATTTGAATACAGCATAAAAAAATTAACATTTTGACATAGTGTCTGAGAGTAGTGCATCCCGCGCCATTTTATTTCTTTTGTTTTCTATTTATAAATCTATTGTGTGCTTGCTATACAAGCTCCTTGTTTTAATTTATCTTGGAGCAATAAAATGTGTTTTACATAGTAAATAAAACAACAGTAACATATTTTATTGTTGAATTGTGGGCTTGCAAATAGTAGAAAATGAATGAGCTCTTTAGAGGCTTGCAAATGTACCATGTTTTAATTTACTTCATTAAATGCGTCAAAATTAACAGGAGATTATGTATCTCATGTTGCAAATCGCACCTTTCATGTTGCACATTTGATAAAACCCTGTAAGCCCCTAGAGCACGAAAGAGCACGTCTGAGACAACATCCCATTTCAAACATGTCATATGTTACAGGCTACTGTTTGCTTTACATTATTTATTCTGTAGCAGTTGCAATACAAGGAGCTGTGACACAAAGGTCAATGATGCTATGTGTCTGTCATCCTGATTCTGTTACCTCTGTGTCTGTTAGTCCCCACTGGTCCCTTGCTGATGCCATATCAACTTGTCAACAGGCTGAGGGTAAATTTGGTGAAATTGGTAAAAACACTAAATAATGGAATCACGAATGTCAATTATCGCCATACAATATGACTGCAATGTTCTGGTTTCAAATCTGTGACCATTGCTGCATGCCATGATGTTTATCGTCTTTATCTTCATTTCTCTGTCAGTGTCCATTTACCTTATAAAGAAAAAATAATCTTCAATAGGTGTTACTAATGTTCTCATAAAGAACAGCTCTACAACAAGTGAAGTGTTTTATACCAATTCAACTTTGTATATTTTCCTGTTTTTAGGTGGATTCTAAAATGTGAAAATTTGTGGGAATTGTAGTGGCCAGTCAAAAAAGTACTACAAAAGGTTGAATAAGGCCAAGAGGCAGTATTACTTGGGTCTTAATTACATCATTTGCTGCTCTGAGTCTGTGTGAGATGAGGTTGGGTAATCTCTGCCCAGATTTCCCAACAGATGTCCTGTTAACCTTGGTCTTTTAATCAAAGTGCTGTTAAGCTATCTTGATAGCTACGAGACAGCTCCATGGCTGTTAAGTAAGATGGATATGACCACACAAATGTATTGTGTCAGGAGATAAGAATAGCTTGAAAACTTGGGAATCTGGATAGAATCATTAAAAACAATCTGTGCAACAACAGTCTTCCACAGGGAGGATTTGTAATTTTTCGAGTTATCAATTTGCCATTTTTAAAATAAAGCAATGTAAGTTTTACATTGGAAATCTGTGCCAGGTGTAGCGTCCTAAAAAAACATCTTGTGTGCATCTGAGGAAATAAACGGATTGAAAAACGTACAAAACTAAAAGATTTAACGTGTAATACTAACTAATTCATGTTTACTTTGGGGCATAAGATACAGTATCACATTGTTGTGAATTTCCTTGGTCAGTCTCTTTTTGGGCCGATCAGTGTAATTGTGTAAATGATGAACATTGGGGAGCTGCACTATTTCCTAGATTAAAAAGTATGTGATATATTATACAGTATGTGACATTCACAGAGAAATTAAACAAATGGTCAAAAAAGTTTTGAAAATGCAAAAAACCAGAAGCCAGTAAATTTAGCCACGAATCAAAGCATGGACTCACTGATTGTATACAGTTTCAGAAATATGCATTAGCTGTGTTATAATGAAAAGTCTGTAGAATTTCCTCTTGGCAAATCAATACACAGCAGTCAGAAATACTTCCTCTATAAAATCTAATCAATCAAACCTGCATTTCCTAGTGTTTATCTCAAAACAATAATTGCTGAAATTTAACACAAATTTAATTTAAACGGGGTAACACACACACACACACAGTTTAGTGAGTCTATTCAACAAGCAAGAACTCTTACTCAGTGGTCATTTATTATGTCAGTCAGAGTTGAAAGTGTGCCATCGAAGATAGTGCTCATGGTTCTGCTATACTTTTCAATATCTGGATGCATAATAGGCACTATTAGCACGTGTATATTCTCAATTTACAAATATATTAACAATAAATAACCTATCCTTTTTCTTTATTTCTGTCTTGGAACAACGTGTTCCAGCCCTGTGCACTCTAGTATGCATCAGCCACACATCAGCTGCATCCCCCAGACTCAGGGGGACTAGCATTCCCTATGATCACTAAGCAGAAGCTTTTTTAATTAATTCTGTCTTTTTTTGCAAGTGTAAGTAACCAGGATTACTAGTTTCTAGATCTTCATAGATATACAATGACCTTTCTGTGTGAAGTGTGTACTGGTTAACTTTAACTTTCAAGTCAGCAATGGATGTTCTTGCTCTGTCACTGCCATCTACTGGTTGAATTGACATAAAAGAAAAAAAATACAGGTCATGTTTCAGTCACACATATACCGCACAGTATAGTGCAGTATTAGTTTGGTGTGTCACATTGCTGCTCCAGACCCATAAAGCTTTTGTTTCCTGTTTCTTTTTGGGTCCAAAATGCAATTTGGGACTAAATATACAGTTTTGTTTTCCTTGGCCTTTGTTCTACAGCACGATTAGATTATTATAAATGTGAGAGTTGAGAGCAGGGGTGAAAACTTGTAAGAGTACTTATTCCTGATAAGTAGATGATTTGTCATTTTTGCTGTGGAGACCCAATTTTCTCAAAGAGGGAAAGGTACAAAGGAAAAATGCTTAAAAGTGTCTATGTGGCTTGCCATCATGGAACCAATTTCGGTGTAAAATGGAGCTGTCCTAACATAATATTATACTACACAATTTCTGAACCCCAAAGGTCCATTCCTATTAACTGAAAAAAATACTCAACTGCTCTCCTTTTTTTTCCCCCACCGTCCTCACACCTCCCCTGCTACTCCTCTCCTCCACTGTTTTCACCTCATCAGATTTCTCCCTTTCTGCGCTTGTCAGCTGCTGAAGATGCATCCTGGCACGCATGTGAGAAATCTCATCTGGAAAGGCGAGACATAAACAGGGAGAAAGTAAAAAATAACATAAAAACCTTGTATTTGATAGGCAGACAGACAGAGAAAGAGATGGTAAGATAGCACGAGAGTGTTAAACCTCGGTCTGGTGTGAGTGCTCCTTTGTGCCTCTGCAGGTGCAGGCTGGATATATCATTGGGAACAGGTGCTGTGGTAGAATGTATGCCCCTCACAGCTGCAGCCAAGGAGATTACTAGCCAGGCTTCCCAGTAATGAAGTTTCTATCGATTGGCCCACCACATGTTCTTGTTTCTGCCTGCTAACAGTGTGACAATTTCTGAGCCTCAATGTAAGGTTTTTGAGTACATCAATTAGGGTATAAAATGGAGGTTCCAAAAGGGTACGATTTACTCATGGTAAATATTGACTTAGCAACTTCTTATACTTCCATAACTCCAAAGTTAGCCAATAATAATAAAAAGCCAATAATGCTTCGTCAACGTTGGAGAAAATCCATTTTTGCTCTGGATTCACTACTCATTAACACCTTTTTCTCCCCCGTTTCTGTCAGTGTGGAGGGATGTAAGACAGCCTGGTGAAGGCACACAAGAAGTTTGAGATGTAAAGACTAACACATTCATACAGACATAATTATTCAAATTGATTTCAGCAATGGCAGCATTGTTGTACAGTTTAACCACATCATGAACATTGCAACATTCACGTACATTCCTCCATAATAGTTACAATACATATTTATTTATGTAGCGGTAATTAAATTAATTTCCCCAATGATCATGCAGCAGATTACTGAGGAGGTCTTTAATAAGAGGGAAATGAAGAACAGCAAAAGGAAATAAGAAGGTTCAAATAGTTTGCGTAAAGATTATTATTTAAATTCAATGCATTCTGCTCCAGTGGCTATAGAAAAAAAGCAGACAAATCCCATATGCTCTATGTATTTGGAGAGCCTACAAATCAAAAGAAGCTGTTGGCCGTCTATCTCAGGGGAACTATTTTCTAAGACAAGGGTAAAGTTTACATTTCAACTTAACAGGAGACATCTCCTGGAAACTGCTCAATTATGGTCTTTGCCATCAAGAGTGGTGTGTTCTTAATGGAATACTTTCCATATGTCCATAACACTATATGTAAACTTGTGGCACAGAACACGACAGTGTATTAGAAAAAGTCATAGTAGCTGTAACTCTCGTGTGAGCAATGACAAAAGAAAGCCATTTTGTCAATAATGATTGATTAGGTGTTTCAATAAATGTTATCATAAACATGGTGCTGATTGATGAACGTGTGGCCGTTAAAAACAAAAGAACTAGAAACATTCTTGTTTTTAGGTGCACTTCAATATGAAACACTCAGAGACCACTTTATTGGGCACACCTGTACACTTGCTCGTTGATGCAAATTGAATCAGCCGGTAATGTGGAGCAATGTGGATCTAATAAATGACTTGAACTATGGAATAATTGTTGGGGCCAGACGGGGTGATTTGAGAATTTTAGAAATTACTTAGCTCCTGGGATTTTTTTCACGCACGGTCTCAACAGTTGACAGAGAATGGTGTGAAAAACAACATCCTTTGAGCGGCAGTTCTGCATGCAGAAACACCATGTTAATGAGAGAAGTCAGAGGAGAAAGGCCACACTGGTTCAAGCTGACAGGAAAGCAACTCAAAAAAGTATCTCAAATAACCAGGCTTCACAGCGCTATGCATGGAGCATCTCTAAAAGCACAGCACGTCAAACCTTGAAGTAGTTGGGCTGCAGCAGAACCACCTTTTTTTGTGCACAACTGTACGCAAGGTTCAGTGTTAATGGCCCCGAACACCCACACAGATGTTTTGAGTTAATTTGGCTGATTAGACCTCTTCCCAGGAATGTATGGGTGTGTATGGAGTAAATTGACTGACATCTTCCTGAGTCTCTTAGTTAGCTCTGTTGCACCTGTTTGGGCAGGACAAATGCCACCTTTATCATTCTTACTGGTTGAATAAATTTGCGACGTAATAAATTCACATCTAAGCTGCAGCCCTGAGCAGAGGCCTAATCAGCCAGAATGACTAAAATCGCCTGTATGGGTGTTCAGAGGTCTGCGTCCATCTGCCTGTGTTCAAACACTCGTTTACACGTACATGGTTATTTTGAAAAACTGAGAAATTTATCTTCGTTTCCACGCAAATGGAGAATTCCCCTCTGAAAACTTCGGCCAGAGTGGAGATTTTGGAAATGTTTTTTTGCACGTTTGCATGTAAACTGAGCTAAAACGGAGGTTCAAGCAGCCGAGGAAGAAAGGAAGAGAAGAGAGAGGAAGTGATTTGTTGCTGTTGTTGCTTGTTGTTTTTCGGGATTGTGATTGGCTAACGTGGGCTTGAGCTTCTCATTACACTGCCACCTACAGGTTTGCCATGCTCTTGACAGCATTGATGGCTTATATACACGTGTACCTGTAAACGAACCCTTTCTGAATTCTGACAGCTGTGCACAATGTTATTTTTGAAAACGGAGAGGTTGAAATTGTTATTTAGTTCATGAAAATAGCCGGCCATATGTAAACGTAGCACAAGTTGGCTCATTTACGTCAGGACATCCTTAAAACACAGCACAAAGTTACACAAGTAGGTGCAGTACCATTTGTATATCTTAACAGTGTAGATGATGGAACAGTGGCATTTGTTGGAGAGACGTTCCTAGAAGGCACAAACCAAAACAAGGATATCTCTCCGCTGTGTCAGCTCTCACACAGAAAATTATTAGACAAGAATACTAGTGTAGAAACTCAGCATGAGCCAGAATCATGAAAATAAACATGAAATGTGACTCCCTACATAATTTACATTATTTTAATCTGCATGTTGACTTTTTTCCACTTCCTGTGTCATTTTGACATTGTGAACATGTGTCCAGCTGTAAAACGTTAAGAGTACTGTACACTCTAACCTTTTCTTAAAATTTTCTCTCCACAGACTAATTAAAGTGTACTTTGTGCAGATTCCTCCTTCAGTCTGAGGTTATTTCTTTATCTGGTCATTTGAGTTAATCAGCAGTGAACACCGTCGGGGGGTTAAGTGCACCTTAGAAGAACACTGAGACGGAACATTTAAATGATGGATCTTGTACTAACAGGAAAACGGGGAGTCTACCACACACAATGAGAATTAATTCACACAGGAGAGACTAAT
>NC_045733.1:14217388-14224055 GCF_008692095.1 Etheostoma spectabile
AATTCAAATGTAAAAATAAGTACCTGTAAAATGCAATGGTGTTTTATGCATGCAGACAATAATTTAAAACGGGTCTGGTCAAAACAACCAACATGACTAAAATACAAAATTCAACCAAAAACTAAAACAAAAAGTTGAAGATATGCACAACAACAACATCTACAAACATTGTTCTTTGAAAATTTCTTTCATTTTGTTTGCCTTGTATTCCTCGTATCCCTGGGATTTGTGTGCACATGTATGTTTGTGGAGCTTCTTTTTTGTATAACCTGGCTTCAGTGCAGAGATGGGTTTATTACTTTTGATCTCCACCTAGCACGAGAGGACGGCAGGTTAATTATTGCTCTGTGCTTGTGTGAAAACATCTAAGGAAGAACAAAACGTGAGAGCCCAAGAGATAAAACGTAAAAGAGTGTGCATACCCATGTAAACTATGCACAAGCACCCCTGCATAAATGAAATACAGCTTCCCCTTTTTGTTCAAAGGTGGGCAAACAGTATTTGTGTACATTTACCCCTCACCCTCACCCATGCATGAGTTTCTAAACCCATGTTTGAAAGCTTGGATCTGAGGTCACTGTTTGCCACCATCACTTGGTCACTGGAACCCCAAATTCAAATTGGGTGCATTATAAAATAGTGTCATAAAATCTGTGCTCAGGCATTTCTCAAACACATTGGACATTCAAGCCACAGGTTTGACATCTCACTTTACTTTATTTTATGAAAGGAGAGTACACATAAATCAACATTTCTGTGTTAGCCAGCCGGCTAATTTTCAACTGTAGTCCTTTGGCCAGATGGTTTTAGACCATAGCAGCAGGGTCTTACCATGTCATTCTTACATGTGGGCACCTCTCAAGATCTTGCCTGTGCTGTGCTGTGTGATGATTTAGAGGCAGAAGTTGGAATTTAAGCGTCTGTGGCCCCCTCATGATCAGAAGGACACTTTGCTACAAGCATCCATTACGTTGTAAACTATGAATAATGTTTCCTAAGCACTACACACATTCAAAAACGACCGTTTGGACAATCAACATTTGAACAGTTTCGCACTCTGATTGAGCCTCTCCTTATACATAGGTGCAGTCAAGTCACCAAAATACCAAAAGGGCAAAGATGTGTTGCAAAAGAAACACACTGGTGGAGGTGAGACAACTCCTGAAGGCACAGCACTAAATTTGATGCCTAAAAGCAACATACTGAGGCCAGCACATCCATCACTTAAAATCCTCACACATTTCTGATGTCCATAATACAAGTCACATCCAAATACATGTAAGTCCTGCATTTGGTTAAATATCTATGAATGTGCACATTTTATTAGGGTTTAGTATTATTTACTTAAAATAAATTTCTTAAAATAAATGGATCCAAAAGTCTGCAAGATGTCATTCCATAATACATGTATAGGCATTGCGGATTGTCTGAAGGTTTTTTCTTCTTCTGTTTGTTAAATGTTTTATGGGGACCCAGTAAATTCCCAGTAAAACCAGACAGAAGAACAATACACGCTGAGTCATAAAAATTTCACTAGGAAGACATTTGAAGCCACTTTACTGTACAGCTCCAATAATTGGAAATGACAAACCTGTACCAGCTGTTTGCTAATGCAGCTGATGTGCAGCGATACATCACTGGGATGCTTTTGTTGTGTTGTTTTTTATGAGAACGCTGAAGTGGTCTGATGTGACAGTGAGAGTGAAGATTCTGGGAGACAATGGACTCGCTCAAGGTCATTTGTGACTGGACATTATGGGCAGAGCCCATCTGACTGTCTGAACAGGCACAGAGGGGAATAAATACAGTATGAGCTTCCTGTCCTCTGCCTGCATCTTTTCTTTCCTTCCACTCTGTGGTTATCATGCTGAGTTGGGTCCTCTAAGATACATTTTGCTATATATTTCAGATTACTTAATGGTCTTCACTTACTTGCAAGCATTTTGGCCGTAATGTGCGGGGCAGCTATATTTGCACAGTATGCTTCCCATTCTTTCTCTGTGCACATTGGTGTTACACATTTGGATCAGCATGGGAACAGCCTGCACTAAACAACATAATTCTATGCCAGCAGGCTCTGCAGGTGATGTATGTCCTTCTGCCCTCTGGAGAGTTACGAGCGGGATGGAACGAAGGCAGAATGCGGAGCCTCTGGTGTCCTTTTGATGGCATCTTTATTACCTATTTGTGACATTAGATTGAGAGCCCAAGGAAACTGCCAGGGAAGAGAAGGCAGTGTGTCTGCTTTAGTATCTTTGTGTGTGTGTGTGTGTGTGTGTGTGTGTGTGTGTGTGTGTGTGTGTGTGTGTGTGTGTGTGTGTGTGTGTGTGTGTGTGGGGAGCGGAATAGGGGACACAGAACAAAGAGGGCAAAACAGTTGGTGGCACTGGAGTAGGTATAGAGAAAGACAAAGGTTAAGTAAAGATGAATTGGACATGACGAGAAGAAAAAAGGCAGACAGGAAGTGGAGTAAAGTTTGAGAAGGAATGGTCACTTGGGAGGAGGAGCATCTGATTAAAAGGGTATTTTCTCTCCCAGGGGTCAGGCTGTCAGAGCGCCTTGGTGGCATTTGTTGTCTCACCTTTCCACTGTGACCTTACGTTAAGCCAAGGGGAAACAAGAGACAAGCATACTGATCTGTCATCAGTAGCACATCTGAAACCATCTCTTTCCCTCCCTCACTCTCTCTCTCTCAAGCACATGCCAACCCATCACCCCATGCTGTGCAACTGCAAAGCCACACAGAATCTTTCGTGCTCAGTTTTCAACGCAAAGATTAAACTAAGTGTTTGTTTTTGTCTTCCTTTTTGGATGACCAAACAAAGATGTGTTAAAGCTACATAACAAACCATAATCCAGCAACAGCATGGCCTATTTTGCAAACCAACTCTGAACCTAATTGTATAAGCTAGTCTAGGACAAATCTGACATTTCAGAAATAGCTGCCATGTTATTAAAAAAACAATCATCGATGAGGGCAAGTGACAGCCCAGTGAATGGTGCATTCTTCCCGCCAGGTGTAGGAAAGATTTATATAGATGTCTGAGTGAAGAAGAGAACTATCAATCATGCGTTGTGCAGCCTACCTGGAATAATGTCCTTCTCAAGCAAATGCCCATTAGCAAATGCTGTCAGTCTCGTGCTCTGGATTGTGAAGATCCATCTATCGATATATCTATCTGTAGATTCTAATCAATGTGATTGACTGATTTCGATACATATTTATGATTTTTTTCCTGCTATACAATTGACTTTGGACGTGTATATTTTTTATTTATTAGGATATTGTAGAGTAGCCAAAGAGTAATGTGATTGCTATCACCGCCATCCACTTTCTAACACCTCTCTCACACACACATTCACATTTTATTTCTGACATTGTCCATCCTTTATCACCCTTTGTTCAAACAAAAAAAGACCTCCAAATGATGAATTCCCCACTAACCTGTCCCAACTGTCCTCCCTCTGTGTGATTGTCAGCATCGTTTACCCCTGCCATATTTTCTCACTTTGCTAATTTACCCGCAAGGTGAGAGGATGCTGGGTAGCTCCTAAAAGTCCTCTGGCTCCAGATGTCTGGACCAGATGTCTCGTTATTTCTGCAGTGGTCCTGCGATTTTATTTTTTATCTGTTTCCAGCTCTTTGCACCTTTCCTAACCCTTGCCCCCATACACACATAAACACACACATATATGCAGACATATGCAAATAGAGTCATTGACCAAAACTCCTTTGAGATTAGCCCTATGTTTAGAAGTTATCAAAACATCTTCTAATTAGAAGTTTACAAGTAAAAGCTCTGTGCACGGTATTTACCAACTTAATTCCACATATGTTCTTTTACAAACTTCAGTAGTCTTAGAGAATGTAAATGAGGCAACACATTATACTCTGAACATCCTATCAGATTGGATTACAACCTGCAGTATATCCACAAAGTTCCACTTCCGGGATTGCTCCGTTGACGATGGAAATTCCGCTGGATTTCACTATTTTTAGCTGGATGCCTGTTACCTTCCACTTACTTGGCTGGAATTGGATTTAAGAGGACTATGGTTAATTTCTCCTCAGATCTCTGCAGGGTAAATCAAGACAGCTAGCTAGACTATTGGTCCTGTCTGAGATTTTTCTATTGCACGATTAAAACAACTTTTGAACCCACACAAGTTCCTTCCTGAGGCTATTTTGCAGCGGCACTGGGGCTCTGCCTGGTGCTTGGCGCCGCCCATGACAATTGTGATTGGTTTAAAGAAATGCCAATAGACTAGAGCACATTTTTCTCCCATTCTGGAATGCTGTGTGGACTAGCCAGACCGCAGCGCTGTGGAGGAAAGTCTGGCAAAATGAGACTAATAACAACCTGAAGCCATGTACAAAGAGACTATAATAAGAGGTTAAACTAAAATTTGTTTTAGGCAACAGCCACAACAAGAGGGCACGCTTAAACGGTCTTTTTGGACTGAATGCTGCCCTGATAAATAAGCAACGTTCTTAAAGCATAAAGCATCAGTTATGTCATTCATAAAGAACCACAAGCAGTGTTCTTCTGTTCAAATGTTTTGTCTTAGACAGCAGAGATAGCTTCTTGTTGCAGATAGGTAATTATTAACGAAAAGATGAAATTAAAGATTAAAAACTGAACTTGCTAACATGAAAATGAAAAATGGCTTAAAATGCTAAAATGCTAGCTAATGCTACTCAAGATTTTCTTTATATAACCTATGCTCTTTTACAAACTATGAGCATTCAGCCTAGACCTCTCTTCCAGTAAATAAGTTCAAAAAAGATTGTCTACTTGCTGCACAGAGAACCTTTTCATGACAAAGTATTATTCAGATTGTTCTTGAGTTAAAAATACATCAGTCAAATCAAGGCTCAAGGTTCATTTGTTGTCATTGTACCACAGGGTTACACAACGAAATGCATTAGTAGTCTCTAGTCCTCTGGCCAGATAAAATGACCGGAAATTTATTATTAAAAATTTGACATCTAAACATTGTCTATCAGCTTTGAGCACCAGGCATCGCTAATGTAAACAGTCCCCCTCCCTTCATCCCGCGGGACTCCTGCGCTCTGTCAGTGTGAAACACAGTCCTTCAGTGAAGTGCAACAGCCCAATCTCGGCAAAGATGTGGGCACATCCGCCTCCAATGTGCCTTTGCTAAGTCACACCGCCTACAGTGGTGCTTGGTAGGCTGTGTGGTCAGAAGATGCCGTGGGCAACGATTGTCTCAAGGTCCACTGAACTTAATCCCCACAGCCACACTTGAATAAATGAATCTCACTACAGATATCAATGAATATTTTAATATGTTCATGAATCTACTGTGATAATTTTGTTTATAGTTTTTTTTATTCTCTGCCCAGATGCCTAAACTGTATAGTTAATTGAATGCAATTTAATTGCCTATCCTCTATTTCATTTTCATAAGCTGTATCACATGTAATTAGGTTTAACTATGTGTTAAAATAGCCTACTTGCTTTTTCAAAAAACAAAATATTTGAAGGACAGTCAAGTATGGGAAATATGTGGAAGTATTGTGTTGGTGATGGTCAAAACTTTTTGTGTTATGGTGGCTTTCATGTTTTTGTACAGTTGTGTTCAGAATAATAGCAGTAGTATTAATGTGCATGAAAAGCCAAGAAAAGATGGAAAAATCTCCAAAATGCATCAAATGACAGATCTAGCAATTGTATATATGTCACCAAAAAAGTGGATTTTATTTCATCATTTACACTTTAAAATAACAGAAAACCAAAAAATGGCCATCTGCAAAAGTTTGGGCACCTGCAAAGTTTCTAGCATGCACCGCCCCCTTTGGAAAGCTGAGACACATTAGGCCTCGTTCGAGATGACCAGGTCTGCGCAGAATCGATCACGGCGATCGGCGCCCGTTGCATGCCGGTTAGATTTGTGCACTTGATCCCGACTGCTCTGACGTCATGCACCAGCTGGGCAACGGAATCTCACGAGAGCAAGGCGGCCGCAGTTCTGAGAGCAGGCGGCGCAGTTGCTTTTCACCGACTGCAAGAGCCAGGCGGACCCAGGCGGACCCAGGCATGTGGGAAACGCCGCGTTCTCAGCTGATTTAACACCTGATAGGTTTAACATGATGACGTTTTATATAAACTTTTTATTGTTTTTGAATCGGAGGGATTTTAATTGCTATTTGTCTGATTTAAAGACTTATTCTGTCCAGAACACATGTTGGTGAAGATAGTTAAGTTTAGAAGTCAAAGAGACTAAATCCGTTCAGATCAGGATATCTACAGTCTGTTGTTAATTAAAATCAGCAACAGGTCGCCGTTAGAGCACTTTGCCAGCTACTCTGTCATAACTAAAACAACTGGAGACTGTGTACCAGCTGGTATGTGGGTCTGATATATTTTATTAAATTGGAATCGCACCACAGTGTTTTCATCACTTCCTGTCCAGCTGAAGGCGGCTGATCGGCTGGAACTGTCCGACTTACAGCGTTTTGTCACGCCCCGCCCCCCGCTGGTCCGCATGCATATCCCGTCCACTTTACAGGCGAGGCGCAGTTCATCTCCAACGAGCCTAGTGTCATGGATTGTTCTCAATCATCGTCTGGAAAGACCAGCTGATGTCAATCTTAAGGTTTCAAATGCCCAGACTCATCTGACCTTGCTCCAACAATCAGCAC
>NC_045733.1:14224065-14246983 GCF_008692095.1 Etheostoma spectabile
TCTAAGCAGTTGTCTAGAAAACTGAAACTGAAAATAGTTGACCCTCGCAGAGCAGGAGAAGGCTATAGGAAGATAGCAAAGGGTTTTCAGAAGCCAGAAACCTCTGTTCGGAATGTAATTAAGAAATGGCCGTCATCAAGAACAGTGGAAGTTAAAGCAAGATCTGGAAGACCAAGAAAAATATCAGACTCAACAGAACCCACGTTTGACCTGCACGATCTATCCAGAAAGACCTGCAGACACTGGAGTTGTGGTACAACCATTCTCCTATAGAGATACTGGTACAAACAGGTCTTCTGAAGAGTCAATCAGAATAAACCTCCTCTACTCCCCCCACAAAAATCAACGTTGAAGTTTACAAATGAACATGTAGGCCAGCCTGATGACTGTAGTGGAACAAGTTCTGTGAACCGATGAGGTTAAATTAGAACTTTTTGGCCGGAATGAGCAAGGTACATTTGGAGAAGAAAGGGCACGAAATTTAATGAAAAAGAACCTCTGTCCACTATGGGCAGGGGGGGGGGGTCAATCATGCTTTGGGGTTGTTTGCAGCCAGTGGCACAGGGAACATTTCATGAGTAGAAGGAAAATATATTCAATAAAATTTCAGCAAAATTTTGGACGCAATACTTGATGCATCTGTGAAAAAGCTGAAGTTAAAGGAGAGAAGGCTTCTACAAATAATAATGATCCTAAACACACCTCAAAATCCACGGTGGATTACATCAAGAGCGTAAACTGAACTTTTTGCCATGGCTTTCAAAATCTCCTGACCTCAAAATAATTGGATTTTATGGATAGACCTTAAAAGAGCAGTGCGTGACGACAGCCCAGAAATCTCAAAGAACTGGAAGACTTTTGGAAGGAAATATGGCGAAGATACCTCAAACAAGAATTGAAAGACTGGCTGCCTACAGAAGAGCTTTCCAAGCTGTGACACTTGCCAAAGAAGGCAGTACAAGATTAATCTACAGGTGCCCAAACTTTTTTTGTTTTCTGTTATTTTGAAAGTGTAAACGACGAAATAAAATCTAACTTTTTGTGACATAATATGAATGTTTTATCTGTCATTTGATGCCTTTTTGGAGATTTTTCCATCTTCCTTGTCTTCCTTATGCACATTAATACAAATTTTTACCTGGGGTGCCCAACTTTTGACCCCCACTGTATTCCAGCCCAGGACATTGAACTACTACATCCACAATTCTTCGGGATTACTGGGTTTTGCCTCAGAAACATTTTTGATGTCACTCCCCAGTGTTCTATAGGACTGACATCCGGGAATGGGGCTGGCCACTCCATACATCAATCTTGTCAAGACTTTCAAGACTTGTCTCACTTACTGATGTGGTTAGTCCATTGTCTTGTTGAAAGACCCATTTCAAAGACATTCCTCTTTACATAAGGCAACATGACCTCTTTAAGCTTTTGATTTGTTGAAACTGATCCATGATCCTTGGTATGCATAAATAGGCCCCCCACCACATATGAGAAACATCCCTAACTTGATTTTGCACCACCATGCTTAACTGTCTTCACAGTGTACTGTGGGGTTAATTCAGTGCATGGGGTCGTCGACAACTCTGTTGCGTCCCCCAACCCAAAAGAACATTTTGCTCTCTTCGTCCACAGACGTTGTGTCCATTTCTCCTTTGGCCATCAATGTGTTCTTTGGCAATTTTCAACCTATTCAGTACATGTCTTTTTTTTCAGCATTGGGACTTTCGGCGCGCTTCTAGCTGATAGCTTTGCTTCACATAGCCTTCTCTTATCCTAACAGTACTCACAGTAACTTTAAGTCTCTTTGATTTCCCTGCAGCTGATCATTGGTGTTTGATGTTTTGCCATTTTGGCTATTCTTCGAATCCATTCAAATGAACTGACGGTTTTTTTCTCCACGTTGTTTGGCTTTTTGGATTTCATTTCAACCATTTGAAATTGTTTTGGCAGAGCAAGCCTATAATTTTCTGCACTTTATAATTTTTCCCTCTCCAATCAACCTTTAATCAAAGTCTGCTGTTCCTCAGTGCAATGTCTGAACGATGCATTTTGCTGATGTATTTCAGTGTGAAATGCCACTACCACCACAGCCACACATTTCCTTCCTTTCCTTCCTTAACTATGGGCCCATAATTGACGCTTGTTTCTTAACAGAATCAATCACCTCACTAATTGACCCCAACACTGCTATTATTTGACATGCCCTTCAATTACCCGACTGAGCACAATTGACTGTTGGATCTGTTGGTTTTCTATGACTCTACAACACTTACTAGAAATTATGTAGCCCATGTAGCAAATCATCACTTCTAACCAAAAATAATATGATTTCTTAGAGTTAACGTTGTTAACGCTATTTATTTTGAACCCACTGTAATAAAATAAATTAAACTGCAACAATACAGTGTATTAAATTCCGCTTATACATATTGTTCACGTCTGATAGTGCTTTTATAGTTTGATTAACGACACCACAACGGCACGTGTGGCTCATTGGCTGTTACCTTCTACTTAGAAGTAAGTGGTTTAAGTCTTCTGTATCTACTTTCAGTTGAGTTTATATTGAATTCAGATGAGTAATATTTAATGTTATAAAATATCCATTTCTTGGTAGCAGAATTTATAATGTTGAGTAAATTCATGCAGCTTATGCTTTCAAAAATATTAGAATGAACAGACGAAGCATGGTCCTTTCCGGGATATGTTTGTCTCGGAGGACCTCCGGAGGCTTGCAGGTACCGCGTGCCCCTAAGTGCTGCAGCCTCGCTGGTTACAGAGGCAAAGCAGCGGTGTGGGAGAAAGTGTCTGATAAGAAATTTGATAGGACTTTCGTTCGTCACAATGTTGCTTCGGAAACCGTCGCTCACCCCCTCAGGAGCGAGCGAGGATTCATCCACTGCTGTATAAGCATTGTGGGCTTGTTGACCTCAACTGATAGGTATATGGCTGTGGAAGGAGCCTTGCGGACTCCCTAACAATCCAGCGACAACTCCCTCTTTTGCGGAGGCCTAGCTTGTGATGATATTGGGGGATTGTCGCAATTTCCCTGGGGATAGTCTCTGAGGTAGTCAAACAACTTCCCAGCGGCAAAGCCCAGGGATTGATGAGATCCGTCCAGAAATCTGAAGCCTGGGTGTGGAGGGGGCTGTCTTGGTTGACACGCATCTTCAACATTGCGTGGAAGTCCTGGATCGTGCCTAAGGAAGTGGCAGACCCGTGGTGGTGGTCCTCCCTCTTCAAAAGGGGCCCAGAGGGTGGTGCCAAATTAACATGGGTATCACACTTCTCATCCTCCCTGATAAAGTCACTCCAAGTTGCTGGAAGGATGGTTCGGCCGATAGTCCTAAACCTCAGGATTGAAAGGAACAATGCTGATTTCCGTCCTGGTCGTTGGAACAACGAATCAATCTTTCTCTTCTCGCAAGGATCTTGGATGGGGCCTGGGAGATGCCCAACCATTCTAACAGTTGTTTTTGGATCGGAGCAGTCGTATGACCGGGTCCCCCCGGAGAAATTGTGGGAGGTTCTGCTGAATATGGGGTGAGGGGGTTCCTTTCTTAGGGCCATCCAATCTCCTTTATGACCAAAGCGATATCTGGTCCGGGTTCTGGCAGTAATCGTGACGTCGTTCCAGGTGGGGTTGCCGCCGCCGGGCTGCGCTTTGTCACCAATCCTGTTTGTACTGTTATGTACGGATAATCGAGGCCTGTCGGGCGGGGAGGGGTTGCCGTTCGGTGGGCGTCGGATCTCATCGCTGCTTTTTTTTGCGTATGATGTGGTCTGATGGCCATCGTCGGTCCTGTGACCTCAGCCACTCACTTGATCGGTTCGCAGCCGAGTGTGAGCCTTTCTGAGGATGAGGATCACACCTCTACATCTGAGCCATGGTTCCAGCAGAAACGATGGAGGGCTTTTCCTTTTTCTTCGTTTGGTATGAGACCTTTACCCCAAGTGAGGGGTTTAATTACCTTTGGGGTCTTGTTCGCGAGGGAGGGACCACGGACGTTAGATGGTCCGGAGAAATCGAGCAGCTGGGGCTGTATACATTCCAGTTTATCGCACGAGGAGAGGGGAAGAGGGGCTTTTGTTGCGGCACAAGAAGAAGCTTAGCCAGAAGGGCCAAGCTCTCGATCTAAACCGGGCAATTTTCGATTCCTAAACCCTCCCTATGGTCATGAAGGCTGGGTCCATGACCGTAAAGACGAGATCATGTTACAAGCGGCCGAAATATGGTGGTTTCCTCCTCAGGGGGTGGCTGGCTTCTCCTTCGAGAGAGGGTGAGAGCTCGTCATACGAGAAGACTTCGAGTAGCGCCTGGCTGCTCCTTTCGCCTCGAAAGGAAGCCCGTTGAGGTTGGTTGCGGGGCATCTGTTACGGAGCCCTGTCGCCTCCCTAGGGAGGTGTTCCCGGCACTTCCACTGGGCCGGAGGCCTCGGGTAGACCCATGCTAGGTGAGAGATTATATCTCCAACCTGGCCTGATACCCTCGTGCTCCCCCATCGGAGCTGGGTGATGTGCTCGGGAAAGGGAATTTTGGGGTCCCCCTCCCCTCCTTGAGCTGCTGCCCCCGCGACCCATACCGTATAAGCGGTGAAGGATTGTATGGATGGATTGATGACTAAAGCATTAAATGGATGATACAGAATGGAGGTAAATTTCAAGACTATTTTATTTATTTAAGTTACAAACATATGAGTATTGCCTTCTTATAAATGCATCTGCATATCAACCCATGTGGTCGAGGAAACCGTGTTTATAACCTCTGGTACAGTGTGTGTCAAGTGGTTCTTCATCAAGCGTGTTTTCATAACCTTTAATTTTCATTACTTATAGCTGTCGTTTTGCCGGAACAATGAGTTTTTGCACAATTTATAAGTGTGTAGTTTCAGGCTTTTTTTTGTTTTACAAAGCCTTGCAACACACCACACAACACACAACAACACCCACACACAACACACACCACACACCACACACCACACCACACAAAAAACCCCCACACACACACACACACCACAAGTACCAAATTGTATCAGTGCATGGCTTTAAGTGTTCCTTGTACACTCTGTAAACACTTCTTAATGTGTCTTTTTATCACATTGGTGTCACGTAACTGCCTGTAACTAATGATCCAGCCCGCCCTTTGATGGGCTCTCTGCAAGCCCCACTCACCAGATGGCATGAGCACTAGTCCAAACAGTCCTCGCAATAATTGTTTGGCTGTTTCTCGTTAGGTGTCCTATCTTGCTTTTTCTCGATATCCTTCTTGTCCTATTGTAGCAACAGGAAGATACAAACCTGCCATGCAGACCGGTATCGTGTTAGGGATCCTGTTGCTGCTGACCAGCCACATGATAGTTAGAACAGAGATAAAGAAAGCGAGAGCGATGGCGAGAAATGAAAGTGAGAGGAGAGGACCCAGCGAAAGGACAGCCGAGAAAGATCGGTGCGAGGGATAGTTCAGAGTAATTTGCCTGAGAAACGCTGTTAATAGCCGCCTCATCTCATTGTAATTTCTTTTTCTTTTAAGCACACTTCTCCTCCTTCTTTCTCTCCTGTCTGTTAACCCCATGAACCAGGATTTCGAGCCGACTTCTCCACTCTACTCACTCCTCACGTCCCTTTCCTCCCCTTGACTCTTCTCCTTTACCACACTCAATTCCACAGCCTTTCTGTCCTCGTTTTTTTTTCCCCTTCTCATTTCCTTGTCCCGCACCCTTCCCACAACTTTCCTTTCCTTGGCCTTTGCATACACACCACTTTGTTTTGACTTCATCTGACACCTCTAGGAATGAGCATCAGGTAGCAACCTAAAGTTGGTCAAGAGAGCTCCCACAGTGCCTTGTGCGCAGCTTTGACCTCTCGGTTGCGTTGTGACGGCCTGGTGGTTGCAAGAGGGGGGCTTGAGGAAGGGCTCACCATCGTCACAAGCAAATGTCTTTATCTTTATTTAAGATGTCCAAAGAGACAGTTGCGTTACACTGTTTTGTTAATAAGTTTGGCAATTATAGGACCTCAACCAGCGCATACTTTTGGTCCCTTGTCTTGTCTGTGTGTGGGTGTCTGTTTCGGCCTGTTTGTTGCTGTTTTGTTTTCCCTCCTCCCCACTTGCTTTCTGAATTTTTGGGCTTTGGTACATGTTCCAATTTCTCCGTGAAATATTATTTAATTTGTTTATATCTGTTGAAAATTTCTGAATAGTGTAACAAAAAAGTTTTTTTATTTGATCACAAAAAAAATTTAGAACCTCCATCCTTAAACTACAGCTTTCTGAGGCTAACATGGTTTATTTCAATACCTTGCAACTAGCATTTAGCACCCATAAATGCAGTGGTAATCCTCGGATGCAGAACTCACTAAGCGCGGCAAATAAAGAGGTGACCTATTCCCTTTATGTGCTTTCATGGCATTCATTTATAGCACCTACCATCCATTCCCTCTTCTTCATCCACTCCCTATAAGCCTTGTGTGTAACATCAACCCCTAACATCAGACTAAAATACATTTACTATATAAAATACTCATAACCTGGTTTCAAATACTGCAGTACTTCTTATTTTATGGTAATAAACCCATAGCCCATTGACCTAACACTAACACGTTGCACTCGCCTTGGCTGCTATGTGTGCTGTGTGATACGTTGATTTGTGATATATGTGTGCAATAAATGTGGATGATAGATTCCTTAACATAGTGCCAGTTTACAAAAAGTGAAAGAACCTTATAAAACCAACTGACTTTTCATTAGTTTCTACCGTGACACTTACAAAATTAGGCCAGAGCAATTTAAAAAAGCGTTAAAGCCAACATCCCATTGTTAAGATTCACATTGTTAAAACCCCAACCTACGCACGCACACACACACACAAAACCACAAACAGCACACAACACACACAAACACACACCAAATGTATCCGCAATCGCTCACAAGGGGGGACCATCTGGAGGGTTTTTAGTTGTGAATGTGTTTGTGTGTGTTGGTTATAAGGTAAGTTCTCCTTCGTCCACCCTCAGGCCTTGTCTAAACCTTTTCTCCCATCCATCCGAGAATGAGCTGGGTCCGTTTAAAGTAACATTGCTGACAAGGGAAAAATACTTAGACACAATAATTTTATTTGTATATTAGACCCCCACATCCATTACCCCTTTGGAGATAAGGGTATGTGGCTGATGAACCGACCGCCTTAAATTAGAATTTAAATCATACAATGACAACTTTGGATTCCTCCAACATAAAAAGTCCCCGCTTACTAAAACATCCTTTGTCATCACTTTTTTGCAAGGATGTCCCTGAAAAGTGTGTGCTTCGGTGCGACGGATATTGCTGTACTGCACATGGCAGTGGGAAAAACAAATTTATGTTTGCATTACATAATGTGTTTGTGTGCTGCTGCGGTGGATGAACCTCTCTGCTGTAGATCCAATGTGTTATATGGAGGTTTTTTTCCGCTGTCCAACCTTCCAACTCCGATTACTAGTACAGCCGCTGTTGTTGTGTGCTTACCTTCTTTGTAAAGGATTAGTTTCTTATTCACATGATTGTGTTTGTGTATGCCTAACATGGCCTGTCATTTTTGTGGGTTCCAAGCATGTGTTCTCAGATATTTACCGGCACGGCTGGAAATGTCCTTGCCAGTTAACGCTGAGAATTTGCTGTACAAGCTTGGAAGAAAACCAACACCACATCTTTCATGAAACACACTTTGAGCTGCAATATGTTTCAGTGAATGGACAATGCCGTGGTTTGACCAAAAAAACTGTATTCTTTTGCCCAATTTTTCAGCACTCCCAAAACATATCCGGTGGGCAATACGTCACCCACGAATAACTGAGTGTTACAGTAATATTCATTAATGAAAAACAACACTTTGAATTTAGGATTATTTTTTTTAATCATGCCCAGCAGCAGATAGTGGAAGTTTTAACAACTGGAATTGTCACACAAGACATCTAGTGAAGTATGGGTTTAAATGCATTTATGACTGGCCGTTCCAATTCTTTAAGAGTACAAAAAGATATTTTGAGAACAGGCTCCAGCAAGAATAATTTGTGTTCGGACCTCGCTCCTTACTATATTACACCTATCACATGACTTAAGATAAATAATACAGAGTATGCAGGGCCAATAACAGTCCCCACTTCAAACTGTTTTAGCCCTGCTTCTTTATCAAAGGAAATGCTGCCAGTATATTTCATTTCCTGATCAATATCCTTCTAAAAAAAGTTTAAAAATTAGGGGTGTTGTTAAGGTATTGCAGCAAAATCTCCATATCCATGAAATGCGTCTCGTTTAAAACAAAAAAGCTATTGCCCCACTCTCCTGCTGAGGACCATCCCTCACATTCCACCTCAGTGGTGCACACCAAACAACTTCTCTCCACCCTGCAGCAACAGGTTTGCGATGTGACCCTATTTCCATCCCAATTCCCCATTTGCTTTTCAAGTGCCACCACTTCCCATTGTCTACAAGTCTGTCCATTCCTCCCTGGGTGGTACCCAATCTCCCTAGCCTTACGTCCTCTAGTCCTCTCCCTGTTTCATTTCCCCAGACAACACTTTCTTAAAGGTCATGTAACCTACAGGGCCATAAAAATCCGCGGAGGTTGAAAAGTGTGATTAAGTCGTACCTCCAACTCGTAAACAGTGAAACAACAATTTGAAGGACCAATTATATAATGGTCAAGATTCATTTTGGGTCCAAGTGATCAGCCTGGCTATCATTAACTAAAATAAAGCGTGGGGCATGAGGGGCATGGGATGGTAGCTTGGCTGTCCTGCTCTGTGATGTGAATGGCTTGCATACTTTAGTGCACTTTTGCTTCTAGGTTTGCGTGGGTGTGTGTTTGTGTTTGTGTGTTGTGTGGTGTGTGTGGTGTGTGTGTGTTTGTGTGTTGGTGTGTGTTGTGTGTGTGGTGTGTGTGTGTGTGTGTGTGTTTGTGTGTTGTGTGCAGGTTCATGCAAAGGGATTGAAAGCCCATTATCGTTAATGCCACTTAAAAAGCACGAGTGGCCCATCAAAATAAAAACCAACTGTGCATGCAAAGCAAGGTATAAAGATATAGATTAAACGAGGCTGAATACCACCATTTGTAAATTGTTCTTCTTTGTTCAAACCATCTTCATTCTATGTGTGCTGACTCAAGTATTTCTGTTATAGGAGATAGATGGTATGTGACATATGTGAATGAGGGAGGAATCGCTTGGACTGCATTTTAGTAACAATGTTTCTAATAAAATTTCCCACTCTACTTACATCGGGAATTAATTACAGTGTTGTAAATTTGTTTTGAACAACCGTTTAAATTAATTCATAACTGAGATAATAATACCAGAAACATCAGCCTTTAAAACCTATTAATGAAGCTCAGCGAAAATCCCTTCAGGAAGAACTTCTAAACTAATCACTTCTCCTCTCCTAACATCTGCTGTTTTTATGCGTTCAATTTTTCCTGTTTTAACCACTCAGACCGCCGCCATGAAATTTTCTATCAGCGCAACCACAGCATACAAACCCTTCTTTAATCCGTTTTTCCCCTCTACTACTGGTCAGTTTCTCATTTCAAGCTTAGAGTGCAAACACGAGCTATGTTTTGGTCGTGGTGGTGGCGGCGGATGTCTACCTTAGAGTAAATCTCTCTCTTTCTGTCAAGCAGCCTTGTTCTTTTTTCTTTTGCTGCACAGGTGGCTTCAGCTGTACAACCATGGCACCTGGCAGCGGGCATTTTCTTCCAGTACATTACTCACTCACACAACACCTACACCTGCTGCCGCATGGCTTGCTTCCTGACTCCTGCTCAGCCTCTAACCTCCCGCCGCCCAACTTTCAAGCTGCCAGCGTTGTTCGCACTTCAGCCTGTTTGGTTCCATCAAGCGGGGGAACCCGTGTTTGTTTCCGCTGAACATCCCGCCCTTTAAAGTAAAGTTTGACTAATTGGGCCGTTTTTTTATTTAAAAACTTTTAAAATCTTTCTGCGCTGTAGTTCCAGGCACGTCTAAAAATTCTGGTTCTGGTCGGGGCTTTCTGCGTTTTGGGTTTTAAGTTCCATTCTGTTATAGTGGCAGCTGGGTCATTGTTTACTCTGATAATGGCTCAGCTGGTCTAGTCATGTTCTTAGTATATTACTTCACACTAACTGTTGGTCTTTTCTGCTCGTGCAGAGCAGACGCCGTGACCTAACGCGCCACACACAGAACGTACAAAGGTGTGATGCTTTGATTCTTTTCATGGGGCTGTTTTTGCCACAGCCATAAGACAAAATTTAATTTTTCAAAAACGCTGGCAAACAACAAAAAACGCTTGCTAAACTATTAACCGGCAGTTTGTTCCGGACAAACCCCCCCCTCCCTTCTGTTGCTAAGCAAATGATGACACAGTGATAGTGACGATTCGATATGACGATAAGTCTGCAGGTTTTCATGTCACCTTTTGTAATCTCCTCAGCTCACCTTTAACCTCGAGTGAGGGGGTACTAAAAAGTACTGTCAGCAGTTACCAGGGACTTTTTTTCGTATCGAAAACCTAAAGCGAGGATTGCGAGGCGAGTCGAGATGTCCCATGCAGTGGAAACCCATTACGGCAAAGCAGTTGTTATTCATCGTTTGTTCATAACATGTTAATGCACCACCTCATCTTTTGGCAGCATGTTGATTTATCTCTTTTTTCCGCTCTCTGCATAAAAATGGGTTTCAAGCGTATTTCATCTTTGCGCAGGGATCTCATCTTTACAGCATCTCTAACAGTGAACGATCTCACACATTCTACGTCCTCATCATGAGCTGTTTAATGTGACATCAGTGCAGCATGGGCACTAGACCTCATTATCGCTGTTTTTAACCTTTCCTTTTTCCTTGCAGCATGTTAAACTGAACTTCTTTTGGAGTCATGCTCGATGTAACTCCTCCCATCTTATTGCAGCATAATTACTGATAGTTAGCCCTGACGTTGCACCCGGTCTACTCATGACATTTAGCCTCATTAAATCATACTGTGACCCCACCACTTCAAACTCAGAGGGGCTGCTTCTTTTTGTGGCCCGCGCAGAACACATTCGTCTGCTTTTTAAATCTATGATTAACTATGTAATTGCAGGCTATACTCGCCTCCCTACACATTATGTCTTACTTATGGGAATTTCCCCCTGTAAAATACTTGCTGTACCATCATTCCAAATCTAGTCCTTAGCAATCTAACAGTGTCACCTCATAATTATGCAGGCCTGCATTCAGATAGGGGCTCTACGGTGGCAAATCTAAGTAATCATGTCTCTCAACAACGGGGTAGAATGATTCTCCGGCCAACTGCTCTACAATGCATCCCGAGTCCCATAACGTCCTCCGCAACCTAGAGATCTCTAAAGCCATTATTTTCTGTAAGCAGGGATAACTGTAGTCGGTGTATTTGCATGATCCCTGACATGCTAGTCTCACATCTTATGAATTGAAATCTTGTTCAGTGCATGTTATCATCTCATTTGGGTGGTATTTCATTTGCCTTGAATTTCAAACCCGGACCTGTGCCCAAGGGCAAGACCAGCCAACCTGGACGCTGTGCTGAGGCTAAAGATGAAAAAAAACCTGGATATATATAATAATATAATTTAAATACCGGTAATAAAATAATAATAATACATAATAAAAACATTGTGCTCCTTCACACCCATCAGTGTCAGACTCCAATCTGGATTCTGTATATTTCTTAATACGTAAATTGCAAATAACCTTTTCATATTCTGCACCAAGCCTAGCTTGATTGAAATAGGATTTAATCAAAACATATTTAACACAGGATCAACAATAATTTCAAATCATATAATTATGTTAAAAGTAAGCCAGGTGCGTTATTACAACAGTATTTTACATAGTATAATATACAAATGTCAAGGACAGGGACCTATATACCATAAGTGAATGATATACCTGATTGCATAGAATGTAAATTGAAGACAACTCTTCTTGTTCGTGTCACTCATACAAATTGAAAACATGTTAAGAACTTACAGTGAATGATGTCCTGCGGAGATCCCATTTGTGATTACCTAATCTGCTATAGATCTGTTCTTTCTGGCTGTTTGAAGTTTTTTTCTATGGCACTCTCTACCATGCCCTCTTGCATCCCTCTTGAGAGCATGTGATCATTTCCCGTGCATCTTTGTATTGTTACATCCCCTCCTTTGACCATTATCTTTGTTTTAATATCCTTTCTGTCTCACTTTTTTTGTACCATAGTTTTTATTCCTCTTCCTCATACATTCACCCTTGATTGCCTCCTTCTCTTCCCTTCCCCCCTATGCATTTCCAAATCTACTGATCGCTCTGTTCTATTACAATCGCTGCCTATTTCGATCTTCTTCTCTCCATCCTTTTACGCCCTTCGCAATTTCCCCCACAGTCCCCGTTCCACAGCTAGTTGTCTCTCTATATCACCGCTGATCTAACCTTTCATGCTGGGCCTCCTACACCGTCTGATGCCTCCCGCTGTGTTTTATGCTTTTATGTGTGTTATTTTGTTATCCCTACCTGCCATAGTAAACCTCATTGCCTATGTGCAAGGCCCCACTGGCCCCACCCAACCAACTTTACTAGTTGGTTGTCACAGGGGCCAGCCACTGGATTACACTTAACGACCAAGTACCCTCTTTGCAGGCTTACATCCACAGATGCTGCTAATGCAGCTAATATTCAGTGTCCCCCTGCTTTCTCTTCATGTCTCTTTTCCCCCCACTTTATTTTATTATTTAAAAAACAATTCTGGGATGTGATGTAGGCTATCTCTATCAAGGCATGCTTGAATCTTTAAGTCCTCCTTTTGCCGGGAGTGTTTAGTTTAGCGGACATTATTATTACTTACAGTCACCTGCTGGTTAGTGTCCATTCTTCAACATCTTTTTTCTTGGTTTGCTACATGCCCACATGTTATTGTAATGGTCATTTACTTAGTGTGGAGCCACCTGTTTTCCAGGTCACAACTGAAGAAGTCTGTTGCCTCCCAAGCCCGCACTCAATGCTGTGGTTGTCCATTTTTGGGCAGTAGCACCAGGTCCTGCTCCCTCACATCACAGGTTGCCTCCTCCGTCTGTCTCACAGATGAAGCGTAGAAGACTTTAGAGTACACCATGCCTCCCTGCACATCCTCGCAGATGGCCATACTTCTTCAATTGAACTTTCTCTAACTGAAAACCCATGAATCTGTAAACTCTAATGTTTTGCAAATGTCATGCGTCATTAACAGTTTGTTTTAGCAATACACTGAATCACTGAATGAACTTAATTTGATCTTACTTCATGACTTTTAAAATCCAAATTTAACTTTATCTACCTCTTGAGTCAGCATTTTTAATGTTATCCCCCCATTAATTTCCTTGCATGTTCCCTTTTTCTATGTATCCTTCAATGGACTACATCTGCATATACACCGGTTAAGTGTTTGCATAAAATTGGGCATAAAGGCTGTGGGATCCCTTCCATGTCCTTCAACCCTCTCCATCACCTAGTGAGGACAAGTTTAGCATTTCCCGTGAATGGATGAGAAAAGGAGGTACATTGTTTGTTCCTTCTCTTCTTGTTAGATGACATCCACAAAAAAGCTTAGGTGGAACCAAGCAGCAGAACAAACACCCTGATTCTACTTTTTTTAAACCTTTGTGGCACATGGAGCTAACCACTCTCCCGACTGGACCCAAATTAAGTTGAAATCCAAGCCTTTTGTCCATCTTTCCTTGTAATTTCTTATGGCTGCTCTCTGATAAAAATGGGAGCCCTGACAGTACTACTAATACTGATGATTCTCCTTCCTCCCTACATGGACATGGCAGGGGACGCCAACCGACATTCCTCACGCCAGCTTGCGACTTAAGTGAGATAGCCTTCTTGACCTTGATTTACCAACATTGATTTGGAAAGACGCTTACTTTGACAGCACTGTCGTTTCAGTTCCAATATGTGCCTTGTATCTTTGCATTGGGTATCATCAATATACAGTAACTAGCATACTGCCAACACCACATGCTGGAATTTTGGAGATAGAACTGCACAGAATGTCTAATACCAAAGACACGGACTTGTGGAAGGGGCATTAGACAATTACAACTCCTTTGGACTATCCATGGGCCAAGATCCACCGCTAAGAGACCGAGCTTAACTAAGATGATCTGATTACTGGCTACTGGACACTACAGTTCGTGCACATCCATTTATGGTATGAAACCCTAAAATGATCTATCACTTCTATCCAGCTACGTATCTAGCTACCTACTTCACTATGTCTTTCTACAGTTTCAGATATCACGTTTAATCACTAAACCAGAGTGTTCTCTCCCTTCATGATTAATGTTCAACTCATGTGATTAGGATTGGGCAGTCAAGTTACTACAAACGTTTTAAATTAAAGTAGATTGACTGGAACGAACCGGTACATTACTCTCAGGGTAGATTTGTGCAAAAAGCATAACGTGGTCTGTTTTTTGATTAATGCACAACAAAACTAACATTCACTAATAAATCCCAAATATACAGCTCTTTCAAGCGAGAGGCGGGTTCCCTTGGTGCGAAAACTTTCACACCCTGAAACGCTTGTTCATTCCCCGGCAATGTTTTAAAATCCAATATGTTATACAAAACTTACTATTCATTTGGCCTAACTTAACTATCATGCCACATGACGCTACTTTTCCCTGTCTAAACTCTGCTACATCGCCCCTGAACGGACTGTCCCGTCTGCGTTGCCTATACCTGGCTCAACAGTACCTATTGGCGGCGTAATTTTGGTCCCCTACATATCCCAGCCTCTGCTAAAATATTTTTATCCCCAGTGGGGACAAAATCTATTCCCCTTTCAAATTTATCAATATATACCTACATAGAAGTGTTAAACTAGTAAAATGCTGTTACCGTCAACGTTTCAATAAAAATCTGGCTACACAACATTTTGTTTATCCGCAATAGGTGACCTTCTGAGCTGGGTGGCAGGCACCGGCAGCAGACGTCCCTTTTTTTAGCCATGAACAGTTAGCATCACTTGGCAATCGGCAGATGAGCTAAACCAAGAATGGGTTGGACAGCTCTTGCCTCCGTTTAGTCGCTGATATTCTGATTAAACACATTATTAATCTCCTTAGAGGCTTGCATTTACAGCAGTTTGTTGACAACATTCACAATAACCCATATGTGGATGGTTGATAAACAGAGCTATAAAATGTGCAGCTACATCACCAAGTATAACGTAGAACTTTATAAGGATGGAAACTAATTGAAGGTAATTTTGCATCATCATTGTCACGACTCGTCCCGATTTTAATGTACATGAAGCTGCCTATTAACGCTACTATGACACACCCGGCAGAAGGAGCAAGATGTTGATCTATTTCAGTTTAACAACCCCCACATCAGTAAGTTACACGGCACTAGTTTAATGAGCATGACAAATTATTTATAAGTAGTGTTGGAAGTGAGTACTAAAACGTTTTACCGACCCCATTTGTGTTCCGTAAGTTACAAACCTAGCAAATGTGCCTTAAAAAAATACAAAACTATCTTGAAGGTACCATTATTACTTTATGGTACAATTCTACACCTGCCTTATACATTGTGGCTTTCCCGAGGTGTAAGGTACTATGTAATTTTACCTTAGTTTAAATCTAAAGTACCGGAATTAGTGGATGCTCTCAAAGCACAAAAAGTCCATCTCTCAATCTAGAAACACAATGCTCTATACAATATCACTCAATAAACTCCAATATCGGTATAGTTTTTGGATGTGTGCAAACTAATCATTTTTTTTTGGTGGTGTAGTGTCCTTTTGAATTGTTTTTAATCATGTTAATAAGCTATGTAAAATTTTATTCACAACAGTATGAAGAATTTGCTTTTCAAACCTTTAACCCCAATGTTGTTCATAATGAAATTGACAATAAATTGATTAACGGCTTTAAGTTGTGTTCTATTGAAAGAGCGTCGGAGGATACATGATTGAATCAACCGTACTTGCTGCTTTGGTCCCCGCCCCCCCCCACAGGTTGTCTCGGTTGTTAACCACAGCCCTTTACAGCTTTAGTTTCCAATGAGACAACATGTTAGGGGGACCAACGGGGGAAAAGTTACATAGTGTTGTTTTTTGGTGGGAAGCATTAGCATTATTATTTCCGACATGCCATTCTACAAGTTTATTACATGGTACTTTAGCTATCTACTATGGTACTTACAGTTCACTCTTGCACCTAGCTAACGTTAATGTTAGCCATAGACCTTACTGTTCCAGAGGAGACACTAGCCTTCATATTTTGGTATTTTTTTGTTTGTACACCAAAATGTTCACGCAACCGTAACAAGATTGATAATGTGTTTATCAGAATATCATATGAACACGGCGTTCATCCCTTCTTGGTTGAGCTCATCTGTCATGATTGACAGCATGGACCACACAATGTTCCATGATCACCACACACATCAGCACATTATTTATGTGGTGGAAACTGCAGAGTGGGGTGGTGATGTTTGTCATCATCTCCACTGGAAAAAAAAAATGTAGAAGACATTTCAACAGGCACCATTGTCTCCACCCAGGCCCTGCAGCTTTCACAGTGTATCAATAATTTGAGAATTTCGGCATGGACACAGTGACTGTTTTTTCTTCCTTCTTTTTATCTTTGATTCCCCATCTTGTATATTGGATGTCGACAAAAACCTGTCCAGCATTCAGTCCCCGAAGTAATCTGACGTTGTGCCAAAGCCACTACAGTAATGCAGAAGTTGCCATGGCCTAAAAATCTTCTGCCCAAGATGAATGAAAACCTGCTCAGGAAAGTAAATGTTTATCACAGTTTCTTACTTACCTCTGCTCACTTTACTGGCATCATAGCAAGTCAAAGTTTTGAGTGGCTTGCAGGGTCGTTTCAAGACTGTATTACAATCTCTACTTCTCATTCATTCATGGATCTTGGCTTTAGGGCAAACATTTCTTTCTTTCGTGGCTTGACCACCTGAAGTTAATGAAGTTTTCTCCTCATGATTGCTCATCTATATGATTACATATATGTCATTTATTTGACGCTTTTATCCAAAACCGCTTCCAAGTAGTGCTTCAACTACAAGTAAAACTCCGGTCAGAACGAATCAAGTGCAATTTAGCTTCAAATTAGCCAAACTACAAATAGCCACATGAAAGTGAACTATAATTCCATATTTTTTTTTTTTTCTGGAGCTGAAATGGTAGACCTTTCAGCCATCCCGATGTCAATGGGGAGCTCATTTAGGAGCCAGGACATTAACCTTTGGGATTTTTTTGAGTGATTGTGTGTCCCTCTCTGTGAGGGGGCAAGCAAGCGGTTGTGCAAAGCTGAGTTGACGGGCTGAAGGGTTAAGGTTTGACCAATGTGTCCTGGTGTAAGCCGCCGCCTGATCTGTTCGTGTCACACTATGCAAGTACTAGGTCTTGAAGCGGATTGCCGGCAAGCATCTGGTAACGGCCGTGAAGTTAACCGAGGACGGTGTCGTTGAGAAACTTGGTCATGTTGAAGACCAGACGAGATGTTTCATTCTGAATGATCTGCAGGGGGTCAGATGGCACTTGCAGGCAGCTAGCCAGAGGGCCAGTTTCCAGTATTTTAGACATTAGATGCTAAATACTGAGTACCTAGCTCCTTGTGCATTAGAAAGGAAATGTATCCTGTGATGTTTTTGCAGAAGTAAGGGAGAGTTGGTCTTTTGGTTTCCACACCCAGGTCCTACAGTCGGGTGGTTACTTCCCACAAGCTGTAATTGATTTATAGTAGTTTTGTCATTTTTGAGGTTCAAGTTGTGTGTTGGACATCTAAAAGAAATTTCAGAGTTTGGTGTACAGTGAAAGGAAAGGGGACCCAGGACTGAACCCTGATGCCCCAGTTCTGAGTGGGCCAAGGATTCCACTCCAGTTACTTCTTAGGTGCCTGGTCTGCCCAGGTAAGAGGTGACAAAGAGAGAGCATTGGCCCTAGCACAGAAGAGTTGCAAAATGAAAATCGGTTGTTCCCGCTTGTCAAGGCAGCAGAAAAGGTCCAAAGGAAATGAAGACAGAGATGCTAAGACTGCTCTATCGTTGTGATCGATGAGGTGCCGGCAAGGCTGGCATTTTTCATTTGAGTGGCCAGTCTTAAGGTTCCCATGACTGGTGCCTGGTGCTGAGTTGTTGCTGTATGACATGGTGCTTTTGTCCGGGCCTTAGTGCCCCTATACTGTATCTGAATCCTCTTTCCCAAAATTCAGCTTGGTGGGAATACAACCACTGGAGCCAGTCCCCACAAGAGCTTGCCCCTAGATTGCCATTTCGGTGTCTGAAGCTATTGAGGAAGAGAAAGGAAGGGGGGGTCACAGACAGTGTCCTGTCAGAGGCCATTGCTCATCTACCATCCGGAAGTTTATTTCCTGTCCCACCTCAAACTTGGTATGTATTTTTAATTTATCAGTTCCTTAGTGATATCTTGCTTCTCTGGCCCTTCCTATTGAGATGCTCGGTTATGCGATTTACTCCAAGTATCGTCTTGACTGGCATGATGCATGGTCTAGCATTTCCAGAAGTACATGGCAATACGACCATTGTCCAGATTCACATCTTTCATTCATAGAACATATCTACCCCCATGACTGCACCACATGAAAATATTAACACCCCTTAGCATTTTCCTGCCCAGTAAGGCACAAGCACATAGCTTCACATTCTGGGAGTGCGTTCCCATGTTCCTTCATGTTACTGTGGCCTGTTTTTACTGTCAATGTCTTGATTCTGAATGACTGTCCTCCTTTCAGCTCTCTGGGACTCATAAACATGCTGATTGTCGGGACTTACAGACTGCAAGAAAACCTATTGCAAACCCACCTTTCGACCTGTGTCTCCCGCACGTGGACCCTTTACTATTTGGTTAATAATGGATAATGGAGGCTCTCCACGTGCGCATTAATTGTTGTTTTGAAAAGACTCTGGACACTTGGTGGAGCATTGTTTGACTCTTGAGTCCGGCTGTACCTTGCGCTGTGGCACGACCCTCTAACTTGCGCAGGTGTTCGGTCTCCTGTTTTGGTGTCTGTCGGTGTGTGTTTCTGTTTGTGTATGTGTTTGTGTTTGTCTCTTTCCTTCATGTGTTGGTTTTGTTCTCCAGTTCTTCTTCTGTTTTTCCCTCTCCGGATTTTTGGTCCTGGGAAGCGTTCTATGTCCCAGTGTATGGTTGTGACTGTTGTGGAAGTTGTTGGTTTTTCTGAGTTAAAACAAATTTAAAAACAAAAATTAAGTTTTATCACAAAAAAAAAGAAATAAGCATGCCAGAGTTTTGAAAGAAATGGAGGAAGAGAGACAGGTCTTTATTTGTTCATCTCCTAAGTTTACAATTTGTTTTTTTTTAAGAGAATGTCACTTTTCTTATTTGAGATTGTTTTAGGAATCAGCTTACAAGGAAGCGTTATTACGATGTGAGGAAAGGAAGAATAAATGTGTGGTCAAAGCGCAATGAAGTTGGGCTGGAGTTAGGTTATCAGGCTACAGAGCTTTGATTGGGGATAGAAGTTTGAAAAAGGAAGGATTACTACATGTGGAAAAGTTGATTTCAAACGTGGGTTGAGAATTAAGAGCGCATGGCATCTATCTTTTATTCAAAGTAGTTTTGACACGTTGGTGGGTAGGAGGGATTAAGCAGGAGGGGTGGGGGGTGTCAAGGATTTTAAGACACTGAAGAAGGTTGTGGGGTTGGAGAAGGAGGAGTGATTTTTGGTTTGATTAGAGGACTTTCGGCTGCAGAATAGCGGAGCAATGAGAAAGAAGAGACCTTCTCTCGGCACACACTGAGTCAGACAATCACAGAGCTGGAGGTCTTGCAACCGCCGTGAGGTAATAGTACAGAGAGCGTCACCACAGGATGAAATATAGAGAGGGTGGTGTCTGTGGCAGCTTGGGAGGAATGAGTTGAGAAAGAGTCTGATTTCAGGAGGGCTGAAAATTAGATGAAGCCAGGAGAAGACGAAGAGAGTGAGCAAATTTTGCGTCGGACGAGGTTACCGTATGTGTCGAGATAGGTTGTGAGAGTAGAGAGGGGAGAGAGTAATATGATGAATGGTCATATATATGACGTTGGGTAACAGTGAGTTTTGATATGAATATGAATTTGAAGATCAAGGTGGTTGCCAGATTTTTGACTGGTGGGGAAGGAGCAGTGGAGAGGGAAAAAGAATAGAGAAGCTCCAAGAGTCGAGGACTTCTCTGTCTGGATGTTGCAGGCAGTCGGAAGTACCATTTTTAGGATTTTGAAAGGAGAGCATCCAATTCCTATAGTTTTAGTTCCTATTAGTTTCCCCGGGGCGGGACTTGGTGTTGGTAGATGACAACAATGATTATTTGTACCACAATGAGTTATGTAACAGATGGAATTCCAAAGACAGTGGATGAATGGGGCAGAGGGTAGAGAGAAAATAAAATGTGTGGACCAGATAGATAAGGATAGGTTAAAGAGGTCAGGGTTACGGACTGGTTGTTAACGCTTGCAAGGCGTGTAGTAGGTTACAATTAGGATCCCTAACAGAAATAAAGAAACTGCACTTTGTTCAGATAAAGCAAATGATCGAAGCAAAAAAGATACCTAGCCCCTCACCCCAATTTCCACGGCTGCGGATTGGCTCCGCTGCTGCGTAACTGTCCGTGCTGCGACCGTTCGTTCAACCCACCAGGATCCGGATTGTGTACAGAACGCTGCGCCATGACTGACAGCTGAAGTCCGAACCCACGACTCTTGCATTCACGTAGATTAAACCACCAAAACAACACAAAAAACAAAAAATAACAACGTTGTTTCCATCCAAGGAGAAAGAGGAAACAACTCGGTGCTGTGGTTTTTAAGGTGTCGTGGCAGGGAAATATGCTCGCCCGTTAAGCATGGTCTATTCTTTTGTTCATTGTTTCATTCATGTTTATTCTGTTTTTCTGTGCTCGACTTCCTGTCCCGCCTATCTGCCTTTGTGCTGATGGCTGCGGAGCTCGGGGCGTCCGGCAACATAGAACCTCTGCGTCTCTGCTTCCGGAGGTTCTGCGGATCGCCGAGCTGGGACGGAGCTGGACGGGCGGGATACACACCATTGACTTTAATGGAAACCAATTTCTCCGACACTGTTCCGGACCCAGCCTTCCGCATCCTGTGGAAATTGGAGTTAGCTTCCACAAAGACTCCTACGTAAACTCCTTGTTATTTGTCTTCCTGAGCCGTCATGCTGCGTAAAGCTGCCGCTTCACATAAATCCCAGTATTAAATACAAGTAGGTGTGAGGTGATGGGTGTTGCCATAGTTGTATAGGCCCCCACCCTTACTGATCGTTCCAAAGGCCCGGTGTGATGCTCCAAAACCACAAACGACACACGGCAGAAACTGGGACAGGAAGAATCACAAGTCCATCAGCAAAAACGCAAGACAAGAAGCACAACAGCAATTGCAGCAGAATGCGAAACGCAAACAAGCAGTCAACTTACCCTCAACAGCAAGATCCCTGACAGTGAATCCAGAAGCCTATTAAAAAAAAAAAGAAAAAAAAAGTAAGTACTTAATCTCTATTCTAGCAGTCCAGCAGGAATTCTTCTCAGAAGTCAAATGCACTCTACCTTTGGCCTTAGCTCTGGCTCTTGGCATACTGTTTGCACGATACGATTGTTCACATAACAGAAAGATCCTGCTTGCTTCTTGCTTCTAGCTTTTGGTGGGTCTGCCCTTTTACCCGTGCCCATGGTAGCTTGTATGAGATACTCTAAGCCCCGTTACCAATTTTTTCATCATGTTTCCATTGGCAATTCCCATTTTGTACCCCTCTTTTAGTTATGCAGTAATTGTCTGAAAAGATTTTTGTTTTCATTTGTTTCTTCTTTGTCCGTTTGGTGCGAATTTTGGGGCTGTTGGGACAGGTCAAGTGCAAGGGTGAAAAAAACTATGTTAAAAACAACTGTGTTATGAAGGGGACGTATAGAGGCTATGACGATGTGTTTCACTATCAGTGAAATGTCATAATCTGGAGCGTGAAATGCTGGGGAATCGTTTCTTCATTTCTGCTATTGACATACTACATTTAACCAAGCAAGCGTACTCAAGCTTAGATAGGCCAGGATTGATCATGTGTATGTGTGCAAATATGACATTGGTATAAAAAAAGACAAGCTGAAACGGAATGTGCGACAAGGGATGTATAATTGCGCCCCAAACATATACGAGTAGTTATTGGTTATGGTAATGTGGCCGGTAGTGTTTAATACGCGGTTCACGCTGTGTGTCATATAATAACATACATTAACAAGACTGAGACAATATTTCGTTGAGGTAATTACATGAATAAATAGAGAAAATTCTTGTCAAGAATTTTTAATGAATTGTATTTTTATTGCATCCAAAGGGCAGTTCATGCGAAGAAACACGAATAAGATGACTGAAAGGGCGTATCATGGTGTTTCAAAGCTAAAGACGATAGGTGACATATTGGTAATAGAACAGAAAGACACAAAGCAGTTGTGCAAATCGTAAAATTTTTCAACATGATACTTATTAAAGCGCGATAAAAATTGAACGCGAACCATATACCCTCCAACTACATGAGAACTAGCTAAAGGGTCATTTTCTGACTAAGCTGACTGTGTGAAAGCAGTATGATGATTTTGATGCAGTACCTTCGCGATGTCTGGCGTTTGACGAGTGAATGTGATCACTGTGGGGTGTGGTGGCTGTCAAGTGAATGCGAGGTTATGTGTAGAAGTATTTTGTTGTGCAAAGGCTAAGGTCTGTTTTCAAGGTACACATGCTAAATAATATGGTTAAGATGGGGTAGGCTGGTAAGGTTTGGCCGGTGGTTTGTGCTCTGGTAAAATTAAACTATGGTCCAGAGGGAGGACCAGGGTATTGACCGATACCAGCTTGAATGGTCCTAAATAGACGTTAGCC
>NC_045733.1:14247008-14262404 GCF_008692095.1 Etheostoma spectabile
TGTTGAGGCAACACAAACACATACAGTGAGAGAAACACATCAATGGCTTCGAGTTATCAGGACAGAGGGTCTCCCTGTCAATTTATAGCAGATGTGTAAAATTCCCCGGTGGTATTGTTTAGGCTCACATACTGTCCACTGACCTTCTTTTGTGGAAGATTGATAAAAAGGGGGGCCACAGTAAATCCAAATTAAGTCTACCAATGGCCCCTATGAAGTCCCCTGGGTAATCTCCTATCTTATAGATCAGCTCTTTTGCTTTGCTGAAATTTGCAAAACAGGAAAGAGGGTTGTGTAAAGCAGAGGATGCCAGTCCCTGTAATACAAGATGTTGAAAGACAATACAGTTAATTAAAAAGAGTTGCAAAAATGAATATTCGGAAAATGAGGTATTCTAATTATTATATTTGGTGTGAACATTAGTATTAACGATGTTATCACTTGCAGAGCTCTTGGCACCGCAACAATGATTGAAATGTTATGTTTCACTTAACCGCATTATGATAATCATTTAAGTAATCAATCCATGGAATTAGATTTGCGAGAGTTTAGGTTTGTTTGCACAGGTTTAAGCCATAAAGAGGACATAGGAATAAAAGCCGTATAGTATAGTATGAGGAAGAGGGGTAATATGTCTCTGCTATAGTAATGTAAATAGTATTCATAGTATCATACAATGTTTGGTGGTTACAGAATCTGTCTGTAAAGTTAATCAGCTTAAAACTTACCCATATTCACCTCTTTGCTAAGGCTGGGGTTGTTCTGTTGAAACATTTTATGTTCTCGTCCAGCACTTTCACTTATGGCAGGAAGAGTGGATAGCTAAGTAACCTAGACATTTTGAGCGATGAGCAGAGCAGGCGTCTGCTGTGCTGCCTTGTTACTATCTGACTTGAACAAAGTTCATCCAGTGCTGGCTCAGGACACTCCCACCATATGCAAATCAGTCCTTGTGCAAAATGAGAGCTGATGGCCAGGGAAAATCACTTTAGTTCACAGATTCCGTATCAGCATGGTATCAAAGCACGTCGACACGCATTTGCACTTTCAAACACACCCATGTGTACACAAGCAGCTGCATACCTTGTATTCCTGTGGCAGAGGAGAAAGATATTTACCAACTGAGTTTATAATGACCCCGGAGACCGAGCCAGATGTGAAATATCCACAAACTAGAGATTACTTTAATCCGCATTAGTTAAAAACACCGCAAATGAAAATAAAACTGTACAAAATGAGTTAAAGCAAGTGTATAATAATAATGATGCACGATGTTCTTACAACCAACAGTATTTTACTTCATATGTCTAAATATATTATAGATAGTAGTAGCAAGATATGATAGATGATAGAAGATAAATGGTATTTGTGTGACTTCAAAAAGAGATCATTGCTCAGTTTACAATATTGAAAAACAAACAATTGCCAACAAAACTGGGAAAATGATTTATGTTTGGGCTATACATGAAATGAAATGAAAATATCTAAACAAATCCAGCAGAGAGGTGATCTTGGCATCATAAGTGGTGCTATGGTCTGATTTGGATTGAGCCTTTAACTAAATCAACCCCCTAATCCTCGTGTGTTCCCAATGCCCGGCCAGCGTTTGTGGGATGGAAGCTATATGCTCAGGAAATTGAGTGATTGAAGTTCTCTCGCGAAAGGGCAGATTGAGACAGTCACACACCTACATTCATTTTGTTCATACTGCGTTGGGTCTTTCAGCGATTTCTGGTGGGTCTGGTGATGCACAATACTGGTGCTAAATGTAATGGATTTCATTCATAACCCATTATTAATTCTAATATTTCAGTGACATAGTAGACAGTAAATTAAATGGATCATCTAGGAATCTGTCTGCATCCAGAGTTTTTTTTATCCTGCGCTGAGCTAGAAAAGATTCTGTAAACACAGACTGTTGGCACAGTGGGTTGGGAGGCTGGGAGGCCTTAGAGCGTGGCAAAGCAGAGATCAGGGAAATGAGAGTCATTTGAGAGCTGCCTTGAGGTGCAGAGGGTCTGAGGTGCTCAGTGTTGATCATCAGTGAGAAGTCAGTCCAGGCAGCTACCTTAGACGACAAAGTATTTTGCTTTGTAAGATGAATTCATTTATTGAAAGTCTCAGTTGTTTTTTAAAGATTATAGTTGGGCTTATTTGAGGGGCAGCAAGGTGAGAGAGAAAGGGAAGACGTGCAGGCAATTGTCACAGGTTGGCTTCAAACCCTGGACCACTGCGTCGAGGGATAAACTCTCAGTATGTGTGTGCCTGCTCTACCCACTGAACCAATCGGCCACTACCCTCAGGTTTGTTTTGATACAACAATTGAATACAGCATAAAAAATTAACATTTTGACATAGTGTCTGAGAGTAGTGCATCCCGCGCCATTATCTTTTGTTTTTATTATAAATCTATTGTGTGCTTGAAACAAGCTCCTTGTTTTAATTTATCTTGGAGCAATAAAATGTGTTTACATAGTAAATAAACAAACAGTAACATATTTATTGTTGAATTGTGGGCTTGCAAATAGTAGAAAATGAATGAGTCTTTAGAGGCTTGCAAATGTACCATGTTTTAATTTACTTCATTAAATGCGTCAAAATTAACAGGAGATTATGTATCTCATGTGCAAATCGCACCTTTCATGTTGCACATTTGATAAACCTGTAACCCCTAGAGCACGAAAGAGCCGTTGAGACAACATCCCATTTCAAACATGTCATATGTTACAGGCTACTGTTTGGCTTACATTATTTATTGTAGCAGTTGCAATACAAGGAGCTGTGACACAAAGGTCAATGATGTGCATGTGTCTGTCATCTGATTCTGTTACCTCGTGTCTGTTAGTCCCCACTGGTCCCTTGCTGATGCCATATCAACTTGTCAACAGGCTGAGGGTAAATTGTGAAATTGGTAAAAACACTAAAACATGGAATCACGAATGTCAATTATCGCCATACAATATGACTGCAATGTTCTGGTTCAAATCTGTGACCATTGCTGCATGCCATGATGGTATCGTCTTTATCTCATTCTCTGTCAGTGTCCATTTATATATAAGAAAAAAAAATCTTCATAGGTGTACTAATGTTCTCATAAAGAACAGCTCTACAACAAGTGAAGTGTTTTATACAATTCAACTTGTATATTTTCCTGTTTTTAGGTGGATTCTTAAATGTGAAAATTTGGGGAATTGTAGTGGCCAGTCAAAAAGTACTAAAGGTTGAATAAGGCCAAGAGGCAGTATTACTTGGGTTTAATTACATCATTGCTGCTCGAGTCTGTGTGAGATGAGGTTGGGTCTATGCCCAGATTTCCCAACAGATGTCCTGTTAACCTGGTCTTTTAATCAAAGTGCTGTTAAGCTATCTTGATAGCTACGAGACAGCTCATGGCTGTTAAGTAAGATGGATATGACCACACAAATGTATTGTCAGGAGATAAGAATAGCTTGAAAACTTGGGAATTGGATAGAATCATTAAAAACAATCTGGCAACAACAGTCTTCACAGGGAGGATTTGTAATTTTCGAGTTATCAATTTGCCATTTTAAAATAAAGCAATGTAAGTTTACATTGGAAATCTGTGCCAGTTGTAGCGTCCTAAAAAAACATCTTGTGTGCATCTGAGGAAATAAACGGATTAAAAAAAGTACAAACTAAAAGATTTAACGTGGATACTAACTAATTATGTTACTTTGGGGCATAAGATACAGTATCACATTGTTGTGAATTCCTGGTCAGTCTCTTTTTGGGCCGATCAGTGTAATTGTGTAAATGATGAACATTGGGGAGCTGCACTATTTCCTAGATTAAAAATGTGATATATTATACAGTATGTGACATTCACAGAGAAATTAAACAAATGGTCAAAAAAGTTTTGAAAATGCAAAACCAGAAGCCAGTAAATAGCCACGAATCAAAGCATGGACTCACTGATTGTATACAGTTTCAGAAATATGCATTGCTGTGTTATAATGAAAAGTCTGTAGATTTCCTCTTGGCAAATCAATACACAGCAGTCAGAAATACTTCCTCTATAAAATCTAATAATCAAAACTGCATTTCCTAGTGTTTATCTCAAAACAATAATTGCTGAAATTAACACAAATTTAATTTAAACGGGGTAACACACCACACACACAGTTTGTGGGTCTATTCACAAGCAAGAACTCTTACTCAGTGGTCATTATTATGTCACGAGTTGAAAGTGTGCCATCGAAGATAGTGCTCTGGTTCTGCTATACTTTTCAATATCTGGATGCATAATAGGCACTTTAGCACGTGTATATTCTCAATTACAAAATATTAACAATAAATAACCTATCCTTTTTTTATTTCTGTCTTGGAACAACGTGTTCCAGCCCTGTGCACTCTAGTATGCATCAGCCACACATCAGCTGCATCCCCAGACTCAGGGGGACTAGCATTCCTATGATCACAAGCAGAAGCTTTTTTAATTAATTCTGTCTTTTTTTGCAAGTGGAAGTAACCAGGATTACTAGTTAGATCTTCATAGATAACAATGACCTTTCTGTGTGAAGTGTGTAAGGTAACTTTAACTTTCAAGTCAGCAAGGTTCTTGCTCTGTCATGCCATCTACTGGTTGAATTGACATAAAAGAAAAAAAAAAACAGGTCATGTTTCAGGCACATCTACAGTACAGTTTAGTGCAGTATTAGTTTGGTGTGTACATTGCTGCCAGACCCATAAAGTTTTGTTGTTTCTTTTTGGGTCCCAATGCAAGGGACTAAATACAGTTTGTTTTCCTGGCCTTTGTTTACAGCACGATTAGATATTTAAATCAGTGAGAGTGAGAGCAGGGGTGAAACTTGTAAGAGTACTTATTCTGATAAGTAGTGATTTGTCATTTTGCTGTGGAGACCCAATTTCTCAAGGAAGGAAAGGTACAAAGGAAAAATGCTTAAAAGTGTATGTGGCTTGCCATATGGAACCAATTTCGGTGTAAATGGAGTGTTCCTAACAAATATACTACACAATTTCTGAACCCCAAGGTCCATTCCTATAACTGAAAAAAATACTCAACTGTCTCTTTTTTTTCCCCCACCGTCCTCACACCTCCCCTGTCATCCTCTCCTCCTGTTTCACCTATCAGATTTCTCCCTTTCTGCGCTTGTCAGTGCTGAAGATGCATCCTGGCACGCATGTGAGAAATCTATCTGGAAGGCGAGACATAAACAGGGGAAAGTAAAAAATAACATAAAAACTGTATTTGATAGGCAGAACAGACGAGAAGAGATGGTAAGATGCACGAGGTGTTAAACCTCGGTCTGGTGTGAGTGTCCTTTGTGCCTGCAGGTGCGTGGATATATCATTGGGACAGGTGCGTGGTAGAATGTATGCCCCTCACTGCAGCAAGGAGATTACTAGCCAGGCTTCCAGTAATGAAGTTTCTATCGATTGGCCCACCACATGTTCTTGTTTCTGCCTGCTAACAGTGTGACAATTCTGAGCCTCAATGTAAGGTTTTGAGTACATCAATTAGGGTATAAAATGGAGGTTCCAAAAGGGTACGATTTACTCATGGTAAATATGACTAGCAACTTCTATACTTCCATAACTCCAAAAGTTAGCCAATAATAATAAAAAGCCAATAATGCTTCGTCAACGTTGGAGAAAATCCATTTTTGCTCTGGATTCACTACTCATTAACACCTTTTTCTCCCCGTTTCTGTCAGTGTGGAGGGATGTAAGACAGCCTGGTGAAGGCACACAAGAAGTTTGAGATGTAAAGAATACACATTCATACAGACATAATTATCAAATTGATTTCAGCAATGGCAGCATTGTTGTACAGTTTAACCACATCATGAACATTGCAACTTCACGTACACTTCCTCCATAATAGTTACATACATATTTATTTATGTAGCGGTAATTAAATTAATTTCCCAATGATCATGCAGCAGATTACTGAGGAGGTCTTTAATAAGAGGGAAATGAAGAACAGCAAAAGGAATAAGAAGGTTCAAATAGTTTGCGTAAGATTATTATTTAATTCAATGCATTCTTCCAGTGGCTATAGAAAAAAAAGCAGACAAACCCATATGCTCTAGTGATTTGGAGAGTACAATCAAAGAAGCTGGGGCCGCTATCTCAGGGGAACTATTTCTAAGACAAGGGTAAAGTTTACATTTCAATAACAGGAGACATCTCTGGAAACTGCTCAATTATGTCTTTGCCATCAAGAGTGGTGTGTCTTAATGGAATACTTTCCATATGTCCATAACACTATGTAAACTTGTGGCAAGAAACGACAGTGTATTAGAAAAAGTCCTAGTAGCTGGAACTCTCGTGTGAGAGCAATGACAAAAGAAAGCCATTTTGTCAATAATGATTGATTTGGTGTTTCAATAATGTTATCATAAACATGGTGCTGATTGATGAACGTGTGGCCGTTAAAAACAAAAGAACTAGAAACATTCTTGTTTTAGGTGCACTTCAATATGAAACACCAGAGACCACTTTATGGGCACACCTGTACACTTGCTCGTTGATGCAAATTGAATCAGCCGGTAAGTGGAGCAAGTGGATCTAATAAATGACTTGAACTATGGAATAATTGGGGGGCCAGACGGGGTGATTTGAGAATTTTAGAAATTACTTAGCTCCTGGGATTTTTCACGCACGGTCTCAACAGTTGACAGAGAATGGTGTGAAAACAACATCCTTTGAGCGGCAGTTCTGCATGCAGAAACACCATGTTAATGAGAGAAGTCGAGGAGAAAGGCCACACTGGTTCAAGCTGACAGGAAAGCAACTCAAAAAAGTATCTCAAATAACCCGGCTTCACAGCGCATGCATGGAGCATCTCTAAAAGCACAGCAAGTCAAACCTTGAAGTAGTTGGCTGCTGCAGCAGAACCACCTTTTTTGTGCACACTGTACCAAGGTTCAGTGTTAATGGCCCCGAACACCCACACAGATGTTTGAGTTAATTTGGCTGTTAACCTCTTCCAGGAATGGGTGGTGTGGTAAATTGACTGACATCTTCCTGAGTCTCTTGTTAGCTCTGTTGCACCTGTTTGGGCAGGACAAATGCCCCCTTTATCATTCTTACTGGTTGAATAAATTTGCGACGTAATAAATTCACACTAAGCTGAGGCCCTGAGCAGAGGCCTATCAGCCAGAATGACTAAATCGCCTGTATGGGTTGTAGAGGTCTGCGTCCATCTGCCTGTGTTCAAAACACTCGTTTACACGTACATGGTTATTTTGAAAAACTGAGAAATTTATCTTCGTTCCACGCAAATGGAGAATTCCCCTCTGAAAACTTCGGCCAGAGTGGAGATTTTGGAAATGTTTTTTTGCACGTTTGCATGTAAACTGAGCTAAAACGGAGGTTCAAGCAGCCGAGGAAGAAAAGGAAGAGAAGAGAGGGAAGTGATTGTTGCTGTTTGCTTGGGTGTTCGGATGTGATTGGCTAACGTGGGCTTGGCTTCTCATTACACTGCCACCTACAGGTTGCCATGCTCTTGACAGCATTGATGGTTATATACACGTGTACTGTAAACGAACCCTTTCTGAATTTGACAGCTGTGCACAATGTTATTTTTGAAAACGGAGAGGTTGAAATTATATTAGTCATGAAATAGCCGGCCATATGTAAACGTAGCACAAGTTGGTCATTTACGTCAGGACATCCTTAAAACACAGCACAAAGTTACACAAAGGTGCAGTACCATTTGTATATCTTACAGTGTAGATGATGGAACAGTGGCATTGTTGGAGAGACGTTCCTAGAAGGCACAAACCAAAACAAGGATATCTCTCGCTGTGTGTCAGCTCTCACACAGAAAATTATAGACAGAATACTAGTGTAGAAACTCAGCATGAGCCAGAACATGAAAATAAACATGAAATGTGACTCCCTACATAATTTACATTATTTTAATCTGCATGTTGACTTTTTTCCACTTCCTGTGTCATTTTGACATTGTGAACTGTGTCCAGCTGTAAACGTTAAGAGTACTGTACACTCTAACCTTTTCTTAAAATTTTCTCTCCACAGACATTTAGTGTACTTTGTGCAGATTCCTCTTCAGTCTGAGGTTATTTCTTTACTGGTCATTTGAGTTAATCAGCAGTGAAAACGCGGGGGGTTAAGTGCACCTTAGAAGAACACTGAGACGGAACATTTAAATGATGGATCTTGTACTAACAGGAAAACGGGGAGTCTACCACACAAGAGAATTAATTCACACAGGAGAGACTAAGAAGGAATTCAAATGTAAAAATAAGTACCTGTAAAATGCAATGGTGTTTATGCATGCAGACAATAATTAAAACGGGTCTGGTCAAAACAACCAACATGACTAAAATACAAAATTCAACCAAAACTAAAACAAAAAGTTGAAGATATGCACAACAACAACATCTACAAACATTGTTCTTTGAAAATTCTTCATTTTGTTTGCCTGTATTCCTGTACCCTGGGATTTGTGTGCACATGTATGTTTGTGGAGCTTCTTTTTTGTATAACTGGCTTCAGTGCAGAGATGGGTTTATTATTTTGATCTCCACCTAGCACGAGAGGACGGCAGGTGTAATATTGCTGTGCTTGTGTGTGAAAACATCTAAGGAAGAACAAAACGGGAGAGCCCAAGAGATAACGTAAAGGTGTGCATACCCATGTAAACTATGCACAAGCACCCCTGCATAATGAAATACAGCTTCCCTTTTTGTTCAAGGTGGGCAAACAGTATTTGTGACATTTACCCTCACCCTCACCCATGCATGAGTTTCTAAACCCATGTTTGAAAGCTTGGATCTGAGGTCACTGTTTGCACACATCACTGGTCACGGAACCCCAAATTCAAATTGGGTGCATTTAAAATAGTGTCATAAAATCTGGCTCAGGCATTTTCAAACACATTGGACATTCAAGCCACAGGTTTGACATCTCACTTTACTTTATTTATGAAAGGAGAGTACACATAAATCACATTCGTGGTTAGCCAGCGGCTAATTTTCAACTGTAGTCTTTGGCCAGATGGTTTTAGACCATAGCAGCAGGGTCTTACCATGTATTCTACATGTGGGCACCTCTCAAGATCTTGCTGTGCTGTCTGGTGATGATTAGAGGCAGAAGTTGGAATTTAAGCGTTGTGGCCCCTCATGATCAGAAGGACACTTTGCTACAAGCATCCATTACGTTGTAACTATGAATAATGTTCCTAAGCACTACAACAATTCAAAAACGACCGTTTGGACAATAACTTTGACAGTTTCGCACTCTGATTGAGCCCTCCTATATAATAGGTGCAGTCAAGTCACCAAAATACCAAAGGGCAAAGTGTTGCAAAAGAAAACACTGGTGGAGGTGAGACAACCCTGAGGCACAGCACTAAATTTGATGCCTAAAGCAACATACTGAGGCCAGCACATCCATCACTTAAAATCCTCACACATTTCTGATGTCCATAATACAAGTTCATCAAATATGTAAGTCCTGCATTTGGTTAAATATCTATGAATGTGCACATTTATTAGGGTTAGTATTATTTACTTAAAATAAATTTCTTAAATAAAGGATCCAAAAGTCTGCAAGATGTCATTCCATAATACATGTATAGGCATTGCGGATTGTCTGAAGGTTTTTCTTTTCTGTTGTTAAATGTTTATGGGGACAGTAATTCCAGTAAAACCAGAAAGAAGAACAATACACGCTGAGTCATAAAAATTTCACTAGGAAGACATTTGAAGCCACTTTACACGACTCCAGTCCATAATGGAAATGACAAACCTGTACCAGTGTTTGCTAATGCAGCTGATGTGCAGCGAGACATACACCTGGGATGCTTTTGTTGTTGTTGTTTTTATGAGAATGCTGAAGTGGTCGTGTGGACAGTGAGAGTGAAGATTCTGGGAGACAATGGACTCGCTCAAGGTCATTTGTGACTGGACATTAGGGCAGGCCATCTGACTGTCTGAACAGGCACGAGGGGAATAAATATAGTATGAGCTTCCTGTCCTTGCCCTGCATCTTTTCTTTCCTTCCACTCTGTGGTTATCATGCTGAGTGGGTCCTCTAAGATACATTTTGCTATATATTTCAGATTACTTAATGGTCTTCATACTTGCAAGCATTTGGCCGTAATGTGCGGGGCAGCTATATTTGCACAGTAGCTTCCCATTTTTCTCTGTGCAATTGGTGTTACACATTTGGATCAGCAAGGAAAAGCCTGCAAAACAACATAATTCTATGCCAGCAGGCTCTGCAGGTGTGTATGTCCTTTGCCCTCGGGAGGTTACGAGCGGGATGGAACGAAGGCAGAATGCGGGCCTCTGGTGTCTTTTGATGGCATCTTTATTACCTATTTGTGACCTTAGATTGAGAGCCCAAGGAAAACTGCCAGGGAAGAGAAGGCCGTGTCTGCTTTAGTATCTTTGTGTTGGTGTGTGTGTGTGTGTGTGTGTTGTGTGTGTGTGTGTGTGTGTGTGGTGGTGTGTGTGTGTTGTGTGTGTGGGGGAGCGGAATAGGGGACACAGAACAAAGAGGGCAAAACAGTTGGTGGCACTGGAGTAGAATAGAGAAAGACAAAGGTAAGTAAGATGAATTGGACATGACGAGAAGAAAAAAGGCAGCAGGAAGTGGAGTAAAGTTTGGAAGGAATGGTCACCTGGGAGGAGGAGCATATTGATAAAGGGTATTTTCTCTCCAGGGGTAGGCTGTCAGAGCGCCTTGGTGGCATTGTGTGTCTCACCTTTCCACTGTGACCTTACGTTAAGCCAAGGGAAACAAGAGCACAAGCATATGATCTGTCATCAGATGCACATTGAAACCATCTTTTCCCCCTCACTCTCTCTTCTCAAGCACAGCCAACCCATCACCCCATGCTGTGCAACTGCAAACCACACAGAATCTTTCGTGCTCAGTTTTCAACGCAAGATTAAACTAAGTGTTTGTTTTGTGCTTCCTTTTTGGATGACCCAACAAAGATGTGTAAAGCAATAACAAACCAAAATCCAGCAACAGCATGGCCTATTTTGCAAACCAACTCTGAAACTAATTGATAAGCTAGTCTAGGACAAATCTGACATTTCAGAAATAGCTGCATGTTATTAAAAAACAACAATCATCGTGAGGGCAAGTGACAGCCCAGTGAATGGTGCATTCTTCCCGCCAGGTGTAGGAAAGGTTATATAGATGTTGAGTGAAGAAGAGAAACTATCAATCATGCGTTGTGCAGCAACCTGGAATAATGTCCTTCTCAAGCAAATGCCCATTAGCAAATGCTGTCAGTCTCGGCTCTGATTGTGAAGATCCATCTATCGATATATCTATCTGTAGATCTAATCAATGTGATTGACTGATTCGATTCATATTTATGATTTTTTTCCTGCTATACAATTGACTTTGGACGTGTATATTTTTATTTATTAGGATATTGTAGAGTAGCCAAAGAGTAATGTGATTGCTATCGCCACCACTTTCTAACACCTCTCTCACACAAACACATTACATTTATTTCTGACATTGGTCCATCCTTATCACCCTTTGTTCAAACAAAAAAAGACCTCCAAATGATGAATCCCCATAACCTGTCCAATGTCTCCCTCTGTGTGATTGTCAGCATCGTTTACCCCTGCCATATTTTTCACTTTGCTAATTACCCGCAAGGTGAGAGGATGCTGGGTAGCTCCTAAAGTCCTCTGGCTCAGATGTTCTGGACAATGTCTCGTTATTTCTGCAGTGGTCCTGCGATTTTATTTTTATCTGTTTCCAGCTCTTTGCACTCTCCTAACCTTGCCCCCATTCACACAAAAACACACACATATATGCAGACATATGCAAATAGAGTCATTGACCAAAACTCCTTTGAGATTAGCCCGTTTAGAAGTTATCAAAACACTTTCTAATTAGAAGTTACAAGTAAAAGCTCTGTGCACAGTATTTACACTTAATTCCACAATGTTCTTTTACAACTAGTAGTCTTAGAGAATGTAAATGAGGCAACACATTATACTTGACATCCTATTAGATTGATTACAACCTCAGTATATCCACAAGTTCCACTTCCGGGATTGCGCTGGATTTCACTATTTTTAGCTGGATGCCGTTACCTTCCATACTTGGGCTGGAATTTTAAACCGCGGTGGATTTAAGAGGATATGGTTAATTTCCTCAGATCTCTGCACGGGTAAATCAAGAAGCTAGTAGACTATTTGTCTGTCTGAGATTTTTCTATTGCACGATTAAAACACTTTTGAACCCCCACAAGTTCCTTCTGAGGCTATTTTGCAGCGGCAATGGGGCTCTGCCTGGTGCTTGGCTGCCGCCCATGACAATGTGATTGGTTTAAAGAAAGCCAATAGAATAGAGACATTTTTCTCCCATTCTGGAATGCTGTGTGGACTGGAGCCCTCCTTCGCAGCGACGCTGTGGAGGAAAGTCTGGCAAAGTGAGACTAATAACAACCTGAAGCATGTACAAAGAGACTATAATAAGAGGTTAAACTAAATTGTGTTAGGCAACAGCCACAACAAGAGGGCACGCTTAAACGGTCTTTTTGGACTGAATGCTGCCTGATTATAAAGCAAGTTCTTAAGACATAAAGCATCAGTTTGTCATTATGAAGAAACACAAGAGTGTTCTCTGTTCAAATGTTTGTCTTAGACTGCAGGGATAGTTCTGTTGCAGACAGGTAATTATTAACGAAAGATGAAATAAGATTAAAAACTGAACTTGCTACATGAAAATGAAAATGGTCTTAAATGCTAAAATGCTAGTAATGCTACTCAAGATTTTCTTATATAACCTATGTCTTTTACAACTATGAGCATTTAGCCTAGAACTCTCCTCCAGTAAATAAGTTCCAAAAAGTGTCTACTTGCTGCACAGAGAACTTTATGACAAAGTATTATCAGATTGTTCTTGAGTTATAAAATACACAGTCAAATCAAGGCTCAAGTTCATTTGTTGTCATTGTACCACGGGTACACAACGAATGCATTAGTAGTTCTTAGTCCTCTGGCCCGATAAAATGACCGGAATATTATTTAAAAATTTGACATCTAACACATTGTCTATCAGCTTTGAGCACAAGCATCACTAATGTAAACAGTCCCCTCCTTCATCCCGCGGGATCCTGCGCTCTGTCAGTGTGAAACACAGCCTTCAGTGAAGTGCAACAGCCCAATCTCGGCAAAGATGTGGGGACATCCGCCTCCAATGTGCCTTTGCTAAGTCACACCGACTACAGTGGTGGCTGGTAGGGCTGTGTGGTCAGAAGATGCCGTGGGCAACGATTGTCTCAAGGTCACAGAACTTAATCCCCACAGCCACACTTGAATAAAATGAATCTCACTACAGATATCAATGAATATTTTAATATGTTCATGAATCTACTGTGATAATTTTGTTTATGTTTTTTTTATTCTCTGCCCAGAAAATTAAACTGTATAGTTGATGAATGCAATTTATTGCCTGTCTCTATTTATTTTCATAGCTTACAATGTGATACATGTATAGGTTTAACTAGTGTTAAAAATAGCCTACTTGCTTTTTCAAAAACAAATATATTGAAGTAGCAAGTAAGTATGGGAATATGTTGGAAATGTGTTGGTGATGGTCCAAACTTTTTGTGTTATGGTGGCTTTCATGTTTTTGTACGTTGTGTTAGAATAATAGCAGTAGTATTAATGTGCATGAAAAGCCAAGAAAAATGATGGAAAATCTCCAAAATGCATCAAATGACAGATTAGCAACTTGTATATATGTCACCAAAAAGTTGGATTTTATTTCATCATTTACACTTTAAAATAACAGAAACACCAAAAAATGGCATCTGCAAAAGTTGGGCACCTGAAAGTTTCTAGCATGCACGCCCCCTTTGGAAGCTGAAGACATTAGGCTCGTTCGAGATGAACCAGGTCTGCGCAGAATCGATCACGGCGATCGGCGCCCGTTTGCATGCCGGTTAGATTTGGTGCACTTGATCCGACTGCTCTGACGTCATGCACCGTGGGCAACGGAATCTCCGAGAGGCAAGGCCGGCCGCAGTTCTGAGAGCAGGCGGCGCAGTTGCTTTTCACCGACTGAAGAGCCAGGCGGACCCAGGCGGACCCAGGCATGCTGGGAAACGCCGCGTCTCAGCTGATTTAACACCTGATAGGTTAACATGATGACGTTTATATAAACCTTTTATTGTTTTTGAATCGGAGGATTTAATTGCTATTTGTCTGATTTAAAGACTTATTCTGTCCAGAACACATGTTGGTGAAGATAGTTAAGTTTAGAAGTCAAAGAGACTAAATCCGTCAGATCAGGATATCTACAGTCTGTTGTTAATTAAAATCAGCAACAGTCGCCGTAGAGACTTTGCCAGCTACTCTGTCATAACTAAACAACTGGAGACTGTGTACAGCTGGTATGTGGGTCTGATATATTTTATTAAATTGGAATCGCACCACAGTGTTTTCATCTCCTGTCCAGACTGAAGGCGGCTGGGATCGGCTGGGGAACTGTCCGACTTTACGCTTTTGTCACCCCCGCCCCCCGCTGTGCCGCTGCTCCTCGTCCACTTTACAGGCGAGGGCAGTTCATCTCCAACGAGCCTAGGTCATGGATTGTTCTCAATCATGTCTGGAAAGACCGCTGATGTCAATCTTAGGTTTCAAATGCCCAGACTCATCTGACCTTGCTTCAACAATCAGCACCATGGGGTTTCTAAGCAGTTGTCTGAAAACTGAAACTGAAAATAGTTGACCTCGCAGAGCAGGAGAAGGCTATAGGAAGTAGCAAAGGGTTTTCAGAAGCCAAAACCTCTGTTCGGAATGTAATTAAGAAATGGCCGTCATCAAGACAGTGGAAGTTAAAGCAAGTCTGGAAGACCAAGAAAATCATCAGACAGAACCCACGTTTGCCTGCACGATCTATCCAGAAAGACCTGGCAGACACTGGAGTTGTGGTACACCATTCCACTATAAAGAGATACTGGTACAAACATGGTCTTCATGAAAGAGTCATCAGAATAAAACCTCCTCTACGTCCTCACCACAAAAATCAACGTTTGAAGTTTACAAATGAACATGTAGGCAAGCCTGATGACTGTATGTGGAAACAAGTTCTGTGGACCGATGAGGTTAAAGTAGAACTTTTTGGCCGGAATGAGCAAAGGTACATTTGGAGAAGAAAGGGCACAGAATTTAATGAAAAGAACCTCTGTCCAACTATGGGCAGGGGGGGGGGGTCAATCATGCTTTGGGGTTGTATTGCAGCCAGTGGCACAGGGAACATTTCATGAGTAGAAGGAAAATATAATTCAATAAAATTTCAGCAAAATTTTGGACGCTAACTTGATGCATCTGTGAAAAAGCTGAAGTTAAAGAGAGAAGGGCTTCTACAAATGAATAATGATCCTAAACACACCTCAAA